>NC_092872.1:676127468-676432260 GCF_028372415.1 Notamacropus eugenii | reverse complement strand
TTTGTATCTTCAGAACTTAGCACAGTGCCTGGCATATAGTGAATACTTAATAAATGCTTGTGGACTGACCCACTAAACTCATATGACCTTGGACAAAGTGATTTATCCTTTCTGGGACTCACTTTCCTCACATGCACTATTAACTATGAGATCCCTTTTGGATTTAAAATTGTGATGAAAAAGCTAGGTAACAGTGTAGAGTCTGTGGGACTAGACCTGAATTCAAATCTTACCTTGGACACTTACTAGATGTGTATTTGTGACCCTGGACCTAACTTCTCAATGACCTTATCCAAAAAAATGGGATAACATATAGCAACTATCTCATCGTATTATGGTCGAGATCAAATAAGATGATATTTAAAGCTCTTTGCAAATGTTAAAATTCTATTTAAATACTTACTATTATGGAGATAATAGCTCATAAGATTTGAGTATTTAGAATCAAAATATCTGGGTACATATTGTGAATCTGAAACATTATTTATGATTCTCTTACACTCTCTGGGCCTTCATTTGCCCATCTTTTAAATGAAGGCATTGGATGAAATAATCTCCTTTATCTCTGCCAGAGGGACTCTAAAGTTCTGGAATGTCTAATTCACTCCTTCGTGCTTGTCACGGTAAGAGTGCAACCAAGGATAGTGTTTATCTTATCCAGAGACCTCTTAGAGATTCTTAGGAGCACCAATTGAAAATTAATCTCACTTTGAACTAAGAGATGGTCTTGAAGGACCCACCCAAGTATCATTGCTAGTTTTGAGGGGTGGTAGGAAGGGAAGAGTTGTGGCTGGATGTTCTTGGTGACTCAGTGGGGTCCAAGAGTCATGAGAAGGTCCTCCTGATAAAAGTCATTCCCTCAGAGGGTAGTGCCCTTCCTACTTGGTACCAAATCTAATGCGTCCTCCAGATGCCTGGACTGAAAAATAGCTAGCACTTGTCAGGTTATCCTGAAAGTCTTCTAATGTTTAATTTAAGTATATTTAATAAATTAAATAGCCATTTCACTGAGATTTTGGGGGCAATTTGTTAAGTTTAGCTCAGGATCTGAGTTCTCAAGAACAAGAGATTTACTACAGTATCAGATCAGGGGTGGGGAACCCACAGCCTCAAGTGCAATGTGATCCTCCTCAAGTGCGGCTCTTCGATTGAATCTAAACTTCACAGAACAAATGTGGCTCTGAGGCTGCGGGTTCCCCGCTCCTGAAAGATTGTAATAGGCTTTAGTGATTGGGACAAGAGGCCTATTAAGACAAAGATCCTCCCATCAAAGAAATATCATTTAAACCCTCTGGCTTGAGACAAACAACTGTTTTTCAACATCCTGTGCTCAGCACTAGGCATGAAAAGGTGAAAAATGATACCGTTCCTACCTTCAAAGAGATTCCATTCTAATTCTATGGATCCAATAAGTACATGAGAGAGTTGTAAATGAAGTCTACTATATGCCAAGCATTGGACTATGCACTGAAAATACAAAGAGAAGCAAAAATAGACCCTGGTCTCAGGGAACTCAGAGTCTAAGGTGAAGGGGAAGGTCAGGGGGAGATACAACATGCAAATAACTGTACAGACAAGATATTTACAGGGTAATGGGAGGCATCCTTAGAGGGAAGGCACTAGCAGAGGGGAGAGGACCAGGAAAAGTTTTTTTCCATGTAATGTAAGCTAGGGAATGCTCAGGACAGCTAGGTGGTACAGTGGGTAGAACACCAGATCTGAGGTTAGGAAGACTCATCTTCCTGAGTTCAAATCCACAAAAACACTTACTACCTGTGTAACCCTGGGCAAGTCACTTCACCCTGTTTGTCTCAGTTTCCCCATCTGTAAAGAGTTGGAGAAAGAAATAGCAAACCATTCCAGTATCTTTGCCAAGAAAACCCCCAGTGGGATCAGGAAGAGATAGGCATGATTGAAATGACTGAACAAGAGAATGATCGTGGGGCAAAAGAGAGATTCAGACAGTGTTCTAGAGAAAAAGGAGGATGAAAAGATGACTTTGAGCTGGGGGAATCAGGCCAAGTTCCTTGGAGAATAAGATCATCGATTCAGATAAGGAAGGAATCTCAGAAACCATCCAATCCAACTAAGGGCTGATCATTGGACCATAGTCATTGGGTTTGATGTTGTGGTTATGTTTTGTTTTGCTTTGTTCTAGAAAGGTCCTCAAATGTAATTTTTTCAGGTGAGGGAATTGAAGCTCAGGGAGAAAGGAAACTGGAATTTAAGTGTCTACTATGTGCCAGGTACTTTACAAATATTATCCCAATTTGATCGTAAATGCTATTATTTTCCCCATTTTTACCATTGAGGGAACTGAGGTAAGCAGTGATTGCCTAGGATCACACAGGTAGTAAGTGTTTGAGGCTGAAATTGAACTCAAGTCTTTCTGACTACTGGCCCAGTACATCCCATTATCCAACTGCCTCTAGCAGGATTTGCTTTAGGTCACATAGGTCATAAGTACTAAAGTCAGGATTCTTTTCTTGAAAGAGCCCATGCTCTTTTCCATTACACCACAAAGCCTGAGTTGAGCCTGAAAGGAAGAAGAGGATTTCACAAGAGGATTTCACAAGGTTCCAGGAATATTAGATGCCCTGAACAAATAAATGGTGATGGAAGAGAGAAGAAGGAGATTGGGGAACGTAGTGTAGTCCAGTTTGCTGAAACCAAGAGTGCATGAAACAGAATATTGGAAAGATGGGGTGAAGCTAGATTATGGAAGGAATTGAATGCCAAATAATTAATCTTGATTTTATCCAAATGATGTCTTCTGTTAATGAAGTAGAAAAGGTGTATGTGGGGTAGCAGCTCCTCCAACCCTGTAATCCTGCGTGCAAGACAACAGGGGTGTGTGTGTGTGTGTGTGTGTGTGTGTGTGTGTGTGTGTGTGTGTGTGTGTGTGTGTATGTGTGTGTGTGTGTGTGTGTGTCTTAAAATGTGCTCTGCACACTCCCTGCCTCAAGGCTCTGCCCTCAGTGGCTCCATGCAGGGAAGGATGCTGGAGTAGTTCTGTTCAAGTTGATGGGAGGGGTGATGTTCCTCCCTTGTCTCTCCCCTTTGCCAATCTGATGTCTGTTGATAGGGAGGGAAGTATGACTCCTCCACCTGGCAGACCGGGTAAATGCCCATAATGCTAGGGCATGGCAAAAAAAATGAACTTTCTAAAAAAATGACTTGGGGGTAGGGTTAGGAGGTGAGTCCTACACCTCAGCTGCCAATTGCTCCCTACAGCTCTCCCCCTCTCTGTGCCCCCAATATTATGTGGGCTCTTATGGTTAACATATTACCTTATTGATTCATATTGAGCAAATGAAAAAACAGTTTTTTTCACCTTAACAATTCCCTAGTTTATCTCCCTCATGTCCTACTTGTGAAGGTGAGTCTTTGAACCTAAACCCAAGACTTTACATTTGTAGATGTAAGGAGTAGCGTTCGGTTGGCTAAATCAATTAAATTGTTTCCACCTTGCCCGAAGCAAAGGGTAAATTGCTTCACTCCAGTATCTTTACCAGGTGAGAATGAGTCTCAATTGAATCAGATCAATCAGAGGCGTTCCAACTAAGCGTGAAAAGGTCTTGATCCATTTAGATGTTTCTGATGTGCCTGTTGGCGAACTGAAAGGAATGTTGCATGAGAAGAATATTAGGGCTGGTTGAAGAAACTTGGTGGTGGGAGTCATCTATACAATATCAATCAATACCTTATCAAGTGAAATAACATATGTATGGTACTTTTCAAACCTTAAAGAATTATATAAATACTCGGTATCATTATTACAGTTTTCAAGTCAGTTCAAGTTTGAGAGGGATGCATGCATCTGGTGGTGAGAAAAGCATTTGAGAAGGGGAGGAGAATTCCTCAGGCTTTGGTCTTGACTTCCTTCTCACCTTCCTTGATTAAAGGAGGACCTTTGAACCTCAGAAGTTCAGGAGACTTCCCATTTGCCCATTGGCACCCTAGCAGCCTCTCCAATATAGCTAAAAGTACTGTCTCGCTGGGGATGAAAAACAGGCTGGACACAGATTCATGACTACACAGAAGAAATACCATGCCTAACGGGATTAAGCACCCTGTGAAAGGGAGAAAAGGACTTCCAACAGCCACAACTGGTGAGTTACCCGTTTTGACTCGATAATAACAGTAATCACAATACTTAGTATTTACATATTGCCTTAAGTATGTCATCTCATTCCATAACATATTGATTACATATATTTTCTAAGCTTGAATCCACTTTCCCCTGTGCTCTTTATACACTTGTAAGAGTGTCACAGATTTTTGTTAGGGGATATTTTGTAACATCTGTTCTCACTGTGCTACCTTAGTGAATACTTAGGAAATTATCTTTCTAAAAGCTAATTAGGTCTTGCCAACTAGTTGATAATCTACCTATAATCATGGACGGAAGCATGAAGATAGGGACTCATTAACTATACCATTAGAAAATACTCCCTACCAACCAATCAGGCCAGCCCCTAGAGATCTAAGGGGATTTAGTAATTATACCGAGGAACTGACATCTTAGCGCATGTGAGTGTTGATATAGGAACCCCCAGAGCTTATAAATGGGACTAAGACCATGTCAATGTCTCCTTAAACCATGGCTCTCAGGAACTTGAGCATAGGACTCTGGATGAAGTCTGCCCAAAACAAAGCAGAGTTGTAACCTCCTTCACGCTGGACACTACACTAATGAAAATTTCACATTTATATTGAGGTTGTACATAAATATTATATTGGGATTACATGGGATTATATATAAATATTCACTTTTGGGGTTGCCATGTGTCCACTGATATTGAACTTGTGTTATATTGAAACCTCTGAATCCTTCTTGGATGACTGCCTCTACCACTTGAACTTTGGGTCACTGAATCCAAAAGCAGGATTTGACTGAACTCCTATTAAATTTCATCTTATTCAATTTAGCCCCATCATTTTAACTGAGAAATTCTTAACCTGGGGTCCATGAACTTAGACATTTACATAAATATATATATAGGTAAATTGATTTCCTTTATAATTTTATGCATTTCATTTTATACATTTAAGAGATCCATAGCCTTCACCAGACTACCAAAAGAGTCCATGATGTTAAAAAAAAAAGCTTATAAACCTCTGCTTTAGCTTGTTAGGATATTTTTGGATTCTGACTATCATCAGAAAGTTAATTATTTCACTCCGTTTTATGTCATCAGTAAATCTGATGGGAATGCTCATTGGGCATTCTCTAACTCATTGCTTGAAAAATGATTTAAAAAAATAAAAAGGTCCCCAATTGATACATGGTTCCCCAATTTATGAATGGTAAAAAGATATGAACAGGCAGTTTTCAGAGGAAGCTATCTATAGTCATATGAAAAAATGCTCTAAATCACTATTGATTAGAGAGATGCAAATCAAAGCAACTCTGAGGTACCACATCACACCTATCAGATTGGCTAACATGACAAAGCAGGAAGATGATAAATGTTGGAGAAAATGTGGGAGCTGGAATGCTAATTCATTGTTGGTGGAGCTGTGAGATGATCCAACCATTCTGGAGAGCAATCTGAAACTATGCCCAAAGGGCTACAAAAATCTGCATACCCTTTGACCCAGCAATATCACCTCTAGGACTATATCCGAAAGAGATCATAAAAATAGGAAAGGGTCCCACATATACAAAAATATTTATAGCAGCTCTCTTTGTAGTGGCCAAGAACTGTAAATTGAGGAGATGCCCATCAATTGGGGAATGACTGAACAAGTTGTGGTATATGAATGTAATGGAATACTATTGTGCTATAAGAAATGATGAACAGGAAGACTTCAGAGAGGCCTGGAAGGACTTATATGAACTGATGCTGAACCAAGAGAACTTTGTACACAGCAACAATCACTGTGTGCAAGGAATTTTTCTGGAAGATTTAGCCCTTCACAGCAATGTAAGGACCTAAAAAAATTCTCCATGGACTTTTGAGGCAAAATGCTTTCCACATCCAGAGAAAGAACTACACAACTGGACTGCAAAATGAAGCAGATTATTTTCTCTTGTGTTATGTTTTGTTTTGGTTTGTTTTTTTCATAGTTTCTCCCATTCATTTTAATTCTTCTATGCAACATGACTAAGGTGAAAATGTATTTAGGAAGAATGTATATGTAGAACCCATATAAGATTGCGCACTATCTTGGAAAGGGAGGGGGAAGGGGGAGAAAAATCCAAGATTTATGGAAGTGATTGCAGAAAACTGAAAACAAATTAATTTTTAAAAAATAAAAAGGAGCTTTTTTTTTGCCATCCCTTACCTCTTGACCTAAAGCTCATATTGTCCTTCCACAAAACCATAACCCAAAGCCTCCATCAAACCCTGGCCCAAAGTCTTCTCTAGTGTGACAATTTTCATGAATAACTCTTTCTGAGTAGAAGAGCCAAATTTTTATGTTGCATAGATTATGTATGTGAAGTGAATTCCCACTGAACATCCTTTTTGTTTGGAATGTGGGTGAAAATAGCCAGGGAGAGAGAGAGCACATAAATGCACAGCAGTCCTTGCTTGTGTTACCCCAGAAGATATTTGGGCATTGATCCAGAGACTTCAAGGTCAGACTTTGAGCTCCATGAGGGCAAAGGCCTCATCTCATCTGAAATTTTATATCTCCCTCCATCTTTAAGCACAATACTCTACCTACAGTCGGTGTTTTATTAAATAAAAGAATAAAAAACCTAGTTTAAATAAACCACAGTAGGTTTATTGAATTGAAGTGATGAATCTATACATTTCAAGAAGGAATTTGAAACAGAAATGAACTGCTGCCATCTACCTCCACCCTGCCTTTCCAGCCTGCCCCTCACCATTTCCTAGAAGTCTTCTGAATGAACCTCTTCCCCTTCTTTAGGGCAATAATCTATCCCAGGGTTTCTTTGCTGTGAGCCAAGGGGAGATGTAGCCAGAGCTTGTAGATAGAATGGAGCAGGGAGGACAGAGAAAGGTCACGGCCAAGGTGACCTCATGGGCCACCAGGTTTGTACCAGTGATAACTGCCCAGTATCCTCCCCTTCTCCATAGCTGAACACGTGCCTTGTGAATCCAGCTGTTTGGAAACAGTAACTGGATACTTGACCTCATTACACTTGGTTCCTGGGTAGGAGCTCTTGTGAGAAATGTAAGTGAGCCGGAGAGAGGGGGACTGAGTGTACTCTGGCAGCAGATGAAAGGACTTGGGCAGAGTGAAGGAAGCATCTCTAGCAAAATTATGTTTAAACCCTGTGTTAGAGAAATTAACTCCTTCACTGAGGTGGACTTAGAAAATTTCATTCTGTGCCGAGAAATATTTGCCAGGACAAAATGTGAGTCATTCTGTGGCACTCCAGGGGACAGGACAGGGAGAGCTGAGATCTCTTCTGGAGCTTGTGTCCCAGTGCTCCCTAGACAGGAGTAGTATAAGAACACAGTGCCATATGTCCAACAGGACAAAAGCCACTTGGTACCTTGGCAGAGTGTGAGGCAGCTAAGACCCTGGATACTTTAACGTGAGACTCTGGACTTGGATCTATGGTGCCCCAGTCAGAGCAGAAAAGCAGAACCATGGAAACTCTGATGAGAGCTGCCCACAGGCTCAAATAGGCCTTGGAACAGCTAGTGGCTTCTACCCCTGGGCTCTCTCCACAATCCTCTCACCTCTCTCCAAGCTCTTTTCCAAAACTTAAAAGCCATGGTATTGTCTAATAAATATTTTTTGAATGAATAAATGATAAGGGAACCAAAGTTAGATGAAGAATCTCTTTACCTGTCTTCTTGTCCACATACTGAACCTTAGACCTCAAAATTCACCTTATGGGATCTGGACTCAGGTCCACTAAGACCCTTCTTGACCCTCCCCAGGTCATGCTGATTGCATGCACTGTAGTGTCCATCTTTCATCCAGACCCTGGATTCTTACCCCTAGGACCAAGCTGGAGTCAGTCTAAAGGGCTTGTGAGAGCTGATAATTCAATTGTCAGGGGGCCCATTGATATCTTAGCAAATGCTACAGATAAAGGCTTGATCTGTTGTCCTATTGATTGGCTAGACTGAAGAAAGTGAGGGAGAAAATGTAAATGATACGGATTGAATTTAGTGTGTCATGATACTCCTCCCACCCACATGGTTGTTTTAGTTCTTTGGTTGGCTTTGTTCTTTGGAGGCCATTGGGGTTAAGGGACTTGCCCAGGGTCACATACCTAGAAAGTGTCTGAGACTAGAGACTCAGGCCTCCTGACTCCAGAGCTGGTACTCTATCCACTGTGCCACCTAGTTGCACTGCCCTACCCAACCCTCTCCATTGTTAAATATTTCCAAGCACAGTCTAGGACCCCAGGCTCAGACTGATGAGCGTTCATCTTACCTTGCCCAGACCCAGACCCCCCCATGCTGCAATTCTAACTCTGAGAATAGTAACTGAATCATCACTCTTATTCCTAGCAAGGACAGGTCAATCAAGTGCCAGTTGAGTCCCATCACCATTCGCTCTGATTGCCCTGTCCCAAACACTCTTCCCTGAATCTCACTGCCCTACTGATGTGCCCTCTTTTCCTACAAGAATGTAAAGTCTTTGGGCCCAGGGCCTCCTTTGCTTGTTTGTATATGTACTCCAGGTACTTTTTTTTTTTTAACAGTGCCTGGCATATAAGTGCTTAATGAATATTTTTTTCATTCATCTGTTCACTCTGACTTTTGTCATTCTTATAGCAATTAAATCATACAATCTGAGAATCTCAGAGACAGAGGGATTGGTGTGGCCATAGGAAGAAGGAAGATTAGAGATTTAAACTTAGAAGGGACCTCGGAGATCCTTTGTTATAACCCTTTCATTTTATAGAGAAGAAGACTAAACCCCAGCGATGATCGTAGTGGCAAGTAGAGGAGCCAAGATTCACACCCAGTTTTCCTGGCTTCAAATCTACTGTTCTTTCTACTGAAGCATCTAATCTAACCCACACATGGAATAGGAATCTCCTCTGGTTTCCCCAACAATCCCAGTTAGTTGGTTGTGCATTGTCGTCTGGTCACTATCACAGGGTCACAGGTCCGGAGCTGGAAGGGATTTCAGAGGCCATCTAGCTCAAAGCCCTTATTTTACAGATGAGGAAACAGAGGCCCAGGGGGTTAGGTGAATTGCCTGAGGTCACACAGATAGCAATCATCATAGGCTGGATATAAACTTGGGTGCTCCGACTCAAGAGTGTAGCGTGACTCAGTCTTCATTCCTCTGTGTCCTTCTTTGAATTCTTTTTCAAGGGCTCATGTCCCACAGAATAGGCCTGACAATAATTATAATGGGGGTGGAATGGGGGAAAGTGTTTGAAACAATAATCTATATTTTGGGCATCTGGATCACCACTGATTTGCTGATGATTCTGGGTCCCTTTGTTTTTCTTCAGACAGATGTAGACAAGGGGAAAAAAGGAGAAAACCATGTGTCATGTCTCTGGGAAGCCTTTTCTTGACTTCCTAAATTGTCAGTGCTCTCTCTTAGCTGCTCAAACATTCATATGTAGATTTTTTTAAGGGAAAGGAGCTGTCTTGGTAATCCCAGTGTCTAACAATATAATACATGCCATGGGTACTTAATAAATGCTTACTGGATTGAAATGTTCCTTTAGGGAAGTAATTTCTTCTGCTTTTGGGGCTTCATATCCTTACCTAGAAAAACAGAAATTGCTCTCATGTATCACATGGACAAGGTTGAAAAGAGGGTCATCGTAGCAGAAGAGTCCCTAGGAACCAGTCTGAGGAGCCACACAGCCATTATCAAAACCCTACTTTGTCCTAGGCCATGCAGACATAGAAGACTTAGGAAAAATTCACCTGGGGCTAGAAAACAGCTAGCAAGTAGTGTGAGAAGTGACCAAGGAATTTCCAGAGGAGAAGAAACAAGCAACCTATTGATTCAGCTAGAGAGATCCATCTTTTACTCACTTGGGGTTTTGTTTTTCAAGCAGCTGTTTCAATCTCATATTTTAGGGTAGTTTTGTTGGTTTTTTGGGGAGAAAAATCTGGACCTGTGATTTCATGGATTCAAGGAACTCCCAGTAAGAAAACTCCCTCTACCAGTATAGAGATCAGTCATACTTTACAACTTATACTCTTATTGTCCCAAAATCCATTTGTATCAGAGGACAGACCCATACCAAAGTCTTCCTGACTTAGAGACTGGCTCTCTATTTGCTGCTCTTTACTGATTTTCTGCAAATATTCAATTTCAAGGGAAAAATAAAAACTGAGAGAGAGGAGACCCTTGAATCTCATTCCTGCCAAGTGATCCATGATTCAACTGTTTCTTTTTTTTAGTTTGCCCGTAGCTATCTCTCCTGGCTCTGCTCTCCTATCTTCAGCTGTTCTCCCTTTTCTACCTCCTCCTACTTCCAGCTCTGTTCTTGGTATCATCTCTTCTGTCTTTACATTCATTTCCTTAGTAATACCATTCATTCCCACAGTTTTAGTTGTAACCATCTAAATCAATGCTTCTAGTTTCAACCTCTTAGCATTCCATATTTCCAACTCTCTACAAGATTTCTTTGCCTTGATGTTCCATTATGTAGCAGCAAGCACCATGACACATCCAGGATGGCCTGCTAGCACAGATTCTTAGATCTGTTTTTCTAAAAGGAAAGCAACTTATGAGGGGTCAACAATCTTCTTTAATCACATATACCAGCAGAGAAAATATAAGCAGATAAATGAAGACTAACAGACAGGGCTTCCAACTGTCTGACCATGAGCAATATATACTTCACAGATCAACAGACAGATCTAATTGTCAGACCATTACATACATACATAGTGACCAGAGAGAGAATCACCAACACTTGGGTTTTCAAAGTGTGTGTGTGTGTGTGTGTGTGTGTGTGTGTGTGTGTGTGTGTGTGTGTGTGTGTGTGCGTGCTCCTTAAAGACTACTCAGAGTCTCATGTGGCACATGAGTCTTTTTGCAAGGAGTAAGCCCCCCAAGCAAAACTTCACCTTAGAGTGCCTCCTCTAATCAAGCGTTCCTTGATAGACTTCACCTGAGACCTATTAATAAGGGGGTGGGGAAGATCTTTAACTCCTATTACACTTTAGGGAACGGAACAAGTATTTATTAAGCAACTATTATGTGCCAGGCACTGTACTGAGTTACTGAGTTCTATAGCTCAACCAGTCCAAGATTGATATTGACATGAACATGTAACTTTTCCCCCCAGACCTTCACTTCATTTCCCTGTTTTGATTCATTGAATACCTTTGATTGCCCAGACTCCTGTTAGAGTTATTTTTTGCCCTTCTGCCTCCCTTCCTCTGCAAAAAATTAGTGTGCAGATTCTATCCATTCTGCTACCTTATAATCTCTCTTATATATCCTTTCTTCTCTAACACCCTAATTCCAGCCCCTGTGACCTCTCGTCTAGACTGTTACAGGAGTTGTATTATATGTCTTTGCTTCCAATTTCTACTCCCTCTAATTGATCCTTTACACTCAGCTGGATCAATCAGTCAATAAACATTTATTAAGCACCTATTATGTTCTAGGTGCTGTGCCAAGTACTGGGGATACAAAGAGAGGCAAAAGACATGCCCTCAAGGCATGTAGAATCTAATTCATCTGATTCTAGATGAATTTTCCTGAAGTACTGATTGATTATACTACCTCATCCCCACCAAAGTTCCAGGGACTACCCATTTTGGAGAGGAGAGAGACATAGATTTTGCTGGCATAGGGAACTTCTGGTGTGAAGATTCCCTCCACCAATTCGGATCAGCATCTAATCTATACCTTAAAATCTTAAAGGGCACTGGGAAACCAAGTGACTTGCTCATGGTCATATAGCTTGTATATGTCAGAAGCAAGAATTTAGGAGAGGTCTTCCTGGTTCCCTCCATCTATTATACCACTCATTCTCTCTTGCTTACCCAGTGAAAGCCAAACTCTTTACTACATGGTCTAAAGCTTTCTACAATCTGTCCTCAATCCGCCTCTCCAGTCTTATCTTCTAGAATCCACCCCTTCCTCTCCTTACTCTGATAGGCAATCTTTTTCACTTTATTGCTAAGCAATTCCCAGGTTACATTTGTATGGGAGAAGATGACACATAAAAGCAGGATTGGTAAAGGAATGTATCTGTACTGAGGCGAGATGAGGAGACCCCTGGGAATGGCACCATGCCCATGAAAGTTTCCCTGATCCTTCCCCTAAAAGTTCTATCCCTCTTTTCTGATGGGATATACTATGTGTACACCTCTTTTATGACATCTGTACATTCACTCTTCTTTTATACTAGTGTAATACTCATTGCCATTTACCCAAGAGCTCCCTTAGGGCAAGACCTGCATCCTACCTATTTTGAATTCCCCTAGACAGTAGCACAGAATGTTGCATTAGGTGAGTGTATAAAAATATATTTGGACAAACTAAAGAATGAGAAAATGAATGAACAAATTATAGAAACAAATATACAATATATACTTTGGAAGATCTGTAATTTCATTTATATGGGTATGAATAGCTACCTAAATGATGAAGTGGATAAAACACTGGGCCTGGAAGCAGAAAGATAGGAGTTCAAATCTGACTGCACTTTAGACACTAGTTGTATGACCCTGGACAATTCACTTCACCTCTGTCAGTCTGCCTTAGTTTACTCAACCGTAAAATGGGGATTATAATCCCAAGGTTGTTGTGAGAATCAAATCTGATAATATTTGTAAAGCACTTAGCAATGTGCCTGGCACTTAGTAGATGCTTAATATTTATTCCCTTTCCTTCACTGGTGGAGATGTCACTCCATCTAAACCTTAGTGGCAACTCCTTGAGTTTCTGTGGCCAAATAACCTCATCAGCTGGTGGTCAACCTTCTGTTAATGATATGTATATTCATATACATATTTTGGATAGCAAGCCAGTATGAGGTAGTAAATAAGAATACTTGCTGGCTTTTGGAGTCAGGAGAGCAATGGGTAAAATCCTGCTTTTATGTACACTTACTACTTATATGACCTGATCTAGACACTTAACATTCATGTGTCTCAGGCAACCGTTGGGACTTATCTCTTGAATCATAGATGGGTTACAATATGTTGATGGAAGGATGAATATTGGTGAATTCAGAGATTCTTGGTTCAAGGTGTACACAATGTACATATATATACTCCTCTTTGCATGGAAGCTACCCTTGGGTTCTCAGAGCCTAGGCTAGCAGAACACAAACTTAGGCAAGTCCTAGCAAGATGGAAGGACTTGGAATATGGATCCAGTAAGAGACTACTTGTTTGCTCCAGAGATACAATTTTCCATGGTGTTTGAATTTCAGTTACTACTGCCATCCATCACAACCTAGGGAAAAGAACATCCCCTGGTTCCACAGAGCAGACCAGCTCAGTCTTTTCTAAATACTTGAAACTTTTTATATATTAAATTTCCTTTTTTCCCCTCCATTAAAAAAATTCCCACAGAAGTGCAACAGCTTAAAGGATATGTTATTCATTTTTTAGTGGAGTGAAATCTTCTCTGCAGTATTTTGAAAGAATTTCTAGTATATAGTTCTTCCGTGATAACATGTTAGAAGTAACTAACAATTAAGTTATTTTGGTCCTCGCTAATAATGCTCAGGGAGCAATTCATGTTTCTTTCTGGGTTAATAAGAAACATTTGCGGCAAAAGCATGGAACTGTGCAGATAAAGCAATTGGCAAGAAATAGTATGTTTAAATACCAGAAAACAGCCTATATCCAAACAGGTGCGTGATAAAGCCATATAAATAGACTGCTCTGTATGCAGAACGGCGTGGAGCAAAGTTGGAGAAGGAGTTTGCGGGAAAGAACTTTCCTCCTATGCAAAGAAAAATATCTCCAGACTTGGTCTTTGGGTATCCTTGTTAGACTAAACAGCTGGAAAAACAGTTCTGCGGGGGCCAGAAAGTAAGAGTGGCTTTACCATTTTTTTTTTTTTTCCAATGGCTGGATAAACAAAACCTTGCCAGGGAAATGATTAGATTTTTGCAAATATAGCCCCAAGCTGGAATCTTGTGAAAGGCAGGCTCACCCCTTTTCAACCTTAAGAAGTATGTTTGACTCTCCCAATTAGCATTGGCCATTTTTGTTGTTGTTGTGGATGTTGCTGGGATATTTTAAAAGACATTTTGTGTTTTCATTTTTTTTCAACACTTGGGCACTTGTCTTGGGGGCATGCAGACCTTGGCTTCTCAAAGTACTGTTTGGTTTCCATTAAGACTTGCTAGTGTACAGGAAATTTGCTGAAAGATTAAAAATAAAATAACACAACGGTCAATATTTCTGCCCATAGGATGACAGAATTTAGAGGTGAAAGGGACCTTAGACAGAAGAATTGGGTCTAGGTGATCTTTAGATGAGATGAACCTGGATGAGAATTGGTCAAAAGAAATAGAGATGCTTAGAAAGGAGAAGAGAATGTTCAGCGGGTACATGATGGCTATCTTCAGGTATTTGAAGTACTAGAATATGAAAAGAGTTCAACTTTGTTCTCAGAGGACAGAACCAGGAACAATGAATACAAAATTATCTAATATCAACTAAATTAGGAAAGAGTTCTTAGTAACTAAAGATGTCCAAAAATGGAATGGACTGGCCCCAAGAGGTGGTGGGTTCACCTTCAACAGAGGTCTTCAATGAGCAGAGGCTTGTATGACTGATCATTTATCAAGGGTGTTGGAGTGGAAATTCCTTTCAAGTATGACTTGCATCAGATGGCAACTGAAGCCCCTTCCAATTCTACTATGAATCTATGCATTTGTGGTTTCAGGGGTCTCTTCCACTTCTGACATTTTGTGATCTATGATTGGATTAGATACTCTTTGGAATCCATTCCAGTTCTAAATTCTAGGATCCTATGACCAGGATGCTGAGGGCTCTGGAAACCACTCCCTAAGAAGATTGGTTGAAGAAACTGGGGATATTGACCCCGGAGAAAAGAAAACTGGGGATGGGACAATAGAATGAAGAAGATGATGCAAGAATGATTAGACTTGGACTTCAAGGAGAATGGTAGAAGTTACAGATTTTGACTTGATATGGGGCTGGGGGCGGGAGGGTGGGGGAAAGAATACCCTAAACAATTAGAGCTATCCCAAAGTAGATGGAGTTTCCCTTTCACTGGAGTTTTCTAAGTGGAGCTTCAATGATCATCAGCATAAATGCTTTAGCAAGAAAGTTTATTCAGGCATAAATTGGAAGATCAGGTGGAATCTGAGGTTCCAGACCACTCTGAGATTCTGTGATTCTGATTTGGTGAGTTCAGGACTCTCATTTTACAGATTCAGAAACTAAGGTTCAAGAGAGTTTAAATAACATGCCCAAGGTTGCTTTCAAATCCATTAGCTGAAGAAAGATATGAATCCAGATTCTCTGAATTTGGCACAGTGAATAGATCTACTATGTTGCTATGGTGCAATGTGTTGTCACTGATTCTGAAGGATTTGCAGTTTATGGAATCAGTCAATGGTCATCACAGAACTGTGGGTTCTTTTTGGTCATTTAAGGTCATTCATTCCAAGCTCAACTGACTTAGTGGCCAGAGAACAAAAAAGAACTCTGAAGTCACCAAAGGCTGATCCACAGACACAGTGGGACACAAGATCTAAAAGCCAAATACCCTGTAACTGTGTTAGGCCCCAAATAGCTTCCCTTGAATGTTGTTTGTCTACAGCAAGACAGGGAGTGTTAAAGATAAGGCAGTGGGAGAATGTAACCCGAAGACAGACCTTGGTCTAGCTACTCCCCTGAGGCAAAAATACTTTGAAACAAAGAGTGCAGCTACTCCCCTACTCCTCTGCCCTCTAACACACAATCCCTTTGCCAAAATACTGGCTCTCCCAGGAGTGGTGAGAATCCTGTCTTAGAGACCTGGATTCAAACCTTGCCTTTTTTGCATACTGGCTTTTTGGGGGTGGGCAAGTCTTTTCCTGAAGATGAGGGAGCAGGACTCACAGAATTCAACAATCTTCTATACTTTTAGGCCCAGCTGGTGTAAAGTACAGAAAATTTGTTCCTTCTAGCTGTCTCTGAAAGGGGGGAACAGTCACCACAAATGAATGGATGGTACAGTCACTAGCAACCATTTGTTAAGGTGGCAAAGGTGAAAAGATTGAGGTGCCCAGGGATTGGTAAATGTTTAACAACTAACTCTCTTAAAATGTAAGACATATTTTTAAGTATAATCTGGATCATTAACGTTTTCTCCATCACTTTAAGTCTAGATAAAAACAATTAAATAAATTAAGCAAAACAAAGCAATAAATCAGGTCCTGAATTGTAGCTTTTGCCCATTTCAAAAGTGTAAATGCTTATATTGAAAATTTAACAATTGTCTTTGGGTTCAACTGGCTCTGACCATCCAGTTCTTCCTTTGATACATTCTATGTGACTTGTCTATGCAGTGGAACTAATCAAATAAGCATTTATTAAGTGCCTACTGTATTCTAGGCACTGTGCAAGGTGCTAGGGATACAACGCCAAAAGTAGAACAGTTCTTGTCCTCAATGAACTTACATTCTAACTGAAAAGACAACATATACGTATATGAATATATCTACAATATATACATATACATACATACGCATATCTCAGCTAGGTGGCTCAATGGAAAGAGTGCTGGGCCTGGAGTCAGGAAGAGTCATCTTTTTGAGTTCAAATTTGACCTCAGACACTTCCTAGCTGTGTAACCCTGAGCAAGTCACTTAACACTGTTTGCCTCAGTTTCCTCATCTGTAAAATGAGCTGGAGAAGGAATTGGCAAACTACTCCAGTGTCTTTGCCAAGAAAACCCCAAATGGGGTCACAGAGAGTCAGCCACTGAAAACAATGAAAACCAAGAATATATATGAATATATATATGTATGCATATATGTGCATATATATATACACACAGATACATACATAGTAATGTGGGGAGGGAGGATACTAGAAGTTGAAAGGCACAGTTAAGGCTTCATGTAGAAGGTGGAATCAAGAAGTGTGTTGGTAAATGTTTAACATCCAGCTCTTTGGGAGGGGATAATGTATGTTCAACACAATTTTAAGTTTAATCTTCATTATTAACATTCCCTCCATCGTTTTCTTAAGTCTAGAAATTAGCAAAACAATGAATCAACTTGTTTTGTAGGCATTTGCTGATTTCTGAGGTATAAATGATCACACCAAAGATTTAATAAGTCATAGGACCTTAGAGATCATTTAACTGAACACCCTCCTGTTTACAAATCTCATTGTCTTTTTTTAGGGCTAGAAATCTCCAACTCCTTCCTGTTTGTACTTCTGTGTTACAGTTTCCAGTCTTAACATCCTAGTTTTCTTCTTCTTGACCTGCTACAATTTGTCACCATTCTTCCTCTAAGAATATCTTGAAGGTCAAAACTCAACTGGTTATTCTCAAAAGTCACTGGTAAACAGCATGGAAAATATGTGGAATGAATATTTTGTTTGTCTGCCTTTCACAGAGAATCACTGAATTTTAGTGCTAGAAGGAACATTTGTGGCCATCCAGTCTGAGACCTTTATTTGTTGAGGAGGAAATGAGGGTCTGTAGGGATTTGTCAGAGGTTATGCAGGATTTGAACCCAGGTCCTCTGATTCCAAATCTAACACGCTTCCTACTTAAGGATTTATAGCCAGCTACTTCCTCGTCAACTGTCTTCCATGTCAGTCCTTCCCATAAGAGAAATAAGGAGATGTGAAAATAATGCTAACTTAAGCTCTTGAGTTCAAATCCTAACTCAGACACTTATTTGCTTCCCTCATCTGTAAAATAGGTACCATAATACTTCAACTATCTATTTTACTCGTGTTTTTGGACTCTAAAAATGTGAATCTATTCAGAAAACCCCATGGAGATTATGGAAACAGGTTTATACATACTTTGAAAAAGCATGGAAGCAATAAACATCTACTAAGTGTTATGTGCTTAGGTACTGGAGATAAACAAAAAAACAAAGATGAAAAACAAGAAGAAAACAAAAAGGACACACAAATAGAGTAGGAAGAAGGGTTGAACTGGTGTGGTTGGAGGAATCTGCCCCATCACTTGGAGGATTAAAAAAAAATTGTCTTTGCATCCTGGATTCCTCACACAGTGCTTCACACATAGTAGGAGTTTTAATAAATTCTTATTGGATTTAAATGAATTGAAATGTTCCAAGTTTTTTTCTTTTTGGAGAGGGGGAAGAAAGGAATGTTTGTTTGTTTTTTGTTATTTCTTTAATTCTCCCAAAGCAGCCTAACTTTCCAGTCAGTAATGAGTGCTACAGCATGGCATACCTGATGCCAGATTGGATGCTGTTTCTGATTTGTGACTTTATTATCTGTTTGCGGTCACATCATCTCGTAATTAGCCACTTCAGTCAGACATGGCTGGCAAATATTTCAATTTTCTTCTTAATAAATGCTGGGCAGAATCCCATAAGAAGGACAGAGAGAGGAGTCAGGCTGTACCCAGAACCAGATGCAACTGGAAAAATTTCTCTGTGGAACAGAATTTTCTCCCATTAACCACTGATAGATGTGATAAGAGGCCTCCTTTCTGTTACTAATAAAAAAGGAGTGAGTGAGCCCACCCTCCAGCCCTCCAACATTATTTTATATGCTATGTGGGGGTATATGGAACACATTCAGTTTCGATTCATACAGAACCCCCCTTTATTTCTTCCTGTGGCAAGTATTATAAATAGGCCCCCCTCCTTATCTGATCCTTCCCTAAATGTTTTTCATTTGAAAACCACAGTTAATTTTAGATAGTTGTCACAGATAATCTCAAATTTGTGTGCATTGTATGCCCCAATTCTAAGAAAAACATACCATTTCTGAAGGTCCCTGACTTGACCTTTCCCTCCCCTTTCTAGTGCCAAGCTCAGGACCCCCTCCTTTCCCTTGCTTTTGTGCAAGGAGTCTCCTAGTAGTTAGGCCTCCAGCTTCCATTTCCCCAAGTAGATAAAGTCTATCCATCCTCTCTCTCTTGGCTGCCTTTCCTCTCCTCTCTGTCTCCAAATTGTGTAGTTAGGCCTAAAGGGATTGCCTTTTCTAAAGAGGTGGGAGATAGCAAAGATGTGGTTTTATGGACTAGGACTCCTGCAGTTTCACAATGACAAATCTGCCTCTTCCTTCCCTCAGGAGGGTTGGGCTCCTCACCCTTCTTGTGCAAAGAGGAAAAAAGAAGGTTGTTTTCTGAGCCTGGGCCACATTTCTTCTCACCTTGGTTAAGAGGTAAAACAACTTTCTGATTTCAAACTTGGAGAGGGGGTAGAAGAAAAAAGATACTTTCATGTGTTCTGCTATGAAGGTATGCAAAAGGTTCATTTTCTAGTAGTGCTCAAAGGTTCTAGGGAGAGGATGTGTTTGGGGAGGACAGATCCTCTTCTGCCTTTCCCTCTCTCTTATCTCTTCTTCTGTCTCTCCTTTTTCCTTCTCTTGCTCCTCCACAATTCCTCATGACAGATAGTACAGATATTTTTAATCTTATTTTTCCACATCAGGAAGAGTGAGGATCATGAAGGAAAAGAGACTTGCCCCAAGTCTGGTCAGGTAGGAAAAGCCAAGGCCAGAATGAAAGGATTCTTCCTCAAAATTCAGTGCCATGTCTAGGATACCCCGCTGCCTTCTTCATTTAGAAGGTGCCTAATATGTAGACATTTCTGGAAATAACAGAAAAGAGAGCAGCTCTGTGGCACCCGAACTTCGTGAGGAAGGGTCTTGCACAAGTAGATGTTTACTACATCTGGCAAATGTTTACTAAGGAGATGAGGGTATGGGCAGAGTCTGATGCTCACTTTTGTCCCCCATAACTGGAATTCACTCTTGCCTTTCCTCTGCTTCTTAGAATCCTAGGTTCATACAGGCAGAGCTAGAAGGAACTGTCAAGGTCATAGAGTCCATCTCATGCTACAGTTGAGGAAATTCAGACACGGAGCTTAAATCCCTGTCTTCTGCCATGGCTCAGCTCCTGAGCTACCTCAAATGGAAAGCTTAACCTTATTCCTTTGGTTGTCAGGGCTCTTTTCCCTTTCAAGTTATCTTTCCTGTGTGGATTTGTGTGCCTATTGTTTCTTCTACCAGAATATAAGCTCTTTGAGGGTAGGAACTTGCTTTTTTTTTTTTTTTTTTTGCTTTGTTTTCACCCCTCCCTCTGGTGGCTGACATGACACCTTGAGCACAGAAGGCCCTTAATGAATATTTATTCAATTAAATTGGTTTGTTGGAGATTCAAATATTAGAAGAGACATAATCCTTGCATTTTAGTTTAGTATATGATCTTAGGATCTAGAGCTGGAGAAAGGTCCAAGATGATCTAGTCCAGGGGTTCTTAACCTGAGGTCCATGGGTAGATTTTTGAGAGGTTCATGAGCCTGGATAAGGGATAAACATACCTCTGTACTTGCATTAACATCTAATTGAAATTTCCTTCAATTATGAATGTGTGGATATATGGATCCATATGCTTCACCAGACTGCCATCTATGACATAAAAGTTAAGAACTCTTGATTTAGTCCTATCATTTTATTTTACATATGAAGAGACTGATTACTTTGACATTATGTAAAATTTGGAGAGGTAAAGAGGGAATAAATAGGGACATTAAAAGGCTATTACAATAGTCATAGAAACATGGGATCCAATATCTAGACTGAAAGGGACCCTAGAGGACGTTGAGTTCAACTGTTTTTTTATTTTTACTGATAAGGAACTAAAGCACAGAAAGAGGTCATACAATAAGTTCCTGAGGCAGGATTTGAACTCAGGTTTTTGATATACACGTTGTCTCACCAGGCAAGTGGTTCTGAGGATTGCCCCCTTCACCAAAGCCAAACTAGAGTGGTGATGGTAAGAAAAGAGGAGAAGAATGAGAGTGGTGAAGTCTGGTCAATGATTGGATATAAAAGGTCAAGTAGAGAGTCAAATGCCAAGATTTTGAGGTGTGGTTTGTCCTTCATTCTTGAAGAGGACCATAGCATCAGGAAGATGATTCCATGAGTTGAAAGTGAATTGTATTTAAGTGAGGGAGGGCTGTGCAAAGTCACCAGCCTCATTTTCTCTACCAGAGCCAAATGGGGCCAGTGGCCAGATATATAGATCAGAACAACTGGAGATGGTCCAGAATGCAGTGAGAGACTTTGGCCTTTTTGAGCTATGGTCTTTTCAAGTTCTGACTTTGACGGAGTCATTACCCATTCAGTGATATAGGGCTGTTTAACAAGTAAGCCAAAAAATAATCAAACTGAGAGGGGAAGACCCTCAGGGTTGTTTCTGGGAGACCAAGTGCATGTATATGTCACCAACAGTCAAATCAAAAGTTGTGAGTATTCAGAAAGAAAGAGGATATCTTTAATTTTGAATAGGTTCAATTTGAAGTGGCAATAGGATATCAAACAGAGATATCTTCCTGTAGTTAGTAATATGGGTCAGGAGCCTTGAAAAGAGGGGAAAACTAGTGCTACAGATCTGAAAATTCTCTGCATAGAGGTATTAAGTGAAGCTTGGGAAATAAGTTTGTCAAGTGTAAGAATGTAAAAGGTTAATCAAGAAGGTGAAAACTTGAACTTTGGAGAATGTCCATCTTCACAGGCAAGAAGATGAGGAGCCAGTGAAAAAGGTACAAAAATAAGAAACGTCAAGGAAAGAAATAAAACAAAATACCCCAAAGATGAAAGGAATAGAGAAGATTCATAATGACTGTTGGTCTACCATGTCATTGGTAAAGTAAGATCCAAGGGGATGAGGACTCAAAAACAAAGGAGTGGAGACAAAGACCAAATGATAAATGCTTCATTTATGTGTAGCCCAGAAAGTGTGAGTGGTGAATGTAGGCACTTATTCAAGACTCATGGAATCAACAATTTTTGAACTGGAAGAAATCTCAGAGGCTGTCTAATCCAACCCATAACTGAACCAGAATCCCCTCTATAAACTACATCAAAGGGTCATCTGACCTCTTCTTGAAAGACCTAGATAGGGCAGCTAGGTGACACAATGGATAGAGCATTGGCCTTGGAGTCAGGAGGGCCTGAGTTCAAATCAGGTCTCAGACACCTACTACTTGTGTTTTTGCCTAAAAAATAGCAAACAAAACTTAAACACATAAAGATAAAATAACATAAATGAAACTATAAAAGAAAGACAGTAGATAAAATTCACCATCTCCAGAGGCAGCCTATTCCACTTTTGGATGGCTCTGATAAGAAACTTTTTCCTATACCAAACCTAAATTTGACTAGTTATAATTTCCTCATGTTATTCCTGGTTCTGATTGCTAGAACTAAGCTAAATAATGTGAATCCTTCTTTCACATGATAGTCCTTCAAATACTTGAAGAGAGCTATCATGTCCTACCTAAGTTTTCTCATTAATGCGTTCCTTTAATTGATCTTTATATGATATAATCATATATCTTTGCCACAGTTATATAATGCCTTCACCATCCCACTCAATCTCCTTCATATATTTTTTAAATATTCTTCCCAAAATGCAGTAACCAGAAATGAATAAATTATTACAGATGTGGGATGATGAAGGCAATGTACAGAAAGATTATCTCCTATTCCTCATACTAAATATTTTTCCCTGCTTAATGCATCCCAGGACTATTGACTCATAAGCAATCTGCAGTCCACTAAAACTATTGAGACTTTTTCTGATAAATTGTTGTCTAGTCATGCCACCCCCATCTTGTCCTGTGACAATGATTTTTTGGACCAAAGTTGAGTTTACGTTTGTCTCTATTAAATTTTATTCTATTTTAGTAGACATAGCCCACTGTTCTAGCCTGTCGAGATTTCTTTTAATCCACCATTGTATGTGGTCATTGCTTTCCCATAAAGCTTTGTGTCATCTGCAAATTCAACAAGCACAATGGTTATATTTTTATTGAATATATCAATAAACAGTACAGAATCATGCATATATATTGGAACACATGAATGGAGACCTTCCAAGCTGATATTGAATTATAAATGGCAGCCCTTTGAATCTGGCCATTCAATCAGTTCCAAAGTCACTTCATTGGACTGTCTTCCAGCTCTCACATCTCTCTAGCTGTTCCACAAGAGCAACACAAAAGACTTTGTCAAATACCTTGCTAAAAACTTGAAAGCCTAGATTTGAACCATATCTAACATTCCTCTTATCTATAAGTTTAGTGACAAGAAGGAAAAAGAAAATAAGGTTATTCTGGCATGACCTGTTTCTGATGAAACCAGACTGACTCTTTGTGGTCACCACTTCCTCTTCTAAAGGTTCACTAATTGTCCTTTGAATACTATGTTCTAGAATTTTGCCACGAATCCAAGACATCCTCACTAACCTACAGTTTTTATTCCCTTCCCTTTTTTGAAAATTGGGACATTTGCCCTGCTTCAGTCCTGTTGCACTTCTCTCATTTTTCACAGTCTTTTAAAAATCATCGACCTTATCTCAGCCATAACATCTGCTGCTTCTTTAAATATTAGCTGTGTGACTCTGAACAAGTAACTTAACCTCAGTTTACTCAACTGTGAAATGGGGATCATCATAGCACCTACCTCCCAAGGTTGTTGGGAGGATCAGTGAGATAATATCTGTAAAAGGCTTAGTACAGTGCCTGGCACATAGTAGGTACTTTATAAATATTTGTTGCCCTCTCCTCCTACCTGAGGGTGTCATTCATGTGGACCTGGTTCACCAAACACATCCCAGACTCTTAGATGATGTCTTCTCCTTGGATATCATCTCCCTATTAACCTTTTTCTCCTCTGGCCTTTCCTGTCCAGACGCAGAAGCAAAATAGGAATTGAATAGTTTGACAAATGAATTCAGTTATAGTGAATTGAAGTTCTATGTAATAAACAGGGCACCAGACTGGCAGCCAGGAGAGGATAGTTTAGGTTTTTATCCCGAAATAATCTCTGTTGTCCAGAGAAAGCCAAATAATTTCTTGGTACCTTAGTTTTCTCCTCTGAAAATATGAATAATTAATCAGAGTAGAAGTGTGGTTTAGGGGACTAGCCTTGGGGTCAAAAAGATTTGGGTTTAAATACCACTAACCTCAGGCAAATTACTTGGTTTCTCTGTGCCTCTGTTTCCTCATTTACAAGATGAGAGGGGTTGTACTAAATCAATGATCCTCTGATCCTGCATCTGATTCAATAAGTGGGCTTTCATAATGCTACAGAAGGGAGCCTTATGAAGGCTTACATAGTGGAGGAGAATTTGGAAATAGTATAATTTTTGTCCCAACTGCACCACTCTGGTAATCATTGGGCTGGCCTTTCTCTGGGGCCATATGAATGATTAAAGAGACGCCCATGTGATAGACACACATAGTCTGGGAATGAGCTACCCTTGACTGGGATTTGCTTTTGTCAGGTGAAAAGGTAGGAAGGGACTTTGGAAATTTACGTACTTGACTAGCAAAGGGGAGACTTCATGCCTTTTTGCTTTTATAATTAGACATTTGGGTGTAGCCACAATGTCACAAAATTCTTAATGTGGTTTTACTAAACTAAGACTTTTGGGACATGCTGCTGTCCCCTCATGTGCTGAATTTACATATAAGACAACTTTAGATACTTTCAGTCGTTGGGTTTTCTCCATGAAGATTCACCTCCTCTTCTCTGTTTTGTCCAGAGGCTGTCCATTTTAGTCAAGGAGATTGATCACCAGTCTTTTTTTTTTTTCTAGTTTGAAAAGAGAGAAGATAAAAGAGATATGATCCAAATTAGAATTGTGTTGCCCGGTATCAACTCTAAGACAAGGTGGAGGTAGGAAGTGCAAAGGTGATACTTTTAGCTAAAATGGAACCTGGAGATAACCTACAGGCTCCTCATGTATCTGAGCTGCCTTTTTTTCCATTGGCATGGACAACAGAGAATGGAATGTACCATTTTCTTTCCTATCAAGTGTTGAGATCTCATATTGCATGAAGAAAACCTTGTCCCCAACCTCTGACCAAGGCCTGGCTTAGCTGGTCTGTCTTACCTGGTTTGATTTGGGGCAGTCCTTATTTTTCCCTAATTATCTTTCAAACCATGGACCCTTAACCTTGGAAATTTTAGAAGCATCTAAGTGGTTTAGTACAGTAATTCTCAAACTTATTGGCCTCAGGAACACTTTACACTCTTTAAAATTATTAAGTATCCCCCAAATAGCTTTTACTTATGTGGGATCAATATTTGCTTTATTAGAAATTTAAATTTCTTAATATCATTATGAAAATAGTATTGACCCTCAGGACTCCTTGCATAGGGTCCCTGGAAAATGGTTTGATAACCACTTAAATTAATGGTAGTGTGATAGAATGCTGGACTTGGAATCTGGAAGACTTGAGTTTGAATCCTGTCACTTATGTAAGTGATCCCATGTTCTCATTCTCTGTGCCTCAGTGTTTTCATCTGTAAAATCAGGGAGTTGGACTTGATAGCTTTTAAGGTCCCTTCCAACTTTAAATCTCCTAGAATACTCCCAGAAGGAATAATATCTTGCTAGTTCTGGAATGAGAGTCAGAAGACCTAGATGAAAAGCCCAGACCTGCTACTTACTGATTTTATGATTCTGAGAAGAAAGTCACTTAACTTTGCTGAGCCTTGGTTTTCTCATCTAGAAAATAAGGGACTTGAACAGTATGATCTCCAAGGGACCATCCAACTCAAAATCCTCTGATTCTATTGTACTATAAATAAATGACAGTTTACATCTTAATGACCTGAGCATTGACTGTGGAGTTCTCAACTTGAAGCCCACTGACCTTGTTGGAGGAAGTCTTGTATTGTCTCTCATTACCTATGTGGCTGAGGACAAGTCTCTAAGCCTCAGTTTTCTCCTCTCTAAAAGGAGTTGGTTGGACTCAATAATCTTGAAAGTCCCCCTGAGCTCTAAATCTTATGATCCTTCTTCAGCCGGCTAGAACATTTCTGAAGAATTGTTTTTAATGCCATGGGTGAGTCACGTCACTTTTCTAGCTTTCAGTTTCATCATCTGTGAAATGAGAGATTTGGACTACCTGGTCCCTGAAATTGGTTCCCATTCTCAAGCTGGTGATCCTGGGATTACACTTCCCTTTGCAATGGAATCTCAGCTTTCCCGGAATTGGAGCCAAAGCTTGTCTGCTCCACCATTTTGTCACTTTGCCTCCCCACCTTGCACAGAGATTGGGACTCATTCATACAGTGATGTCTCTAACTTCTACGTGTCTCTGGGGATGAGCTCATTGGTTTGTAGAACTGTAATGACAGAGAGTAGCAAATTTATGGAAAATGAGAAACAGATTTGTCCTAGAGTGGGGGAAAGACAGATAGAAAGAAAAAGACAGAGACAAAGATACAGGAAGACAGTGGGGAGGAAAAGAAAGAGAGACAGACAAGGAAAGAGGATATTCTTGTTCAAGGAGATTGGTGGTAAGAAGGGAAATCTGGAAAACAAGACTCAACTGACTTAACCCGATTAACTATTTTAAAATGTTTAGAGAAAATGGTCAAACATTGAACTACTTCCTGGAATTGAAGAGCCAGGGCAAAGGTAGCACTTTATTAGGCCTTTACTTCAGGCTTGGAAAGCCCTGAGATTGTGAAGCCTGAGGACCTTTCTAATAGGGGTGGGGAGCTGGAGCCTTCTGTGGCGGATGGGCAGTGCTCAGCTGAGTACCTAGGCAATCCTGCTGATGCTGGAGTGACTAACAATTCTGCGAGAAAGCTGGTGAGCTGCTTCTCCTGCCACAGTCTACCTCTTTTGCTCAGGCTGAGCATCTCAGAGTCATAGGATTTAGAACTTAGAGCCCTTCTAGTCCAACCCTCTCTTAGAAGAGAGCTGAGTCCTAGAAAAGAAAAAAAAATCACTTACCATGTCTTTATTTCACAGCAACAGAGTTGAAATCTGAATCCAACCCTCTTGACACCAAACCTAGAGATCTTTTTTTCCTTTTTGTCCTGGGTGCAATTTAATGTAATGGATAAACCTCCATGAGTGGAGTTAGTGTCCTAGAATCAATTTCTACCTCTGACACTTCCTAACTACGTTACCCTGGTCCAGTTCCTTAACCTTTGTATCCTCATGTGTAAAATGTAACAAATAATAGTAGTCCCTATTTTTCTTGCTAGCCTGGTGAACCTCAAAAAAGAGAACTTAGGTAAGGGACTTTGTGAACTCCCAACTAAATGTCAGTTGTGATTATTATGGGGTATCATCATTATTATTTTGACTGATGCTTGATGGGAGCAAAGAGGTCAATTCTTCTTTGGCTGGTTATTTTTCTTGCTTCTTTTTCTGTTTGGTGGCCCAAGTAGTGGGCTTATTGTCTCCACTCGCCCACCCCAAACCCCAAGGGATGACTTGAAGCCTTGAAGGGAGACCCTTTGACCTCCCTGCATTATACCCAGTGACCCTGATACCACTCAGACCTATTAACAGAGCTCCCAACCAGGTGACTGCTGGCCAGAGCCCAGCAGAGTCCAAAGTGATTTGGGAGTCAGTGTCCTGAACAAGCCACTGATTAGCTAGTAATCAACTAGTGATTAGCAGGCTGGGGTCACCTGGAGTTCAGTTCTCATTGTTCCTTGTAAGAATCCTGGAATGTTTGTGAGGATGCTGTCCGTTGTAAAGCCTGATCCAGAGAGATTTGATTAAGGGGAAGAAAAATCTTTTTGTACTTTCTCCCCCACCTCCAAGAAAGCATTGAGCACATCCACACTCAGGAGGCAGGCAGTGGGTGCAGGGAACTCACTGTTGCTTTTGCCAGTTAAAAGAAAACACACTAAGGATAAGCTTGGAGCTCAATCAAACAGCATTTATCAAACAAGTACTACATACTGGGCATTGTGCTAAGTTCTGGGGATACAAAAGAGGCAAAAGACAGTCTCTTAGACAAGTAGGAAAAGCAATGGATTAAATAGGAAATCTTAAAATATTAGGATTCAGAACTAAGGGAGCTCAGAGTCCAAACCCTACTGTCCATTAGGAATTTGTTCTACAGAATTACTGGAAAATGACCATCCAGTGTCTAATTGAAGACCTTCAGTTATGGAGAGCTTACTACCTTTCAAAACAGCCCATTCCTCTACCTTTGGACAGTTCTGATTGTGGGGAGGGTTTCCTCCACTTCTTTCATCCTCTCCCATCCTTTATATCAAGTACAAATCCCTCTCTTCAGTTCTTTTCCATTGCTCTCAGCCCTGGCTCCTGAGACAAAACAATACCAGTCTAATCTCCCTTTCATATAAGAGACTTTCTAATATATGAGGACAATTTGAGGCTCTTTAAAGTCTCTTTCTAGGCTAAGCAGCTCCAGTTTGTCCCACCTCTCTCTGCCTGAGTGCCAACCCTCTCACCATCATATCTGCCCCCCCATAGGTGTGTTCCAGTTTGCCAATGTCCTTCCTAAAATATGGCACTCAGAACTAAGTATCATCCTCTAGAAGTGGTATGAATAGAGCAGGGGCTGCTAACTTGCTGTGCGATAGCAGAAGAAGGTCTCTGGGGCTGTTTCCCCATATATAAAACTAAGGGATTGAACTAGATCAGAGAGGTTTTTTTATAACTATTTTAAATATATTTGCTTTTCTTTGTAATCTTATGCATTTTATTTTATGCATTTAAAAATGTCATCCTGAAGAATCCATAGGTTTCACCAAATAGTCAGAGGTGTATAGCCTCAAACTGTTAAGAGCCCTAAACTAGACAATCTCAAAAGTCCCTGCATGATTCAAAGATGCTATGTCCCATAAGAGAAATCCTAAACATGGCATAGCCCAAGGAGGTCATTGCAGGATCTTTACAAGAACCAGCAGTCATTCCAGGATACAGCAGTCAAGGAAACATCCATCCTTAGCTTGAGAAATACTCGTTTTATCCTGCAGCACTGCATCAGGCGTTTCCAGTATTTTAAACCAAATGGAAGATACATTGGACCAGTAACCATGTTCAGCCATCCAGTTGGAAGATGGATCAATTTAATGGGGGGAAGAAATTCTAAGAGACTCCTGACCTTGGCTGCCTAACAGCGCTTCTAGTTCAGTCTTTGTTGGTTTCCTATTCCAAGCAGTAAAATAGTATTTTATGATTCTGTAGTACCTTATGAATTATAAACCGTCTCTATCATATCACTGTGAGAATTGCTTCTATTCCCATTTTACAAAGAGGAAAAAAGGTTCAGGAAATTGAAGCTGTCCATGGACGTGTACATTTAAGTATGACAGTCCAGAGGTGATCCTAAATCTGATGACTATGACCACTCTTTCCAAGGCACAGTATGACTTTTGCCATTAGGAAATAAACAACTTTAAAATGGGCTGGTCTGACTCTTGTAGCAGTTAGGATGAATTGGTGGGGATTTCCTTTGGATAAATGGATAGGGGACAAAGGAGGATCCTTCATCCAGGAAGGGATTGGGACCTACCAAGCTTGAAAGGACACTATTGAGGGCAGTGCTGTAGTACCATCAGACTGTGAAGCTATTGAGCAAGTTGGTAGAAGCCTGAAATGGCCATGGGTCAGATGTATTCTCTGCCTTTAACATGCCTTAGCCATGTCCGTTTGCTCACCTCATTCATCTTGCCTGAAACATCTTATTTCTCCTCTGTTCATGTAAGTTCTGCTTTTCCTTCAAGGTTCAACTGGTGTTATGTAAAAGAGAAGGTTAGTACACCCTTCACTGAGGATGGAACCTTTATCACACATACCGTGGTTAAGGGTTGCCTCTGACTCTGTGGCATCTAACCAAGTTTTCTTCCGGTCTGTTCTGTTTTAAGGCAATTAAATTGAAAGAGTAAGCATAAGCTAAAAGAGGAGGCAAAATTAGCTGTATTTGTGTATAGTACAATGGTTTATTTAGAAAATCCTAGAGAGTCAATAAAAAAAATTAAAACAATTAGTGACAGGATAAAATAGCAGGATGCAAAATTAAAAAAAAAACACAAAAAAATCAACAGCTCTTCTGTATATTAGTAAAAAAAATTCCAGCAGGAGAGTGGAAAAAGAAATTCCATTAGAAATAACTACAAAATGCATGAAATATATGGGACAAATCTACCAAGACAAACTGGGGAATTACATGAATATGTAACACCCCCTCTGGCCCTACTTTCCTAATTCTCACTTGCATTGGCAGGTTGGGTCCCCAGAGGGCAGTTGACTACTAATTACACTCAGGGTTCTAAGGAGTGTCCTGAGGAGCTAGGCTTCTATTACTGTCACTAATGAGCCCCTATCAGTGTGTTTCCCCTTAACTACAAGCCAGCTAAAATACCTTTTAGCAAAGATATTTTCTGAGAAGGTATAGCAAAATTAGTTGGTTCTTGTACACTTTCCTGCTGCACACACAAGATCCCTGGGCTCAGTCTTAAAGTACAAAGGTAACAAGATAAGTGAACTTAGGACAGAAGAGAGGTATCTTTCACCTCCTAACACTAGGAGTTCATCGAGTCTTTTCACTGAGTCTTCACCAAGTTTGCCTTAGGTGTAGCTCTGTGTTGAACTCTTAGACTTGGTGCTTTTCCATAGATGACCTTTCTATGCATCATAAGGGGTCACACTCCATGAAGCCTTTGAAATCTTTGAGTGATTGTCTTTATGAATATATTTAGAGATGATTCCATTATCATTGGCCAATGTCCCTTCAGGGGTCACTGGTACTGTTATTGATCATCTCTTATAGGATATCTGATGGGACTTTTGGATCCCTGAAACTCACAAGGTTGCCTGAACGCTCCAAATTCTACACAATGCAGTAACTTTTCTGGAAAACAAATTATTCTCATATACCCCAGGATGGTCAAAGACAGGGGAAAATATGCTATATAAATAAAAATATATAGAATTCTCCACTGAATAGGAGATAGCTGAACAAATGAAACTAACATAATGGAATGTTACTGTGCCATAATAAATGGCAAATATAGAGAAATAGGTGAAGACTTGTAGGAACTGAGATGGAGCAAAGTAGACGGAACCAGGAGAGTAATTTACATGATGACCACAATAAAATAAAAGCTCAAAAATGCTCTGGGTATCCTTATCCCAATTCCTAATCTTATAGACAACTATCAGGTCACACAGAAAAGCTCCATCTACCTCTCAGGATGAGATGGGAAATCCCAAACCCTCTAGATCCTTCCAAACTTGCAAAGCCCTTCTTTGACCAGAGTGGGAAGGGAAGCCCTGGCTGGCCAAAGTCAAAGCAGTGGGTACTCTTTCCTCCCCATTCAGTTGTAGAACTTTACTGGAAAGTCATGCTTGTTCCAATTTCTGAAATTGTCTAATTCCAGCAAACTCCATGCTTTTAATACGAGACCCCAGGGACATGATGAGATCTTTCAGTCACTTGGAAGAGACTTTCTGTTTGGAATCATTCTACTTCATCACAAGGCTTTCAAAAACTTTTTACACTTAGTCTATAGCCTCTAATTGATTATCTAATTGACAGAGTATCTTATCACTTACTGAAAGTGGGGTGCGATGAATAACTATCAATCAATTCTATCCTTAAAGTCCTAAAACACAAGTCTTTATCCCTCATTTGGCAAAAGTCCTTACCTTCCTTCCACTGTCATTGAATTTTTCCTATATACATGTCATCTTCTAACTAAATGACAACTGAAAAAAGACCCAGTGATCTTAGTCCACATTATAAGAAGTCAGATATCAACAGAGAAGAAGGAGATAATTCAGCCGACCTCTGCCCTGGTCATGTCACATCTGGAGTTTTTGTTCAATTCCATGACCACCATTTAAGAATGATATTGACAAGCAGGAATGTTGCCAGAGGAGGGTGATCGGAAGGCCGTGCCATACATAGATGTGTTAAAGGAAGTTAAAATGTGTAAGATTGTGACATAAGGGAGAAATCCTCCAGCCAAAGAATTCAAAAGAGCACATCCTTTATCAGGTCCTCCCTCTTGGTCTTCCAGTCCTTGGGGTCCCTGACCACCTAGCCTAGGCAGAAGCTCAGTGTGCAGTGGTGAAAGAGAACACTGCTTTAGTATGATGCATGACCTCTATCTGTCCTATGGAGGCCCCATCATCAGGCATATGTTTATGTTGACCCAGATTTTTAGCCCTGTCTTCAAAGTTCTCACCCTCCTATTTCTCTGTGTCTGGAAGAGAACATATGCTATCTCCTCTATAGTGTAGCAAGTCAGACCTATACCTTCTGTGACTTGTGCTTATCTTTCCCTTATTCTCCCTACTGCTTTTAATACTTCTCCTTCACTGTTGAGAATGAGAGAGGTTGTCTATGAATGGTGAGTATAAGGTTTGAGGGCCCATGACAGTGAGGCATCCATAAGGGAGTTCCTTCCAGATCTGGAACTGATCAAAATACCAGAATCTTTCAGCAGATACTGGAAAGGATGCCTCAGTATGAGCTTGGTCCAACCTCTATTCCTCATAGAGAATATACTGATGCAACGTAATGACCCCCAGTCCTTGCCATCTACCCCACTGGAAGGCAGCTAGGTTGTGCTGGGTCTGGTGTCAGGAAGACCTGAATTTAAATCCAACCTCCAACACTGAATGACCTCAGGACAAGACACTTAAACTCTATCTACCTCAGTTTGCTCATGTGTAAAATGGAGTTAATAATAGCACCCGCCTCCCAGAATTGCTATGACAACCAAATGAGATGATATTTGTAAAGCACTTAGCATAGTGCCTGACACATAGTAGGCACTTAATATATGCTTATTTCTTTCCTTCTTCCCCTTAGTATTTCTGTGCTCTAGCTCAAATTTTGCTTAGTTGCTATCTCTGCCAATTAGAGTATGAGTTCCTTGACTCCTTTGCTTTTTCTGTTTGAATCTCCAAGGATATAAAGATAGCACAGTTCTTGATATATAGTATGTTTCTAATACTTTCTTTTCTCATTCATTTAACATTTCCAGTTCTGGAAAGGACTATTCACTACCTGTCTCACAGAACTCCTCTCTCTCTACATCAACCCTGCCTCCATCCCGGGGACTTCTAATGTCCATTTAAAATCTCTCACCTCCAAGATCATTAAGTTCTTCAATAGCCATGAACTACATCTCCATACTACCCCAGCCATCCACAGGCTTGATGATACTTTAGACTTCACCATTACCTGAAACTATATTGTGCTTCCTTCATGGTGAACTCTGAAATTCCCCTTTCTGATCATAATCTCTTGTTTTTTGCTCTTTCCTCTGCTTCTCTCTTGAACCTATGACAGTGGTCTTGTGAAGTAGCCCATTCAATTTTTGGTAGTTCTGATAGTGAAGTTTTTATTTCGTTATTATCAGGGATAATCTTCTCTGTGATTTCTACCATTGCTTCCAATTATTCTCTCTGATACCAAGCTAAGCAAATTGAAAATCTCTTCTGCATTACAGTTCATATACTTATGCTTCTGGTGCCTAATTTACCCATCTGTCAAATGAGGAGATTGATTAGATAGTCTGAGGTCACTTCAGGCTCTGCATTGAGGATCCCAGAACCTCATGAATGCTCCTATCAGCTATTACATTACATCAAGTCTTTTTCTAACTTCATTTCCTTTTTTTTTTTTTGACAAGAGTGCTAGAAATAGATAAGGAGAGTGCTGTGGATATCACTTACCTAAATTTTAGAAAATAAGACTGTCAGATTAGTAGGAGAACTGGAGAAAGTTGTATCATGACAACCCAGAAAAGAGAGACTATCTAGAATGAAAAGAGTACCAAATAGTGTCAATGCTGCAAGGAGGTCAAGAAGAATGAAAATTGAGAAACAGCAAGCAGATTTAGCAATTAATTAAGAGATCTTTGTTCTAGTGGTGGCAGATATCAGGGCAAATATTCATTTAAATTCAACAATTTTTTGTCAAGTCCTGTGTAATACTGGAGCTTGGAGATTTTTTAAAAAATGAAATAAAAATAATTTGCCCTTAAAGAGTTATTCCTTATACTGAGGGAATACAACCTACATTTCCATGAATGAACACATGGTCAGAGTTGTGATGGAAGCAAAAGAGGTCTCTGAATATTTGAGAAAGGAGAAAGTACTAGAAGCTGAGGTGGAATGGAGAGAGTAGAGAAGGCTTCAAGGCAAAGCTTTGAAAAAGCAAGTCAGCTTAATGGGGATTCATATATTCCAAGGATTTGGTTCAAAATAAAAGATTCCTAGGAGCAGGAATGGATCCCAGGACTCATCTTGTCCAACCCAACTTTTTCATTTTAAAGAGAAGTAACTTGAGAGAAAAAGGTGGAAATAGTGTTGGTTATACCCTAAAATATTATAGAAATGAACATTGTTGTTGATGATGATGGTAATAGTTTTAAAATCCTTTGGGGATTTCAAAAGATTTTTGAGAAGAATAATAAGCACTCAACTTATAGAAAATAGAAGGTCTGGGTAGTCTGGGCAATCACCACAAAGCTTGTGGCAGGCATTCAGATACATTCAGTGGTGCAGGTATGATTCTAAAGAAAGACTCCAGACTTGGGAACACAAGTCCAGTGACTTCAGGATGCCTTCCTCCCCTACCCCTATACCCCAATCCTGCTACCCAGGAACACTATGAGGCTGCTGATAAAGAGAACCATAACCATCAGCCTATTCCAGACCCTCATCATTCCTTTCCTGGTATATTGCAAGAGACTATTCCGTGGGGAGAAATCAGGGTCTGGAGCAGTTGAGTAGCTTAGCTGGAGAGCTGTGGACTAAGGAAGGGAGAAGAAGCTGGGTCCTCTGGTATTTTCTATTTTAACAGATTATTCTTGCTAACTAAATGCTAGACACCCAGTTGTTTTGACCTGCTGTAGGAATTAAGTGTCCTTAAATCCTGGCATCTTGTGGCAAAACCTTGGTCACTTTTACCATCATTTTAGCTTGGATGAATTCTCTTCACGCTTTCTCACATCTTCTTTTACACAGGCAAAAATCAGGATTAAGGATAAAAGTAATTCTTTGGGACAGTGGCCCGAAATTTGGGGCTTTCCCTTTCTCTACTTCAGAATACTATGAGGCCTCCTGAATGTTGGAATTGGAGCCTAAGAACATTGCTGGAGAAACTTTGGCTTTTTACTATCACATTTAGAAATCTCAGAATTTGGGAAATGACAAAACAAATTGTAGTATTTGATTATGGAATACTATTATGTTATAAGAAATGATGAGGGAGTTGGTTTCAGAAAAATCAGGGAAGACTTATATGAACTGATACAAAGTGAAGTGAGCAGAACTAGGAGAACATTGTACACAGTAAAAGCCATATTGTGCAATGACAAACTTGGAATGACTTAGCTACTCTGATCAAGACCATGATCCAAGCAAGACAATTCCAAAGAATTCACATGAAAAATGCTATCCATCTCCAGGGAGAAAACTGATAGATTCTGAATACAGATTGAAACACATTGTTTTTCACTTTATTTTTTTTGCTTTTTTTGACAACATGGCTAAAATAAAAATATGTTTTGCATGACTTCACATGTATAATAGTTATCATATTACTCTCCTTTTCAATGGATGGGGAAAGGGCTAGAGAGAAGGAGATAATCTGGAACGCAAAACTTAAAAATAGAAATGTTAAAAAAAAACTCAAAATTTTACCTGTTCCTCAATTTCCTCTTTGTGTACTGCAAAATTACCCCTTCTATGGTTCTGAAATGACAAATCCTGTCACGTGATATTATAGTCATAACAAAAGGGATATATGTCACAAACATATTCTCCTCTCCCCAAATAACCTAAACAAACAAATCTGGATTAGGTAAAACAAAGAAAATAACCATATGAATAAATCTCTTTTCCTTCCCTGTGTCTCAGGGTCAAAGTAGAAATTTAGACTGTCTAAGTAACATAAAGAAACATAAAAGGAAGACACCTCAGTGTTCATCTTATGTAGCACCTTATTTTTACAAAGGAAGGGACAAAGGAAGGAAAGGATTTACCTAAGGTCACACGCATCATAAATATTCTAGCATAAATCCAATTCCAATGATCCAGATCCAGGCCTTCTAACTTTCCTGACATCTCAACTCAAAATCCTGAGAAAATAAAGATATAGCTGGTTCAGAGTAAAAGACTCGCTACCACCAGACCCTCATCACTTCTTTCCTAAGAGATTACAAGATACTCTAACTTGGTTTCCTTGTCTCAAAGGTTTCTCCAATGTAATTTATCCTCTACACAACTGCCCAAATGATTCCTAAAGTGCATGTCTAATCATGTCATTTTTTTTTTAAATTTCATAAACTACAGTGGCTCCCTATTATCTCTAGGAACAAACACAAACTTCTCTGGTGGAGGTTTAAAAAGTCCATTAAAAACTAGGCCTGAACCTTGCTCTTCAGTCTGATTAGACATTACTTCCATTCACATTCTACAATACAATCAAAAGCTCCACTATGTGGTTGAATTTGTGTCTAGGGTACTCTGCTGATCTATTTGTTCTATTTTTAATCAGTACCAGATAATTTTTGATAATTACTTTTTCATAATATAATTTGAGATAATATAATACTAGGCTCTCTCCATTCTTACTATTTTTCATTATTTCCCTTGCTATTTTTGACCTTTTGTTCCCTCATGTGAATTTTGTTATTATTTTATCTTGTTCCAGGAGCCATCCCCTTGGTAGTTTGATTGGCATTATCTGTAGATTAATTTAGGTAGCATCTGCATTTTTATTTTATTGGTAAGGCTGAGCCACAGACATTGAAAATCTCTCCAGTTATTTAGTTATTTAGTTATTCTACTATTTCTGTAAACATTATTTTGTAGTTATATTTATGTAAGCTCTGTGTATGCCTTGTCCAGTTAGTCTCATATAGTTTATGCATTTTTTAGTTAAAATGAAATTTTTCTTCCCATATTTTTCCTTTTAGTAATAATATTTTCATATACTTATTTATATATGTAACATAATTTTTATTCAGGATATTCAGAAATGTGGATTATTTTTGGATTTATTCTGTATCCTGCTACTTTGCTGAAGATATTAATTGACTTTGTTATTTTCTTTGATTCTCTAGGGTTTTCTAAGTAATCCATAATATTGTCTATGAATGGGGACATTTTTACCTCTTATTTGCCAATGTTTATTATATTAATTTTTTTATTCCTTGTATTATTCCTATAGCTAACATTTTCTAGTATTATGACAAATAAAAATAGCATACTTCATCTCTTTGGGAAAATTTCCAATGTTTGTTTATTAGAAAAAAATGATCTTGGTTGTAGATACTTTTGAACATATTTAGAAAAGGCCCTTTCAGTCCTGTATGTGTGTGTGTGTGTGTATGTGTGTGTGTCTATTTAGACATAAATATGTGCTGTATTTTTTTGAAGGTATTTTTTTGCATCAATTGATAAAAATCAGATGACCTGAAAATTCAGATCAATTAAACTAACTTTTCCAATGTTGAACCATTTTTTTTTGTATCCCTAGTACTGTATAAATCCAATTTAGTTATAATGAATAATTGTTATACTATATTATTATGGCCTTTTTGATAAAAATTATTTAGAATTTTACTTTTGCATTAATATGGATTAATGATAACAGTCTGTATGTATATTTTCTTTTCTTTAATTTTTTTGTGGTTTAGGTTACATAACTTCTTTTTAAAATGAGTTTATTTGCTGAAATATCTTTTTGCTCTGTTTTATAAAATAATGTATATAGCATAGGATTTTTTAATATTTAGTAGATTTTGTTTATCAACACTCTTAAAAACAGTGTTTTTTACACCTTAGTCAGTTTCATCTGATATTGAATTCTTTTTTTTTTTTTATTTAACTTTTAACATTTATTTTCACAACATTTTGGGTTACAAATTTTCTCCCCTTTTATCCCCTCCCCCCCCCCAAACCAAGCATTCTAATTGCCCCTGTGACCAATCTGCTCTCTCTTCTATCCTCCCTCTCTGCCCTTGTCCCCATCTTCTCTTTTGTCCTGTAGGGCCAGATAGCTTTCTTGACCCCTTAACCTGTATTTCTTATTTCCCAGTGGTAAGAACATTACATTTGATCCTAACACTTGGAGTTCCAACTTCTTTAGCTCCCTCCCTCCCCACCCCTTCCCTTTGGAAGGCAAGCAATTCAATATAGGCCAAATCTGTGTAGTTTTGCAAAAGATTTCCATACTAGTTGTGTTGTATAGGACTAATTATATTTCCCTTCATCCTATCCTGTCCCCCATTACTTCTATTCTCTTATGATCCTTTCCCTCCCCATGAGTGTCGACCTCGGATTGCATTCTCCTCCCCATGCCCTCCCCTCCATCCTCCCCCCCACCCTGCTTGTGCCCCTGTCCCCCACTCTCCTGTATTATGAGATAGGTTTTCCTATCAAAATGAGTGTGCATTTTATTCTTTCCTTTAGTGGAATGTGATGAGAGTTGACTTCATGTTTTTCTCTTGCCTCTCCTCTTTATCCCTCCACTAATAAGTCTTTTGCTTGCCTCTTTTATGAGAGATAATTTGCCCCATTCAACTTCTCCCTTTCTCCTCCCAATATTTCTCTCTCACTGCTTGATTTCATTTTTTTTTTAAGATATGATCTCATCCTTTTCAATTCACTCTGTGCACTCTGTCTCTGTGTATGTGTGCATGTGTGTGTGTGTGTACTCCCACCCAGTACCCAGATACTGAAATGTTTCAAGAGTTCCAAATATTGTCTTTCCATGTAGGAATGCAAACAGTTCAACTTTAGTAAGTCCCTTATGACTTCTCTTTGCTGTTCACCTTTTCATGGTTCTCTTCATTCTTGTGTTAGAAAGTCAAATTTTCTTTCCAGCTCTGGTCTTTTCATCAAGAAAATTTGAAAATCCTCTATTTCATTGAAAGACCATTTTTTCTCCTGAAGTATTATACTCAGTTTTGCTGGGTAGGTGATTCTTGGTTTTAGTCCTAGTTCCTTTGACTTCTGGAATATACTATTCCATTCCCTTCGATCCCTTAATGTAGAGGGTGCTAGATCTTGTGTTATCCTGATTGTATTTCCACAATACTTGAATTGTTTCTTTCTAGCTGCTTGCAATATTTTCTCTTTCACCTGGGAGTTTTGGAATTTGGCCACAATGTTCCTAGGAGTTTCTCTTTTTGGATCTCTTTCAGGCGGTGTTCTGCGGATTCCTTGAATATTTATTTTGCCCTCTGGTTCTAGAATCTCAGGGCAGTTTTCCTTGATAATTTCATGGAAGATGATGTCTAGGCTCTTCTCTTGATCATGGTTTTCAGGTAGTCCCAGAATTTTTACATTGTCTCTCCTGATTCTATTTTCCAGGTCAGTTGCTTTTCCAATAAGATATTTCACATTATCTTCCATTTTTCGAATCTTCACGCTATGTTCTGTGATATCTGTCTTTCTCATAAAGTCCTTAGCGTCCATCTGTACCATTCCAGTTTTGAAAGATCTATTTTCTTCAGTGAGCTTTTGAATCTCCTTTTCCATTTGGCTAATTCTGTTTTTGAAAGCATTCTTCTCCTCATTGGCCTTTTGAACCTCTTTTGCCAATTGAGTTAAGCTAATTTTCAAGGTATTAATTTCTTCAACATTTTTTTGGTTCTCCTTTAGCAGGGAGCTGATCTGCCTTTCATGCTTCTCTTTCATCCCTCTCATTTCTCTTCCCAGTTTTTCCTCCACCTCTCTAACTTGATTTTCAAAATTCTTTTTGAGCTCTTCCATGGCCTGAGCCCATTGAGTGGGCTGGGACACAGAATCCTTGATTTCTGTGTCTTTGCCTGATGGTAAGCATTGTTCTTCCTCATCAGAAAGGAAGGGAGGAGGTGTCTTTTCTCCGAGAAAGTACCCTTCAATAGTTTTATTTCTTTTCCCTTTTCTTGGCATTCTCCCCAGCCAGTGGCTTGACCTCTGAACATTCTCCTCACACCCACCTCGCCTCCTGGTCCTCCCAGCCAGTGTTTGGGGTCTGAGATTCAAATGCTGCTTCCAGCCTTAGGGCTTTTGGCAGGGGCAGGGCTGCTATTCAGTGTGAGAATTAAGTTCAGATGGTCAGGTCGGGGCAGGGCTGCCTCTCAGGCTCAGTTCCCTCAGGGGGTTTATGCACAGACCTTCCACAATGGATCCAGGCTCCCGCCCGCTTGGGGAGCCCCTGTCTGCAGCCGCCTCTCAGCTTCTATCTCCCGGGGGGGCCCGAGCCATGGGGGCACCTCACTCCCCTCTTGACCCGCCAAAGAGAGTCTCTCACCGACCGTCCTCACCTGAGGGTGGAGGGGCTTGTGCCGCCACTAGAGATCCCGTCTCTGAAGCCTGCTCGGATCTGTACCTCTCGGAGCCGCGGCCGCCACAGGTCTGGGCTGGGCTCCGCGTCTGCAGTGCAACAGACCTTTTGTGAGAGGTTTGCAGTTCCCTCTGTGGGTGGAGGGACCCGCGTGGCCGCAGGAAATCTTGTCCCCGTAGCCCACTCGGATCTTTTCGTCACGGTGTCGTGGCCGCTGCAGGGCTGCACTCATCTCCCAGTCCCGGCGCCCAGTCCGCAGCGCGAAGGACCCCCCGTGAGAGGTTTGCAGGTCTCTCCGGAACAGAAATCTCCCTCGCTCCAATATTCCGTGGCCTCTGGGTGCAGAATTCGCCGTAAGTTACTCCCCTCTAGCCGTTCTGTGGGTTGTGGGTTCGGAGCTATGTGTATGTGCGTCTTTCTACTCTGCCATCTTGGTTCCATCTCCCCATTAGTCTAACTCTTTTCAAGGATATCTCAACCATAACTCTGGGGAATCTCATCTCCTTTGTCTCTCCATGTTGCCAGTCCCCAAATCTTAAGTTTCTTTCTAGTACAGTGCCGATTACATGCTAGTTGTACAAAAAAGTGTTAGTGTTTGATTTATTAAAGTATCAACCAAGTTCTCTATAACTGCAACTACTCATAAAGTCTAGCAACAGCCAATGAAAATATTTCCTTTCAGAAGGTTTCTTTTGTCACTTATTTTCTATAGGCTTTCAGGAATACAGAGGTAGACGGGATTTTATTTTGATAGTTGGGTTTAAAATCATTAGTAAATTATCAGTAAGATGACTGAGTGAGACATTGTATCCAAGCTCAGACCCTTTTTACTATGTAAAAAATAACAAGAATTATGCTAAATAAAGCACAATAACACCAAAATATAAAATAAACATATAAGTTGGAAAATGAAATAATTCACTACAAGGAAAGCTGCAGATGAAAAGAAAGAGCTGCAATATTTTAAAATTGAGTAAACAACAACCTAAAGGTAAAATTAATAAATATTAAGGGCTAAAAGAATTTACATAAAATCCCCAGAATAAAAGGATATGCTACAACGATAATACTATCTAGTATTTATATAGCACTTTAAGGTTTACAAGGTGTCTAACAAATATGATCTCATTTTATCTTTGCAACAACACTAGGAGGTAGATACTATTTTCATTTCCATCTCTACTAAATTTTTTTTAGACTCAAACATTCAGAGACTAAAGAAAGAATAGTATAAAAAATTTTAAATATAGTAAAATTTTAAAAAAATACTTAACATTTCTACAATGCAAAGCAACAAACATTTAAGTCAGAATAAAATGAGGCAATCTGAGAATTAATTATCAGTCTTACAAAGAGACATCATGAAACAAAAGTACTAAATGTTATACTTCAAGAAGTCATGTAAGAATGTTGTACAGGAGTAGTAGAATACACAGGACACCAACAGACAACAGTCTCAGGTTCAGCTCATTCAGAAATATAATTGAAAATTCCAGCATTCCAAAATGTATGAATCTTACAAGTAGCCAGGAGTAGTCCCTTTACAAATCAAGGGAAAACATTCAGAAATCATATGAGACTGAGAAAATACCTTAATAAATTATAAGAATACTGGAAAGTGATGGAAACAAAAACTAATGAAACTAATTTGTATGTCAAATGAAATATACTACAAAGAATTTAAGCAACAAAGGAAAAAAGATTTTCTGTAGAAAAGAGAAAGCTGGATTATTTATACTTATAATACAAGAGAGGAACAAGGCATTTGATATGAAAATATGACAAAAAAAAAGAAATTTAAGAAATGCAAAAAAATCCATATGGTCTTGAAAAATCAATCAAATAAATTGGTGCTTATAAAGGAAGAGATTGGGTGAATATCTTTTTTTAAGTCCCACCTGTTTGTGAATCATTGAGAGAACCAAGAGAAAGACTTACTAGATGAAGTCCATGAAGGAGAATCAGCAAACATATCTTAAAGCAAGGAAAAAGGTAAGAATCAAATGAACATTTCTCAGAATTATGTGCTACAAATTAAGATCATTCTAACAAATGATGGGGGAAATAGGATAGAGGAGAAAGATTCCACACTCCTGTTTAGAAAAAGCTATTGTCTTTTAGAAGTTTTACTTAATTGAACATTGTTTAGAGAACTAATGTGGATTATTTACTTGTGAAGTCTATTAAGATAAAATCACAAATTAAGGCTGTAGGAGGAATAGGGAAAGAGAACTGATGGAGCACATATATAGTTAAAGGTCATTCAGACAAATAATTAGGGTGATGAAGGTGGGATCCTATAACTCATGGAAGACTTGCTCTAATTATGTGAGCATCAGAGCAGTATTTAATATAGCATGGCAGCAAACATATATTGAATGGGAATAATCTCACTTTTGTAGCATCAAAGGTATAACCAAATGAAGACCCTGGAAAATGGCTGCAAAAAGGAGAACCTTCTGCATTCACTGGCATGAACCATATAGAAGCTTCAAATAGCCTAACTAGGTAGGGTACACTCCTAGATGTGCAATCTGAAGAATCATGTAGATTTTAAGGCAGTTATTACAGATAGGAGGAACCACTAGCTCTCTGAGTTCAAGCTGTGGTGACTATCTGGCTGAGAAAATGTTCAATGCTATGTTGGCCAGTTTTAGACAACAGTTATCATAACCAAACTTGGAGATCCTCCTGTCTTTTCCTATCAGCTGTTCGACCAATTCCCACTCCTACAAATCCTAAACTCCACCCATGTTGAGATCAGGCAAGGGAAGTGTTAAGAAAAAAAAGATACAGATAATAATAGGAAAAGCAAAATCAAGAAATCTCAATTTGGGCTAGGTAGTGGGAGTGGGGGTAATTTATTAAAATAGTAAGATTCCATTATTCAAACAAAATTAAACACAAGGATCCAATTTTGATACTTTATGGTTAAAAAAATATATGACAGATATAGTGATGGAAACAAAACCAAATAGTTAAAATATTTAATGATAAAGGACTGAGTTTTCCCATGAAAGAGGAAAAAATTGCATAATGGATTAGAGAACAGAATCCAGCTTTTTGCTGCATACAAGAAACATACTTAAAACATAAAGTCAGAGAATTATAGAAATTAGCTGTTTGATTTCATTGGAGTAGGGAATGTACAAATGAAGAAACCCCTTTTAAGAATGTAGGTCTTTTCAATTCAAACTTATATAGAATCACCTAGAATACTGAGAAGTTAAGTGTTTCACCCAGAGTCACACAGGCAATATATTTCAGAATTAGAACTTGAACCAGGTCTTTCTGACTTTCTAATACGGAAGATTACTTTTTATCTACCTTGTTACACACATAGTTGAAATAAGGGAATAAAATAAACTTATTATGTTTCAGGTAAAAAGGGAGGAAATAGCAGTAGCACAGAATAAATAACCTCGGATTTAGATTCAGAAGACTTGAGTTCAAATCCTGACTATCGTTTCTTACTCATAAGGCCTATGAAGTGTGGATTCAGTCAAAGGGCTGAACTGGAGTACCTAGAGGGTCACATATGACTTTGAGGCTTTAGGTTCCCCACGCCTATAGTAGTGCTTCCTACCTCCCCCCAGCCCTAAACATCAGGCACTAAAATAATACCTCTTTCTCCTCAATCAAGTTATGAGAAGTATTATTCCTCCCCCAAATCTGTTGCTTTTCCTTTTTTCCCTATGTATCCATTTCGACTTTATTTGTGATTTAACACATAGTCAATTTTTCAAAGGTACTGTTTAAGACTGAAAAATAAATAGTTCTTAATGAAATAATAATTATTATGCATATTGATGGTTTAAATAGAATACTTTGGATACTAACAGGTATACTAGGTATGGATTACTATCCCCATTTTAAAGATGAGATGGGGGGTGGAGCCAAGATGGTGGAGTAGAAAGATGCACATACACATAGCTCCGAACCCACAGCCCATAGAACATCTGTAAAAAAGAACGCCCAGTGAATTCTGGAGCAGCAGAGGCCACAAAACAGTGGAGCAGAGGAGATTTCTGTTCCAGAGAGCCCTGCAAACCTCTCACAAAAGATTCGTCACACTGCAGACGCAAAGATGAGCACAGCCCTGCCGTGACCGCACAGCGCTGAAAGGAGCAGATCCGAGCTGGCTTCAGGGACAGAATCTCCAGCAGCTGCGCTGGTCCCTCCACCCACAGGTGACGGGGGGTGGTGAGACGGTCTCTTTGGCGGGTCAAGAGGGGAGTGGGGTGCCCCCATAACTCAGGCCCCCTCGGGAGGCAACAGCAGAGGCAGGAGCAGACTGGGGCTCCCCAAGCAGGCAGGAGCCCGGATCCATTGTTGAAGGTCTCTGCATAAACCCCCTGAGGAAACTGAGCCCAAGAGGCGACCCTGCCTCGACCCAGGCAGCTGAACTTGATCTCACACTGAATAGCAGCCCTGCCCCCACCCAAAGCCCTGAGGCTGGGAAGCAGCATTTGAATCCCAAGCGCTGGCTGGGAGGATCCGGAGGTGAAGTGGGTGTGAAGAGAATATTCAGAAGTCAATTCACTGGCTGGGAAAATGCCCAGAAAAGGGAAAAGAAATAAGACTATATGAGGTTACTTTCTTGGTGAACAGGCATTTCCTCCCTTTATTTCTGATGAGCAAGAACAATGCTTACCATCAGGCAAAGACATAGAAGTCAAGGCTTCTGTATCCCAGCCCACTCAATGGGCTCAGGCCATGGAAGAGCTCAAAAAGGAATTTGAAAATCAGGTTAGAGAGGTGGATGAAAAGCTGGGAAGAGAAATGAGAGACATGCAGTCAAAGCATGATCAGCAGGTCAGCACCCTGCTACAGGAGACTCAAAAAAATGCTGAAGAAAATAACACCTTGAAAAATAGGCTAACTCAATTGGCAAAAGAGGTTCAAAAAGCCAATGAGGAGAAGAATGCTTTCAAAAGCAGAATTAGCCAAATGGAAAAGGAGATTAAAAAGCTCACTGAAGAAAATAGTTATTTCAAAATTAGAATGGAACAGATGGAGGCTAATGACTTTATAAGAAACCAAGAAATCACAAAACAAAACCAAAAGAATGAAAAAAATAGAAGATAATGTGAAATATCTCATTGGAAAAACAACTGACCTGGAAAATAGATCCAGGAAAGACCATTTAAAAATTATGGGCCTACCTGAAAGCCTTGACCAAAAAAAGAGCCTAGATATCATCTTTCATGAAATTATCAAGGAAAACTGCCCTGAGATTCTAAAACCAGAGGGCAAAATAAGTCTTCAAGGAATCCACAGAACACCGCCTGAAAGAGATCCAAAAAGAGAAATTCCTAGGAACATTGTGGCCAAATTCCAGAGTTCCCTGGTCAAGGAGAAAATATTGCAAGCAGCTAGAAAGAAATAATTCAAGTATTGTGGAAATACAATCAGGATAACACAAGATCTAGCAGCTTCTACATTAAGGGATCGAAGGGAATGGAATAGGATATTCCAGAAGTCAAAGGAACTAGGACTAAAACCAAGAATCACCTGCCTAGCAAAACTGAGTATAATACTTCAGGGGAAAAATTGGTCTTTCAATGAAATAGAAGACTTTCAAACATTCTTGATGAAAAGACCAGAGCTGAAAAGAAAATTTGACTTTCAAACACAAGAATGAAGAGAAGCAAGAAAAGGTGAATAGCAAAGAGAAGTCATAAGGGACTTACTAAAGTTGAACTGTTTATATTCCTACATGGAAAGACAATATTTGTAACTCTTGAAACTTTTCAGTATCTGGGTACTGGGTGGGATTACACACACACACATGCACACACACACACACACACACACACACACACACACATAGAGACAGAGTGCACAGAGTGAACTGAAGAGGATGGGATCATATCTTAAAAAAATGAAATCAAGCAGTGAGAGAGAAATATATAGGGAGTAGAAAGGGAGAAATGGAATGTGGTAAATTATCTCTCATAAAAGAGGCAAGCAAAAGACTTATTAGTGGAGGGAAAAAGAGGGGAGGTGAGAGAAAAATATGAAGTTTACTCTCATCACATTCCACTAAAGGAAGGAATAAAATGCACAGTCATTTTGGTATGAAAACCTATCTTACAATACAGGAAAGTGGGGGATAAGGGGATAAGCAGGGTCGGGGGGGATGGTGGAAGGGAGGGCATGGGGAGGACAGAGCAATTTGAGGTCGACACTCATGGGGAGGGACAGGATCAAAAGAGAGAATAGAAGTAATGGGGGACAGGATAGGATGGAGGGAAATATAGTTAGTCTTATATAACACAACTATTATGGAAGTCATTTGCAAAACTACACAGATATGGCCTATATTGAATTGCTTGCCTTCCCAAAGGGAATGGGTGGGGAGGGAGGGATGAAGAGAAGTTGGAACTCAAAGTTTTAGGAACAACTCTCTAGTACTGTTCTTGCCACTAGGAGATAAGAAATACAGGTAAAGGGGTATAGAAAGTTATCTGGCCCTACAGGACAAAAGAGAAGAGGGAGACAAGGGCAGAGAGGGATGATAGAAGAGAAAGCAGATTGGTGATAGGGGCAATTAAAATGCTCGGTGTTTTGGGGGGGGAGGGGACAAAAGGGGAGAAAATTTGGAATCCAAAATTTTGTGAAAATGAATGTTAAAAGTTAAATAAATAAAGAAAGAAAAAAATAAAGATGAGACAACTGAATTTCACTCTTCTGATTTCAGATTTTTAAGAAAATGCATACTATCAGGGGATGCAAGCATAGGAATTGTATTATGCTTAACAGCACCATAGATAATTAAATGACATTAATATTGAATTTACATGCGCTAATTGATAATGCATCTAAATATATTAAAGAAAAAGTAACTGAAATGCAAAAAGAACTTATCCATCCTCTTTGAGAACTTGATAAATCTAATAGGAAAAAAAGAAGGAAGATATAAATCTAAACCAAATATAGGAAAAATAAAATTGTATAACTATAAAAATTATTGAAAGGAAATTTTAAATGTATATTTTATATACACAACACATGTATAAATATATATTTTGTGTAGACATACATGTATGTATACACATACATTTTATATGTATGTATACACACATATATAATTATATGTAATAATTATATATGTAATATACATATATATATACATATATATATACATATATATATTTTGTTGTTGTTGTTAAGTTCCTGGACACCAGGTTAAGAACCCCTGATCTAGAGGCTATGATTGGTGAATGGACAGAAGGAGACTATTCTAATAGTCCAAGGGGTGAGAACAATATTCTACAATGGGCTGGTGGCAAAGAAGAAGGAATCGGTGTTCAGGATACTTCAGAAGGAGAATCTACAGGACCTGAAGACTGATTGAATGTGAAAGGTAAGAATGAAAGAAGCCCTTCATCCCTCAAGGTTTCAAACCCAGGAGACTAGCTGGCTAAAGAGTAGTGCCACAGAGAGAAATAGGGAAAAAAGGATACATGATCTAGGTATAAAGATTGATACTATAAACAAATTAGGGGAGCAAGGAATAGCTTATCTGTCAGATTTATGGAGAATGGAGAAATTTATGAGCAAATAAGAGACAGAGAACAGTATGAAGTGCAAAATGGATAATTTTGATTACATTAAATTGAAAAGTTTTTGAACAAACAAACCCAATGCAACCAAGATGAGGAGCAAAGCAGAAAACTGGGAAAAAATTTTTGCAACTATTATCTGTGATAAAGGCCCCATTTCTAAAATATATAGAAAACTGAGTGAAATTTACAAGAATACAAGTCATTCCCCAATTGATAAATGGTTAAGGATATGAACAGGCAGTTGTCAGAGGAAGAAATGAAAATTACATATAGTCATATGAAAAAATGCTCTAAATCACTATTAGAGAGATGCAAATCAAAACAACTCTGAGGTACCATATCACACCTATCAGATAGACTACCATGACCAAACAGGGAGGTAATAAATATTGGAGAAGATGTCGGAGAGTTGGAACACTAATTCATTGTTGGTGGAGCTGTGAGTTGATCCAACCATTCTAGAAAGCAATTTGGAACTATCTAAAAGGGCTACAAAAATATGCATACCCTTTGAAACAGTAATATTGCCTCTAGGACTGTATCCCAAAGAGATCATAAAAATGGGAAAATGATCCTACGTGTACAAACATATTTATAGACACTCCCTTTGTGATGGCCAAGAACTATAAATTGAGGGGATTCTCATCAATTGGGGAATGGCTGAACAAATTGTGGCATATGAATGTAATGAAATACTATTGTGCTATAAAAAATGATGAACAGGAAGACTTCAGAAAGGCCTGGAAAGACTTATATGAACTGATGCTGAGTGAAATGAACAGAACCAGGAGAATATTGTACATAATATCAGCCACAGTATGTGAAGACTGTTTCTGGTAGACCTAGCCCTTCACAGCAATGCAAGGATCTAAAACATTACCAAAGGACTCTTGAGGCAAGATGCCATCCACATCCAGAGAAAGAACTATGGAATCAGAACTCAGAATGAAGCAGAATCTTGTGTTATGTTTTGTTTTGGTCCGTTTTTTCTCATGTTTTCTGCCATTCATTTTAATTCTCCTATGTGACATAACTAATGTGAACGTGATTAATAAGAATGTAAGATTGCATGCCACCTTAGGGAGGGAGACGGGAAGAAGGGAGAGAAAATCTAAGATGTATGGAAGTGATTGCAGAAAAATGAAAACAAATCAATCAATTATTTTAAAAAAAGAATTAAGTTCCTTGAGGGCAAAGACTGTTTTGCTTTTGTTCTTGTATGCTCAGCACCTAGAATAGTATTCTGTACATAGTAGGCACTTAATAAATGCTTGTTGATTGAAAAAATGCATAAATGAATGCAAAAACACAAAATATGAAATTATAGACTAGTGAAAAAAGTTTATAGACTAATAAAATAAAAATTGCCATAAAAATGAGTAGAGAAAGACCTAAATAGAGACAAAATAAAAATATCCCAAATAACAAGTAGGATAAAAAACAAATTATAAAAAGGATAAATGATTATATCTAGTTGTTGAAAAAAAGAGAATGATAACAATAACAGTATTTTAAAATATGAAATGTAGTTAAAGCAATCTTTAGAGGAAATTTTATATCTGAAATATATATAAGCAAAAGAAAAAAAGAAGGGACTATATGCAATTTAAGGAGGGACATAACTAGGAAAATAATCAAATTAATGTTCTTTGAAAATCAAGAGAAATAAAATTGAAAACAAAAAAAATATTAAATTGATAATCAAAACCCAGGACTGCTTTTCCTCCAACAAGGCTAATGGAATCCACAAACAGCTGATTTTGTTTCAAATGGAAAGGAAAATCAAATTACCAAAAATCAAAATTCAGAATGGTAAATTCCCAATGAATAAAAAGAAATACAAACAACTATGAAAAATTAGCTTACCTAAAAAGGTATCAACCAATCAAAAAATGTAAAGGTCTGTGTGTGTGTGTGTGTGTGTGTGTGTGTGTGTGTGTGTGTGTGTGTGTGTATTATGCTGGTCCAATTCAGAAAACAGTTATCATAATCAAAATCTAGAGAGAGTTCTTTTGTTCTTCCTGTCTTTCCCTATAAGCTCCCTTTGTTATACATAAATACATGTGTGTGTACACACACAATACACACATGTGTACATATACATATATGTGTATATGTATACATATACATGTATGTATACCCAAATCATAGAATAGGAAATAGAAACTTAAAGAATTCAATATCGGGGGCGGAGCCAAGATGGCGGAGTAGAAAGACGCACATACACATAGCTCCGAACCCACAACCCACAGAACGGCTAGAGGGGACCAACCCACGGTGAATTCTGCACCCAGAGGCCACGGAATATTGGAGTGAGGGAGATTTCTGTTCCAGAGAGACCTGCAAACCTCTCACAGGGGGTCCTTCGCGCTGTGAAGTGGGCGCCGGGACTAGGAGCTGAGTGCAGCCCTGCAGGGGCCCCACACCGTGAGGAAAAGATCCGAACGGGCTACGGGGACGAGATATCCTGCGGCCACGAGGGTCCCTCCACCCACAGAGGGATCTGCAAACCTCTCACAAAAGGTCCGTCACGCTGCAGACGCGGAGCCCAGCCCAGACCTGCGGCGGCCGCGGCTCCGAGAGGTACAGATCCGAGCAGGCTTTAGGGACAGGATCTCCAGTGGCGGCACAAGCCCCCCCACCCACAGGTGACGAGGGTCGGTGAGAGACTCTCTTTGGCAGGTCAAGAGGGGAGTGGGGTGCCCCCATGGCTCGGGCCCCCCCGGGAGATAGAAGCTGAGAGGCGGCTGCAGACAGGGGCTCCCCAAGCGGGCGGGAGCCTGGATCCATTATGGAAGGTCTGTGCATAAACCCCCTGAGGGAACTGAGCCTGAGAGGCAGCCCTGCCCCGACCTGACCATCTGAACTTAATTCTCACACTGAATAGCAGCCCTGCCCCCGCCAAAAGCCCTAAGGTGGGAAGCAGCATTTGAATCTCAGTCCCCAAACGCTGGCTGGGAGGACCAGGAGGCGAGGTGGGTGTGAGGAGAATGTTCAGAGGTCAAGCCACTGGCTGGGGAGAATGCCAAGAAAAGGGAAAAGAAATAAAACTATTGAAGGGTACTTTCTCGGAGAAAAGACACCTCCTCCCTTCCTTTCTGACGAGGAAGAACAATGCTTACCATCAGGCAAAGACACAGAAATCAAGGATTCTGTGTCCCAGCCCACTCAATGGGCTCAGGCCATGGAAGAGCTCAAAAAGAATTTTGAAAATCAAGTTAGAGAGGTGGAGGAAAAACTGGGAAGAGAAATGAGAGGGATGAAAGAGAAGCATGAAAGGCAGATCAGCTCCCTGCTAAAGGAGAACCAAAAAAATGTTGAAGAAATTAATACCTTGAAAATTAGCTTAACTCAATTGGCAAAAGAGGTTCAAAAGGCCAATGAGGAGAAGAATGCTTTCAAAAACAGAATTAGCCAAATGGAAAAGGAGATTCAAAAGCTCACTGAAGAAAATAGATCTTTCAAAACTGGAATGGTACAGATGGACGCTAAGGACTTTATGAGAAAGACAGATATCACAGAACATAGCGTGAAGATTCGAAAAATGGAAGATAATGTGAAATATCTTATTGGAAAAGCAACTGACCTGGAAAATAGAATCAGGAGAGACAATGTAAAAATTCTGGGACTACCTGAAAACCATGATCAAGAGAAGAGCCTAGACATCATCTTCCATGAAATTATCAAGGAAAACTGCCCTGAGATTCTAGAACCAGAGGGCAAAATAAATATTCAAGGAATCCGCAGAACACCGCCTGAAAGAGATCCAAAAAGAGAAACTCCTAGGAACATTGTGGCCAAATTCCAAAACTCCCAGGTGAAAGAGAAAATATTGCAAACAGCTAGAAAGAAACAATTCAAGTATTGTGGAAATACAATCAGGATAACACAAGATCTAGCACCCTCTACATTAAGGGATCGAAGGGAATGGAATAGTATATTCCAGAAGTCAAAGGAACTAGGACTAAAACCAAGAATCACCTACCCAGCAAAACTGAGTATAATACTTCAGGAGAAAAAATGGTCTTTCAATGAAATAGAGGATTTTCAAATTTTCTTGATGAAAAGACCAGAGCTGGAAAGAAAATTTGACTTTCTAACACAAGAATGAAGAGAACCATGAAAAGGTGAACAGCAAAGAGAAGTCATAAGGGACTTACTAAAGTTGAACTGTTTGCATTCCTACATGGAAAGACAATATTTGGAACTCTTGAAACATTTCAGTATCTGGGTACTGGGTGGGAGTACACACACACACACATGCACACATGCACACATACATAGAGACAGAGTGCACAGAGTGAATTGAAGAGGATGGGATCATATCTTAAAAAAAAAAATGAAATCAAGCAGTGAGAGAGAAATATTGGGAGGAGAAAGGGAGAAGTTGAATGGGGCAAATTATTTCTCATAAAAGAGGCAAGCAAAAGACTTATTAGTGGAGGGATAAAGAGGGGAGGCAAGAGAAAAACATGAGGTCTATCCCATCACATTCCACTAAAGGAAAGAATAAAATGCACACTCATTTTGATAGGAAAACCTATCTCATAATACAGGAGAGTGGGGGACAGGGGCACAAGCAGGGTGGGGGGCAGGTTGGAGGGGAGGGCATGGGGAGGAGAATGCAATCCGAGGTCGACACTCATGGGGAGGGAAAGGATCATAAGAGAATAGAAGTAATGGTGGACAGGATAGGATGGAGGGAAATATAGTTAGTCCTATACAACACAACTAGTATGGAAATCATTTGCAAAACTACACAGATTTGGCCTATATTGAATTGCTTGTCTTCCAAGGGGAAGGGGTGAGGAGGGAGGGAGCTAAAGAAGTTGGAACTCCAAGTGTTAGGATCAAATGTAATGTTCTTACCACTGGGAAATAAGAAATACAGGTTAAGGGGTCAAGAAAGCTATCTGGCCCTACAGGACAAAAGAGAAGATGGGGACAAGGGCAGAGAGGGAGGATAGAAGAGAGAGTAGATTGGTCACAGGGGCAATTAGAATGCTTGGGTTTGGGGGGGGAGGGGATAAAAGGGGAGAAAATTTGTAACCCAAAATTTTGTGAAAATAAATGTTAAAAGCTAAATATAAAAAAAAAAGAGTTAGACTAATGGGTTGGATAAGATGGCAAGGGTTGAATAATCAAAGGAAGAGCAGTCAAAATTATTCTTGTGATGTTAATATAGTGTGTTCTTTTCTCATTTCATCCTAAAGGGATGTTCTTGTATAGAGGAAGGAAGGAAGTGAACAAGCATTTATTAAATTATATGTGCCAGGTTCTATGATATTAACACCACTTTATAAGCAATGTTTCACTAATGAGCTCTGAGAGTTAGAACAAGACACTGTAAGGATAGCACAAACTCAACTATAATGGAGTTCTACTGGATTCATATCAAGGACTATGCCATTATCAACCGACCCTTCCCTAACCCTGGAGAAGCCTAAGTGGCACTGATCATCAATAGTGGTGGAAAAAAAGTAACAGGGGTTATCTACTATAGATGGTGAAAGCAAAAATCATCTCTGAAAAGCAAGAGATTTTAGTGATCTCTAACAGTTTCAGGGATCAAGATAACTAAAGAATGCTGGACTTAATGGTGAAATGTGTACAAAATAGACTGAACTATCTCCAAAGGTGGTGAGTTACTCATCACTGGAAACCTTTAAACAGAGGTTGGCTAAATCCTTAAGTAGAGATGATTCCTATTCAGGAAGGTTTGGATGAGATACTTACTATCTCTATGAACACAGATCATAGAATATCAGAGGTGGGAGGGATCTTATAGATCACTTTATATAATTCTTCCAGTTTTTGGAGAAGGAAATTGAGACCCAGGGATAGGGGAATGATGGAGCCAAGATATAAGGCCAAGTCTTTTGAATCTCCAATGCTATTTTTGCAACAAGATGCTTTCTTCCTTTTCCTTATTACTGAGTCCTCTGTCCTCTTTCTCCAGGATCTATTTCCCACACTCTCATCCTTGTGATTCTGTTGCTGGTTAGTCCCTCTCTGCTTTCTAAGCTCTTGTCTCACAATAACCCTGGAACCCAAAAGATTAAGAAATCTCATCTGTAAATCTGAGTTTAGATTAGAAACCTGGCAGTGACTCTCAGAACAGAAGGAGAATTTGGGGCATGAGTTGAGCAGAGGACAAGACCTAAAAAAGCTAAAGACATATCCAAACCTGATACTGCAGACCAAGACAATGGACCTGAGGATCAATAGGAAGCATTTAAAGGAACCCTGACTAGGTAGAGAGTGTGGTGGATGTTTGTATTCTGTAGAAGGAAAGTAAAATGGATCAATGCTTGACTAAAACTGATATTAAATGACTGAGATTTACTACCTGTCACCAACATTCTCCTGTCTTGTCTCTTGGATGGTTGCTTGAATGCCTGTATTTCCCTGTTCCTTTTCCAACTACCTTCTAAGCCCTGTTATAGGAGTTCAGTATACCATTAAAAATTGTATAGGGTGTCATAACATATCACAACTAGAAGGGACTTCAGAAGAGAGAACAGAGAAAGTCATAGGTAGATGGTACCTTAGAACACAGAAGGTAGAAACTTAGAACATAGAATGTCAGAATTGGAAAGGACCTTAACACATGAACTGTCAGAGCTGGAATAGATCAGTAGATAGCATGTCAGACATAGAAATGCTCTTAAATATAGAATAGAGAATGTAAAAGGTATGACTTCTGGATAGCATGGCCTATTGGGAAAAAGCCATAATTTGGGATTGGAAGACTTGGGTTCAAATCCTGGCTCCATTTCATACCTTTGTGACCTTTAGCAAATCACTCAATGGATGACCAAATAAAAATACTTGTGCCAAGTGCAATGTTAAGTGCTAGAGATGCCAAAACAAAAGAGAGACAAGGTCTGCTTACAAAGAGCTTAGATTCTAAGAAGGGTATATAGTATATATAGAGCAGTGGTGGTTAGGAAAGGGTGTCCAATTCAAAGAGTCCAGCAGCAAGTCAGCATGTTTGGAAGAAGATTAGGATAAAGTATGGTCAAGGGCCTGAAATCAAGTAGACATAGACAAAACCTCTTTGGCTCCAATTTCCTTACTTGTAAAATGAAGGGGCTACATGATCTCTTAGTGACTTCTAACCCTAAAATCCTATGAGAGAAATAGGAAGTCTAGAATAACACCTAGATTGCTAGCCTGATTGGTGATGGTAGTACCCTCCATAGTTATAAGAAAGATAGGAATATGAGAAGGAATGAGGGAAAAGATAATGAATTCAGTTTTGGCTATTTTGAGTTTAATATGCCTATTGTACATCTGATACAAGATACTCAAGAAGCAGTTAGCTATGTGAAACAAACTTAGAAGAGAGGTTAGAGTTGCATTTATATATCTGGAATCATCTGCAAAAAAAGATTACAACTGAACCCATGAGAGATGATGAGATAACCGAGGAATGTAGTACAGAAGCCAAAGAAGAGGGTCAAGGCCAGAGTACTGGGGAAGACCCTATGGTTAGGGACCATCACCTTGATGAAGAACTAGTAAACATATTTAGAACAAGTCAATGAAACTTAGAAGAAGCTATCAGACAGGTAGGAGAACCAAGAGAACAATGTTAGCAAAACCTAAAGAAGTATATGTAGAAGACAGTGACCAACAATGTCAAAGCCTACAGAAAGGCTTGAAGAAAGGCTATTAGCCTTGGCAATTAAGAGATAACTTGGAAAGAACAGTTTCAATCCAATGGTGAAATCAGAAACCATACTGCAGAAGGTTTAGAACTGAGTGAGAGGAGAGGAAGTTGACACCTAGTGTAGACAATATTCTTAGAGAATTCTAATAAAACCAGAACTAATGCCATTTTTCTGCATCATTTGCTATACGTGGGTCAACACACAAAGCCCCAAGTATCAAATTTAGTCAAATAACAGCTTATTTTAAGACCATTGGTCATGGAAATAACTAAGTGACTGAATACAGCAGCTTGTACTCAAAGTAACTGATTTTTGGAATTCAACATTTTCCTTCCCTGGACCTGCATCTCTATGTGGACACATGCGGAAGAGTGTTATGTGATTTTCCTGAAGTAATGTTTCTTCAAATCCAGTGGCAATAGCTGCATGATTAAAAGAAGATGGAAAGTTGGAAACAGAATAGCTGCTAGTCTTCAAGCAGAACATAACATCCATTTGTCAGGGGGCTTACGGTCAACATCCTCACATCTCTGCATTTTTGATCCATAGATGGAACTTCCTGAGCAAGGAAAAAGAATGAAATGCTGAGGAAGGAAGGAAGAGGAAAATAGGAAGAAAAGTAGAGTATAGAGTTCCACATAGGAATTGCATTTGATAAATGATACAATCATACAATATCAAAACCAGAATGAATTCTGAAGTCATCTAGTTCCACCAGCACCTGAAGAGAAATACCCTCTAAAATATCCCCAACAAGAGGAAACAGGGCTGTAGATTAGGACTGAAAGAAACCTCAGAGATTTAGTCTAACTGCCTAATTTTACAGAGGATAGAAATCGAGACTCAGACAGGGAAAGTGATTTGTCCAAGGTCACTCAAGCTATGAGAGCCAGGATTTGAGTCCAGATCCTCTAACTCCATGATTAGAGTTCATTTGTTTTCTTTCTGCCGCATCATATTGTCTCTAGTGGTGGAAAACTCACTACGTCCGAAGGTAGTCCATGCAACTTTAGGACAACTCTAATTGGTAACACATTTTCTCTTATGCTGAGTCCAAATGTGCTACAACTTTAAGGCATTGCTTATACATTCTTCCCTCTGCTGTGAAATAAAGCAAGTCCAATATATCTTCCATGTAATTTCCTTTGAGATAATGGAAAACCACTATCATGACCCCTAAGTATTCTATTGTCCCATTTCACAATGGGAACTACAGAGGCATTCATCCTAACTCATACATGAAATAGACTCTTTTACATGATATTCCTGAAAATTTGTCATCCAGCCTCTTCTTGAAGATGTCTGGAGATGTCTGAGTCTGGTCTACTCTGACAGATATTTCAGCACCCCAACTATTCTTTTGTGACCAAGCTCAAGATGCAGTTCAACCAAAGGTGGGAGGAGTAAGGATGATAGTGGTGAAAGGAGGTCCAGTGATGAAAAACAGAAGTCCTCTCCATTCCAGGACATGTTTCTGAGTTAGTTTTCTCCTAGCTATGTGGTTTATTAGATATGGTTTTAGGCCCACATTCATGAATACTTGAGTTCAAATCCTGTCTTAGATACTTAGAAGCTGCATGGCCCTGGCCAAGTCATTTAATCTCTGTCTGCCTCAGGTGCTTCTTACGTTAAGTGGGGAATAATAATAATTCCTACTCCTAGGGTTGTTGTGAGGAGGGAATGAATTGCCATGAAAGGCTTAAGGAGAGATGAGGTGGTTTGGAACAGTTACTGTGGAGAATGGGATACTAGATCTGTTAGAGAGAAATATAAAGATTGCTTTGCTGTTGTGGGGGCCTCATTGAAATTAGATTTTTTTAAAATGTGCAGTGGGCTCATTCAGCATGATTTTGTGATTTTCTTCCACTCTGCTTAGCAGCATGTGAATAGGAGTGAGAAAGACAGATGGTGAGAGCAATACAGGGTTAGCAAGGTGTGATTAGTGATGGGAATGGAGTTAGGTGATCAGTGTGCAAAACAGTGGAGTACTGAACCTGGTTCAACAAGGATTCAACTTAGGGGAGGGAGGAGAGAACAAGCAGTGCAAAGGTGATGGCCAGAGAAATAACTGAGAGGTGCAGTACATGAAGATCACAATGAGGAAGAAGAATGGGTTAGGACTTATAAGAGAGAGGGAAAGCTGCAATAATAAAAGATATTGATCAGATAAAGGAATTCCAGAGTTCATGAACGTGGAAGTAGATGAAGACAAGATCAGGTATATGAACATCTCTGTGTGTAGCTGAGGTAGAGTGTAGGAAGAGGTTAAAGGAACATTGAGAAATGGGAATCTTAGGCCATTAGAGGGAACATCCATATGTTGAAAGGGAGGGATAAAATGAAAGTAGTACAGTGAAAGGAAACAATATGGTGAGCTCCTGTCCACACAGTCCTTCAAACAGATCTGGAAAATGTACCAGATTGAACACTGATGGGAAGATCCAGAAAAAGTCACAGTGAGTCCTCTGTGCAGTCTACCTTGGCATATGGAGATAGAAGGGTGGTCTGAGGATACACAGGAGAGGAGGCTGACCAGGAGCAAGCCCCTAGAAGCATTGCAGCATGTAAGAGAAGATTCTAGATTCAAACCTTCAGATCCATATGGCACTTTGATGGGGATAGATGTAAACTGGCAGCTTCATTGCCTGCCATTCAGTTCCTAATCACAGATCCAGGGCAGAGTAAGACAGAAACCTGCTCACAGCAAAGGCATCCAGGAGACCTTGGACAGTGTACTGAGAAAGAAGTTCAGGAGTCAATAGCAGCAGCAGTGGTGTGGCTCAGACTCCAGCCTCAGAGCAGGGATCAACTTCCAGCATCCAGACCAGTAAGTAGAGGAATAACCAAGGTATGAATTCCAGACCAAAGAGGAACATATACTTCTGCCTCTCTGAACCAACAGAGCTTCCCAGCTGGTTGACAAGGACAGAATCTTGGTCAGGAACCTGTAGGGCTCAGAACAAGGTGTGGGGGCCACTAATCAGACTTTGCCTTGGATCAGACTGCTTTGACAGGAATGAGAACTTGAAGGTCCCCAGCTTGTCCCTGTGACCCTGGAATAACACAACACTCACTACCCCAAGAAGGCAACAACAGGATCAGTTCAGACTCTCCCTTTTCTGTCATTTTGTAGCTTATGTTGCTCTAGAATTTTTTAGAGTTATTTTTACAGGTATTTTATGAACTATAGGGGCAGAGCTAGAGCAGGTCTGTCCTTCTACTCTTCCATCTTGACTCTGACCCCCAAAAAGTCATGTCCAGATATCTTAGAACCACAAGGCAAAGGGAAAATAGAAAGATTCACTGGTCACTTCTAGAATGAAACCCCAAAATGAATGCTGCCAGGAACATCATATTCAAAATCTAGATTTTCCAGGTCAAAGAAAAAACACTGCAAGCAGCCAGAAAGAAAGATTCAAGTCCTGAGGAGCCACCATCAGGATCACACATGATTTGTCAGCCAGCACTTTGAAGGAACGAAGAATTTGGAATAAGATATGCCAGAAGGCAAATGATATGGGCTTATAGCCTTATATGAAATGATATATCTTATAGCTAAGATAACTTACCTGGCAAAACAAAGTGTAATGCTATGGATATTTCATTAATGAAATGAGGCCTTCCTAACATTCCTGATGAATATGCCAGAGCTACAGATAAACTCTGAAGTATACACATAAGAATGAGGAACATTATAAAATGGTAAACATTAACGAGCAATGACAGTTACAACGTCTAATAGGTGAAGCATTTAGCCCTGGAAGAGAGTTGACAAATGACGATGACAAAGAACAAGGACAAAGATAAGCTACTTAAATTCTAATGATAGGTGGAGATGATACATGTGTCCCCTCTGTACCCCACCATCATCAGAGCCTATATAGGGAATTCAAAATTCAAAGCCTGAGAGTAGTTCTATTATTTCTTGAAGATCTTAAGAATGGAAAGAAAGAAGGAAGAAGAATACACTGTGGGAGTGGGGGGGAGAGAAGAAAGGAAAGGAAGGTTAGAGGAAATTTTATAATAAGGATGTACAAGTAGATGTTTATACAAACAAGGAGGAGGAAAGCCAGGAACAACTGATATGTAAAATTCACTAACATCTGAATTAGTCAGGAGAAGAAAGAATACATACATAAACACACACACACACACATACACACACAAGTTCAGTCGAATAAATAATAATATATTTAACTTAACAGGGAAATAAGAGGGAAAGAGAAGAAGGGGAAAGCGGGAGGGACAGATTAAAGAAAGAATTAGTTCTAAGCTCTAAGGATATACAAAAAATATTTATTTCTCTCTTTTTGAGGTGAATGGGAATCTTAGAGGTTACCATAAATCAGGGAATGGATGAAAAATTATGACATGAAAATGTGATATAATACTATTGTGCTGAACCGAAATTGGTTCAATGACCACCGGGATTCTGGAGGAATATGAGGAAGTATGTCATCTAGCTCTTGATAAAGAGTTAAAGGACTTTGGATATGGCCAGTGTAGAAATCAGGACTTGCATTTTTTGACAAATTTGGATGGCATGTGCTACAAAAGAAGAGAGGTTCATGAATGATGGTGATAATAGAAAAATCTGAAAGTGGTAATGAGGAACAAAGAGTATTTCAATTCTTCCATCTCGACCAGTGAATCAGGAAGTATGAGGGAAAGTGTGACTATACTGTAAAGGATGTCCAGGGATACGGTATCTTCAGGAGGGAGCCAGGTCTCAGAAGGTACCAGAATAGGGAGAAGGTCAAGATGTTATTTTATTAGTTATAGAAAAAGCATTTCACAGAATATAGTGGGAAAAGGTAGACAGCTTTGGGGATGACATGATGGATTGCGGTGGTAGGGCTGAGGGGAATAGGTGTAAGGGAAAGGACAGTTGAAGAATGTGCTAGGTATTGAGAAATATCTGCTTAGGATATTAATGGTAGAAGAGAAATTTGTTGAGTACAGGAGGGTTGAGGAGAGGCAAGTCTTCATTCTAGACTGAAGAAGGCTCTAATGTTAAGATAGAAGTCCTGTCTCAGACACTAGCTATACAACCCTGGACTAGTTACTAAACCTCTCTTGGTTTAAATTCCTCCATCTCTAAAATGAAAGGAGTGGCATCTATGATCTCTAAGGTCTGTTTCTACTCTAAATCTGGTCCTACATTTGAATGATTCCTTTCCAGCATCTCTTCATCACCATCACAGTTCAGAAGTACCTAATGGATTATGATTGAGGAAGCCTCCCCTAGCCTTCCCACCACACCCTCACCCACTACTCAAGGGAGATTACATTAATTTTCTTTTCTTTCCATAACCCTCCTTCCCACTCTCTTGGCCTTTCTTCCTATGGCTTTCCCTGCCCCTTCCTTAGTCTATGTATTTATCCATTTGTTCAATGGTGTCAGCATCCCTCCTTTCATCACTTCCCAGAGTAGGATTCTGAATATTCTACTGTGTCTTTCTCTTCTCAGGTCCATTTTCTCTGAGTAATATGTGTGTGCGTGCATGGGCTAAATGCTTCACCTCTTAGACATTGTAACAAACTCTTGACACCATTTGTGTGTGGTCTGTGATGTAGCTTGGTGGGATATTTCCAGTTGTTCAGGCTAAATATAAATTTGGCAGGTCAAGTCATTTTCTGAAACCAGTTTCAAGGCTGGACCAATTGTGAAGCTGAAGTTTTTAACAACCAAGGAATTCATCCCTTGTAATTTTTCTTCCCCCTCCCCCAAATCGTCTTATAGCATCAGCTTAAATTGTTTCCTTTTCAGTTTTTAATCTATTGATGTGAATCCCACCTCTTCCAAACCAACTAAAGGCATTATTCTGTTCCATAATGCTGAAATGCAGATCTCTCTCGATGTTTACAATTTACGGTTATTTTCTTAATATCATTCCCATGAAGTTAAGTAGTACAATTACTATTATCTCATGCTATTATATGAACTTAGATTCACATAGATGAATGGCCTACAAGAGCTAGGACTCAGCTGAGTACGGATCTTCTGCAACCATCCAGGGCTTTTCCACTACATTGTATTTATCTGATTACCTAAACTTATGACCGCATGTAAATCTAAACAGCTGAGTGCATGATTTTATTTGTAAGGGCCTATTTATCTGGTCTAGCTCTCTGGAAAAGGTATTGATATACCTTATGAGACTCAGATGGAATTTTTTCAGTGGTTAGGATAATAACAGTAGCCAGCATTTATGTAGTACCTTAAGGTTTGCAAATTGCTTTGCAAATATTATCTTATTTGATCCTCCAAGCAACAATGGGTGGTACGTGCTTTTATTATTATAACCTATTTCACAGTTAAGAAAACTAAGGCAACTAGTGGTTAAGTGACTTGATTAGGGTCACACTGCTAGGAAATGTCTAAAACAGGATTGGAACTCTTGTCTTCCTGACTGTAGGTACAGCACTCTCTCCACCTTACCACTAGGCTGCATCTAGCATCAAGGACACTTAGATACAGTCATCCAGGTGGTATAAAGGAAAGACCCAATCCTGAGTTTAGGCTTTGTAATCCATGGTGTACCAGGATGTTCCCAAGACTAGCCCAACTTGCCTTATCACCTTACAAACCCATAGTCAATCTTGGACAATCAGGAAACCCCTGGTGACTGTTGAACTTTTCTAGGCAGTCTCTTCACAATCTCTTGTTCCTAGAGCAGATTACCTGTGGTTGACAAGTAGGCACTTAGAAATGCTCATTGAATTGTTTTGTTGAAAAGAGGAGGACAAAATAAGAGTCTCCAAGTATTTGAAAAGCTGCCATGGAGAAAAGAGGGTAAAATTGTAGGTCAAATATCAGGAGGGAAAGAAACAGAAGGGAAAGAGAAATAACAAAGCCTCTACTCTTCCAGGCATTGTGTTAAGCACTTTAGACACATGCTCTCATCTGATCCTTACAACAGTCCTGGGAGGAAGGTGCTGTTATTATCCCCCTTTTACAAAATGGGAAATTGAGGCAGACAGAGGTGAAGTGACTTGCCCACGGCCACACAGTCAATATGTATCTGAGGCTGGATTTGAATTCAGGTCTTCCTGACCCCAGACCCAATACTCTTTCTCTTGCACCATCTTGCTCCTAAGAGCTGAGATAGAAATCAGAGGTCAAGTTCTATTCTCACATTTTACAGATGAGAAAATTGAGGCCAAAGGAGGTTAAAATCCTTGTTCAAGATTATATAAGTAGTCAATGTTAAAAAAAAAAAAAAAAAGATGAGGGTTTGAATCAAGGTCCTAGATGATCTTTTGCTTGGTCTCAGAGAAAACTAGGAACAATGTGCAGAGGTATGCTGGACTCAACTTATCAGGCTCAAGAGAGTCAGTTGTTAAATTTTTAGTGTGAGTATGTATACACTGGAAATTGGCAAATGCTACAAATCAGGACCTGATTTACTAATTTGATGATTGTCTAAACCTATGAAAATAATGGAGAAAATTATCATAATGCAGATTAAACAGGGGAGAGCCAATAGTTAAACATTTACCAGCATACCACTGGAGCCATAGGTAGAAGTAGAAGAGGGCAGATTTAGGCTCAGGTGAAACTAAGCCTCCCTAAAAATCAGAACAATCTGACAATAGAATAGGTTAGCTTGGTAGGTACGGAGTTCTCCATCACTAGAAGTCTTCAATCAGATGCTGAATGATTATTGGTTAAAAATGTTATTGAGGACAGTCTCCTTAGGTGCAAGTTGGACTAGACTCTCTCTGAAATCTCCTTCTCCTCTGAGACTCTTTAGTTCTGTTACCTCTCATAACTAAAATGTCTTCCATTACCCGGCAAACACAACAATAATTCAATCTGATACCCAATGAATTGCCAATGTTATTTACAAATAACAACTCCATTCTTTCCACTTCTTCTGTGTACTCCCAAAGCCACCCTTCTAGTTCAGAGTCTTCACACTTCTCACTTGGATCATTTCTATCGGAAATGCCTATAGAAAGCCTTCTAATTGATCAGCCTGCCTCCATCCTTGTCTAATCCATTGTAATCAGGACAACTAACATTTACAAAGTACTTAAACATGAGCTTTATTAAATACCAGGAAGACACTTGGCCCTTGACATTAATATTTTTATAATTAATTAATATTTTTAAAAAGATTAACTTTTAAAAAATTTATTTAGCAAAGGCATTGTAGTGCCTTCTTAGGTGGAAGAATCCTGGTCTGTGAGTGAGGAAACCTCTGTCCATGATATGGAACTGCTACTAAGTTAATGTGTGCTACTAACTTACAGCTACTCATTTGCTGTTTGGCTGTTATTCTGAACAGTTTACACACCTCCTCTGGACCAATTTCCTCTTTAGTAAAATGAAAAGTCATTGAAACAGATGGTTTCAAAGATCCTTTCTGGTTCTGGATCCTGGGATTCTATATTTTCTGGTTTAACGTTGGGCTGGTCCCTGATCTACATAAAAATGATTACAGCCTTGTTCATGTTCTGAAATCTGAGATTCAGCTCTTAGCTTAAAGTGAAGAAATTCTCCTTGAAAGATTACAGCCTTATCAACCAAGTCTGGGAGGGCAGGAACTCGAAGCATAGGGCTTCACAGTTCCTGACAAACCTCCACCTAATTTCTTATACCTGAGAGGAGTTTAAGGTGGTATATGAAATCCCGGTGCTTTCCTCTGAGATTATTGCTATTTTATTTTCTCTCAACAACTTCTTGTTTGTGCCTGGTTGTTTTCTTGTTGTCTCCCCCATTAGACTGTGAATTCCTCAAGGTCAGGAAGGAGCCCCAACTTCTGCTTTTCTTTGTATCCCTGGTGCTTAGCACAGTGCTTGGCACGTAGCAAGTACTTAATAAATATTTTTTGACAGATCGATTGAACAGTCTTATGCAATAGGTTTTGAGCCCCTGGTTATAGGAGAAAACATGGGGAGTAAAACTCCACTTTGGAATTAACTTTTAAATTTCAAGGATTAAGCATGTGCTGTTTATAGCAAAGCTACTGAAATATAAGAGAGAAATGTACCTTCTCCGCAATCTGTGAGTGAGTAGGGATTCCAAAGACAAGCCACCTTTGGTTTCCTAGAACAATTGGAGGCTGGCTTTTACTTGTCAATCACAGGCCATCCAGGTGCATATTTCTTCTTGAACCTCTTTTCTTCAAAGATCTGAGTCCATATTTTTACACTTCTTCCTAGTGATTCAACAAGTCAAACAAACAGTGTTTCTTATGTCCAAATTCTAGGTCTGACATTGTGCTAGGTGCTGGGTGCACAAAGACAAATAAACAAATAGTAATCCTTGGCCTTAAAGAAGTTATATTCCATCTGAGAAGACAACAGCATGTACATATATAATATATGCAAAAAACACAAGGTAATTAGGGGAGGAAGTCATTTGTAGCTGGGGAAAAGAGGAAAGTTTCGTGTAAAAAGTGATGTTTGAGCTTAGTTCTGAAAGAAACTTAGGTTTCATGTAAGGCAGAGGTGAGGAAGTGGTACATTCCTGGCATGGGGGATCATCACCAGTACAAAGGCATAGTTTTGCTAAAGCATAGAATATATGACAGGGAGTGAAGAATAATAAGGTTGGAAATATAGGTTGCAGGAAAGTTGTAAAGGTCTTTCACAGAAGACTTTATATTTGATCTTGGGATAATAGGGAGGTACTGAAGTTTATTAAGCATAGGAGTGACATGGTCAGACCTGAATTGTAAGAAAATCACTTTGGCAGCTGTGTAAAGGATGGATTGAAGAGAGGAAAAGCTTGAGTCAAAGAGACCCCAGTTAAGAGGCTATTGAACTAGGTAAAAGGCTTTCTAGGTAGAGAGGAGAGGATGGATGAAAGAGATGACGTAGAGGCTAAAACAAGAAGATTTGGAAACTGATGGAATATATTGGGAGTTGGAGAGTGAGGAACTGAGAATACTCTGAAGTTGGTAACCTGGGTGGCTGGAAGAATGATGGTGTCCCTGACAGAAGTATGGAAGTTCAGAAGAGTCATGGGTTTGTGGGGAAAGATAATGGACTTTATTTTGGCTATGTTGAATTTGAGATGCCAATGACGTATCCAGGTCAAATTATTCAATAGGCAATTGGTGTATACATATGGCAATGTATATGTATATATTGGTGTATATAATAGGCAATGTATCTATCCATATATATATATGTGTGTGTGTGTGTGTGTGTGTGTCTATGTGAGTGTATGTGTATGCTATATATTTATTTAAATATGCAGAGAGATAACCAAACCTGTGAGGGCTACATGAGGTCACAAAATGTGAGTGTGTAGAGAAAAGAGTTTTTTTTCTCTCTTAGCTTAGATAGGAAAAAACAACTTTATTCTCTTGTTGAACCAAAATAATGAACATTCATGCCTTATCTGTCCTGTTCTAAGATAATCCCAGAAGTATCATACCAAATATAAGAGGAGTATTCAAAATATTGTACTGAATTCTAAAACTTATTATTTTTAAAGATCACTTTGCAAAGTTACTCTCACCCAGTGGATGCATCTATTTTAAAAAATGACATGTAGCATCAGATGCAAAATTAACAAAATATTAACTTGTACATATGGTACGCATTGGAAGGTGATGATCTACATGACTTCTGGAGAACCCCAAGGAAACATTCAGAATCTCAGCAGGTGTTGTGCCAGATTTATTTTTCAGAAGTTTACAGCTAAGAGGGGTGGTGGAAATAGCTTGGCTTCCATTAGACAAAGCAATTCAAAGGGTAGGGCAAAGCTAACTCTATGTCTGATCTAATATGATGGGTGATGCTAGGACAGGACTGCTGAGTCTGTGTACTATGTAAATCAGACCAATAGTGGACAAGCTGGGAAGATCCCATTTAAAAAAAAAGTTTGGTTCCCAGGGCAGAGTCTTGGTGAATGCCTGCAGTTAAAGGTGTGATATTGATAATGATCTAAGAGAGGTGATTGAAGATTGTTCAGACAGGTAGATAGGAGGAGAACCAAGAGAGAATGATATCAGGAAAACCCAGAAAGGAGAGAGATTTCAGGAGGAGAGGGCATTCATCAGTGTCAAATACTTCAGAAAGGTCATGGAAGAAAAAGGTTGTTTAAAAAAAAGCCATTAGATTTGACTACTCGGAGATCAGTAGTAACTTTGGGAAGGTCCTAGTCAGTTGTTTTGCTATTTACGGTCACTCTGGCTCATCACTGTCCAACAATGATCAAGAGAGCCTTGGGTGACAGCCCTCACTCCAATTCACTTTCAAGTCATGGCATCACCTGACTGAAGTCATGGTACTCTTCGAAAACAAAAGACAAATAACACGTCAGTTGAATGATGAGGTTGGTGCCAGGCTGCAGAGGGTTGAGGGTTTAGAAGAGAAAGGAGAGGAAACTTTTTTCAAGAAGTTTAGATGAGGAAGGGAGAAAAGTATAGGGTGATAGCTAGGAACTGAAGGATCTAGTGAAGTGTTTTTTTAAGGATGGGGGAGACCTGGGTATGTTTGAAGAGGATAGAGAAGGAACCAATAGATAAGGAGAGATTGAATATTAAAGAGAGTGGGAAGGATAGAAGGGGGTTCAATATGTTATAGAAAACAGGATGGGATAGGATCAAAGGTGACCATAGAAGAGTTAGCCTTAGAAAGGAGAAATCTCTTCATCAGAGAATGGGATGAATAAATGGAGGATGACAACAATATGATATGAGGAGAAGAGGGAATTCTTGGTAAATATTCTCAAGTTTTTTAGTGAAATAGGAGACAAAGTCCTTGTTGGAGGGAGTGGGAAGGAGGCTGTATGAGGGTCTTGAAGTGAGAAGAGATTTTGAATAGATGTTTTGGGGAATGGAATGAAGAATATTCTAGAAAGATGCAAAAAGATTGCCTTTCTGAAATGATGGTGCGCCACTGGCATCTCAGACTCAATATGTAGAAAACGAGACATTAATTTTTTCTTTAATCTTGACCGTATGCCAACTTTTTATGTTGAAGAGACGTGTGTCTTTTTAGACACACACATAAGACCATGAGTGGAGTTACCCTTTCCTCTTCCCTCTCCCTCAGTTCCATACTTCCTCCCACCCCCACAGAAGTGTAGCCAAGTCATGTTGATTCTACCTCCAAAACACCTCTCATGTATATCCCCAGCTCTCTACTTAGTCACAGCTCAGGCACTCATTACTTCCTACTTGAATTTTTGCTATAGCCTCCTGATCATACTTTGCTTTCAATCTCTCCCCTCTCCCATAAATTATCCATATAGCTACCAAAATAATCCTCCTAAGGCACACATCTAACTGTGTCACTCCCCATTCAAGAATCTCTACTGGTTCCCTATAGACATGCCTCTAAGATCAACTACAAACTCCTCAGCCTGACATTTAAGGCTCTCCCAAATTTTGCCCCAGTCTTTCTTTCCAAAAGCATTTCATGCTGTTTCCATTCATGCATCCTATCTGGAAATCAAACTGGTCTACTAGCTATTATCTAAATTCATCACTCCATCTCTGATGTCTCTGATTGTGTGTTCACACAACCATATTTCATGCCTGGGGGATGAAGGGGAGTGTTAATCTGGATTTTGACCTATTGATTTTCACCTTCTTATCTCTCCCTCTCCCCACAACTGGTTAATGTAGTCACTGAAAGCAAAGGGCAGGTAAGAAAGGTAATGAGGTATTACTATGTTAATGAGGTGTAAAATTAACTGTAAAAAGTGTGACCATGCCTGGTCATCCCTTTAAGAAGTATGAACAAGTTAGTTGATTGAATTGGAAGGGGAGCTTGGGATTGGCTGGCTGATTATTGACTATTCCCCTGGAGGCTTTTTAAGAGCTAAAACTGTCACCCATGAAGTCAGTCAACACAGTTCAAATCATTTTAGGTGAGTCAAGCCTGAAAGGAGCATTGTGACATTTGACCTCTGTACCTATACCAGAGGGCATCTGAGGGGGAAGGAATTTTCTTGACTTCTTACTTCCTATTGGCTATGAAATCATGAAGCAGAAAGACTTGCCCAGTAGAAGAAACTGGCTTTTTCAGAAAAAAGAATAGCGCTGACCCAACAGACACAATGTTGTTGTTTGTCCTTCATTTTGAAGAAGCCTAATAACATCCAAGGGTGATATTTTGACTTGTGTGTGAATTGGATTTAAGTGAGGCAGTTGCACAAAATTGTCAGCCTCACTCTCTCCTCCTGAGTCATCAAAGTTCAGTAGCTAGATAAAAGTGAAGATGACTGGAGATGGCCTGGGATTCAGTGGATGACATTGGCATCTTTGATGTCTGACCAAACTCTCAGCTCTCCACAGCACCTGTTCCAACCACCTTCATGGCTGTTGGAACAAAGTTCTCCTCATTTGTCCATTCTGCCAGGGAAGTCTTTACTTGCTTGGGGTAGACACTCTCCTAACTCACCAATGAGTTTGCAAACTTTTGGTTACCCTCAACCTGGTTTAACCCAACTGCCAAAGCAATTTTACTGAGATGTGGCTGCCATGCATGCTATGTGAATCAGGTGGACACCAAAGGTGAATGAGCAGCCCTGGGAAGGGCTCGGTAAACCTTCACACTAGAAGGGCCAGTCCTTCCTGAACACCCCATAGAAACAGAGAGGCGGTGTTCAACTAGCTTCAAAGAGAGGATCCTCTGGCAGCAAAGAAGAGAGCTGGCCTTGGACTCAACAGAGAGTTATCCCTGGTAATTAAGAGCAGTTGAAGGGAGGAATGGAGCTGAGAAACCTGTGAGACAGAGAAGCTCTGCTCCATGAGGGACTCCATGAAGAAAGTCAGGATATAGACATTTGGCAATAGTAGAGACACATGTTATCCTGGTCACATGTTCCTTACATATTTGCCTCCCTATTGTCACACTTTAATTTTGGGCCCACTCTTCCCATAGATTTTTTTTTGGGGTAGTGGTGGTGGTAATGTTTTGTAACTACTCTTACTTTCTTACTAGGTCTTCTTTGTAAATATCTTTGATTTGAGCTTATTGTGTCAACTAACTTAAGTGGAAACTCACTGGTGCAGGCTTGTAAATTATAGAAATTGAAAGCTGCATACATAGACAACCCCTTAGAATCTGTGGGTGACAGTTGCTTTGGGGCAGAATAACTGTATGAGGTTCAAGCTGGAGAGGGTTCCACACCTCGAATGACTTAGCCCTCACCTCCACCTCCTAGACTCCCTACCTTTCCTCAAGATTCAGCTTGGGTGTCACCTCATCTGTGAAATGTTTCCTGATCTTCACGGTTAGTGTTCTCTCCTTCTTCAAATTAATTTCTATTTACTTGTAGAGAACTGATTGATGAAGGGAGTTTCCTGCTCAATTTGTTGAGCTTATAAGGTGCTGAACCTTTGCTTAGTACTTTAATTGTAACATTTAAGGTACAGCAGGAACATATCTTAGGTGCTTTCTTGAAGGTGTGTACCAGTGACTGATGATGAATATTCTTTTTTCTTTTTATAAATGTGTTTATTTTTATTTTATAGCTTTCAGTTCCATAAGTTTTAAACTTTCTCTGCATTCCTCTCTTCCCCCTTCACCAAGATGGCATGCAATCTGATATAGGCTCTCTATATACATTCTTATTAAACATATTTTCACATTAGTCATGGTGTATGGAATTAGAATGAATGGAAGAAATCATGAGAAAGAAAAAACAACAACAACAAAAGAGAGCAAATAGTATACTTTGATCTGCATTCAGGTTCCATATTTCTTTGTCTGAATGTGCATGGCATCTTCCATCTTGAGTCTTCTGAAGTTGTTTTAGGTCCTTGTATTCCTGAGAAGAGTTAAGTCTATCAAAGTTACTCATCACACATTGTGGCTATTACTGTGTACTATGTTGTCCTGGTTCTGCTCACTTCACTCAGCATCACTTCATATAAGTCTTTCCAGGTTTTTCTGAAGTTCACTTCTTATAGCATGATAGTATTTCATTACATTCATATAACCACAACTTATTCAGCCATTCCCCAATTGATGGAAATCTCTTTGATATCCACTTCTTTACCACCACAAAAAGAACTGCTGTAAATATTTTTGTACATGTACATCTTTTCCCTATTTTTTATGATCTTTTTGAGATACAGACCTAGAAGCAGTATTGCTGGGTCAAAGGGATTATGAACATTCTGATGGTATGTACAAAGGGAAGCCAACATTTGTCCTAAAATATAAATGGAAGTTTTCATCTTGGCTTCTATTGTTTTTCTCCTTTGACTTTTCTTCTCAAGAGTATTGAGCTTAGAATGAACCTAGAACCTGAGGTTAGTTTCTCTTTTCCATACAGTAGCAATTCATAGGTGGTCCTCATGTTCTTGTACACACAATCTATAGGACAGTTCCTTGCCCAAGCCTTTGAGAAGCAGTAGCATAACCTCTCGGCCAAGCAACAGGCATGGAGATGGGAATCAGGTCAGCAAAGTGTTGAGAGCTCTTGAACTTCATCCTCTTGGATACAATAAGATTGACTTCCTGGGCAGTAGGATCCTGAAATTCAATCTTCTATCAGAGAAGATAAATGAATGGGTAGTGTCAGACTCTGAAATTGTCTTTTAGCAAACCTAAGTTCTAGTGTTCCAGAACCCAAGTTTCTAGTAGAAGAGGAAGTCCTGGAAATTTTTCATCAGTGCCATCCTCATTTGGAGAGAAAAGAATCATATACATGGACCCTGAAATTTGAAGACCAGCCAGGGAATTCCTCCTCATTTCCATCTTATAGAATCCCTGGAAAGCCCAATATATGGAACAAGGGTGGAAGGGAGAGAATAGATTTGGCTTTCTGCTCTTCCCATGGATAGTTCTCTGTCTAGTAACCCTGGGTATGTTTCCTTTCTGAGTGAATTCCAATTCACAAGGTGATGTTATGAATCCTGGGACTAAATAGGGTCCTGAGTGGAAAAAAATAGAATTTATCATTAAGAGGCAACCCAAATTTGGTTTCCCTTTGGAGGAGAGCTAAACCACTAGTTACTCTCTGAGGCAAGGGTATTTTATGTGTCCCTGAGTAAAGTGGAATTTACTGAGAGGGAGGAGAATTGTGTCAATTTTTTAATGGACTATTGTATGTCTTTTCATTCGTTTTTTCATTGTTTATGGGGTCCTATGAGTTCTTTTATGTGTCTTTGCATTTTTCCTTGGCTGTCTTATAGGTGATATTTAGGGACACCTAGACATGATTTTTGTTTAAAATTATACAAAAGGTGTATTCAGAGGTTCCCAGAAAGAGTTTTGACTAAGGATGTAATGAATCAATTTATTGGACGTGGGGGATAATCTTCCAAGATTAATTCCGTTGCATGTAAGTCCAAATCTTGAGGCACTGGGCCATGTGTATATATACTTACTTGTGTGCACCTCCCCACCCTAACCCCTCACTAAAATGTAAACTCCCTGAGGGCAGAAACTTTCAATTTTCTTTGTATCTCTACCACCTAATACAGAACTTTGCTCCTAGTGGATGCTTAATAATTGTTGAATTCAGCTGAAGTTGAGCTTGAGTCTAAGCTCTGCCATTTATTAGCTGTGTGACTTTGGGCAAAGTCCTTTCTTTATTCATAAAATGGGGATATTGGTCCAGATTATCTTTAGGATTGGAAAGTTTTTCCAAATGAACAAAAAAGCCAACTGGGTCCCCTAGCATAGGAATCATTTTTAACACATAGAATTAAGGAACATCCCAGTTAACAACCACTGTGTTTGGGGGATCTGGGGCCAGGTTCTGCCAAGGCAAAGCCTCTGCTTTAGTTTGCAGTGCCGAAATGAGGCAGAGAGAACCTTTTAGGCAGCCGACGTCTCAACAGTCTTGACGGGATGATGGATGGTGGGGATTTCCAATACACTTGTCATTCCCTGACTTCCATTGTCTGTGCTTTATTTTCTGTTGTTCAATTATGTTTTACAGCTTAATTATTTATTTAGGATATTGATGGAATTAGCAGAAAGGGCAATCCATGCCAAGGGGGGAAGGGGAGGGTGGGCGCCTCTAGTCTGTGTATCTGCAGGTATGGCTACTCCTTTGGTCAACTCGTAAGTGCAGGTTATAAAATTGTGTAGAAATGCACATATGCAGCCTGGTAATGTGAGTTATGTATATGTCCATCTATGCTGCTGATATTCAACATATTTAATACCCATTTATTAAATGTCTACTGCATACAAGGCCTTGGGCTGGGTCTGGGAATGCAAAAGCAGATAAAACTCAGGCTGTTTTCAAAAGGTTTTTGGTATAATTACTAGAGAAGGTAGGCTTGAGGGACTGAGTGATGGGGAGTAGGGCAGGGGAGGAAATAAAATGTTGAGAGCAATAAATGCTAAGGTGAGATCAGGAAAGGTGTTAGGAGAAATCTGGAAAGGGAATAATTGTTTGCATTTATTGGGAGTGGAGTAGGACTGGACCTGGCCTGTTCCATCACTCCTGTGGGGAATTTCTAGTGTGCAGACTTCCTACACCAATGCAGATGAGCAAATAGCGTGGACTTTGTAGTTTGAAAGAGTAGCCTGGAGGTGCTGAGAGCTTAAGTCAGCCATCCAATGTTACTCAGTTAATGTTCGGTAGAGGGAGAAATTGAACCCAGGTCTTCCTGACTCCAAGTCAAATTGTCATATTGCCTATGAGGGAGAGACAGAGACAGATAGACAGAGATAGAGAGAGAGAGACAGAGACAGATGGAGAGAGAGACAGAGAGTCAGTAAACCAGCATTTACATTAGAAGTGGAAGTGAGCAGGGAAAGAGATAAACACAGACATAAATGAGTTTGTACTGAACACAAATCATGAAAAAATACCAAGTAGTTTCATTGTATGGAAACATATATTATAAATACTGCATTGTAAGTGCTATTGTCAATAAGGTGACTTGAGGGAGGGCAGCTGAGGGCATCAGGAAAGACTGCACATAGGAGGAGTCACTTGAGGCAGCATCTTGAGGGAAGAGAAGAATTCTCTAAGGTGCAGGTGAGAACAGAGTACATCCCAGGTCTGGGGCATAGTCAATATAAAATTGGGGAGACAAGAGTTGGAATGTCACCTTGACGGCTTGATCACAAGGTGCGGGATGGGGGGAGTAATATACATACAGTGAGGCTGGAAGGAGGTCCAGAGCAGGTTGTAAAGGGCTTTGAAAGATAAACCTAGGAATTTATATTTGAAGCCACTGGAGTTTACTGAGTCAAATAATGCCATGGTCAGGTTTGCACTTAAGGAAGATCTCTGTAGCAACAGTTTAGAGAATAGATGAACATAGGGAGAGACTTTAGACAGCAAGACCCATTAGGAGGCTGGTGCAATAATCTAGGGGGAAAGTGATGAGATCTACTTTAGAGACAGAAGTGTCATTGTTTGGTGGATAGTTGACTGTATGATTTAAGAAAGAGTAAAAAATTAAGGTTATGAAATAGGGTGATGGGAAGAATGGGGTATCTTTGCCAGAAATATATTAGGTAGGATGTGTGTGTGGGGGTAAGTTTCCCTTTGGACATCTTGAGTTTGAGATGTGTCCAGGAAATCCAGTTTAAAGAATCTTATAAACAATTGGTGATGCAGGATGGAAGGTGAGGGAAGTGGTTGGAGCTGGATAGATTTGGGAATCATTATCCTAGGGATAATAATTAACCCCATGGCAGATGATAAGGTCACCAAGAGGAAGATGGCAAAAAGAAAAAAAAGGAGTTAGGATAGGGCCCACGAGATCCCCTACAGGTAAGGGACATTATCTGAACGAGTCCAAAACTGAACAAATGAGACTGAGAAGGAAGGAACAGATGAATCAGAGGAGAACTGGGAGAGAGCAGTGCCACCAGATCCCAGCAAGGAGAGAGAGTGGTCAATATTGTCACATTGCAGAGAATTGGTAGAGAAGGATAAGACCATCAGACTGAACAATTAAGAGATCATTGGCACCTGTGGAGAGAGTGATTCAGTCAAATGATCATTTCTAAGGATAAATTGCAAAGATTTGAGATGTGAGTGACAGGAGAAGTGGAGGCAGTGAGTGTAACAGCTTGAAGTTATATCTGAATACAGGAACCCTAGCTGCAGACTCCTCACACTCCACCTCCACATCACTGTCAGATTTGTCTTCCTGGTATTCAGGTATAAGCACATCATTCTCTGCTCAAAAAATCATTAATGCTCCTCCTTTTCCCCACTGCCTAATGAATAAAGGCCACATCCCTTAGCGTGGCAGCCAAAGCCCTCTACAAGCTGACTCTATTCCACCTACCATCTTATTTCCTGTTTCCCATTCCTACTCCCTGTTGTCTGTAGCAAATTGAACAGCCCCTAAACACAAAATAAAACTGAAAGGAACTTTATAGCTCCTCTAATTCAAGCCCCACCCCATCCCCCATTTTCCAGATGAGAAAACTCAGGCCCAAAGCAGTTAAGGGGCATGAACAAAGTCAAGTAGGTTGTTAAGTAAGCTTAGATGCCTCCAAATCCTCTCTCTGTTGTGCTACATTTCCTACCTCTTTGCTTTTTTCCTGCGCTGTTCTCTGTGCCTGGCATATTCTCATTTCACCCAATTTAAACATGAGGATAGATCCTAACCCTCAGTGCCTTAATAGATATTCTTTAAGAATGTATAGCCAAGAAGGCTGTAGCAGAAAGGATGGGTTACTAGAAGTGCAATATGGGAAGGAACTTATAAATCCAGCAACAGCCCTGTTTTCTGGTGTCAAATGGTGCCTTTCTTTGGATTGCTAGGATTTAGTTCTGTTTATGGCACATAATAGGTGTTTAGTTGACCTGACTTAACTTGACATGTATACAGTGTATATTTAAAGTACGCGATCTTCTTACAAATGAAATCTGCTGGCCACAAGGAGCACTACTAGTTTGAATAGCATGGGGGCCTCTGTGCAATGATACTTTTTCTGGGAAATACTTCAAGACTTACTGAAGTCCTTTAAAATACTTAGTATAGGTTTATTTTCTAAGACTTTTGGAACACACATTGTGTACGGTGTTCTATATTGCTGTTAGGAAAATCAGGAGAGAGCTCAATAGAACTACAGGAGTAGTGAAGCAAATGCTGCTAATAAGTATAAGGGTATTAGTCTGTCTTTTTCTTCCTTTTATTTCTTCCTTCCTTCCTTTCTTTTTTCCTTTCTTTCCCTTCCTTCCTCCTTCCCTCCTCTTTTACTTTTTCTTTCTTTCTTTCCTTCCTTTCCTTTCCTTTTTCTCTCTTTCCTTCTTCCTTCCTCCCTTCCTTCTTTCCTTCCTTTCCTCCTTTCCTTTTTTCATTCTTTTCTTTCTTTCTCTTCCTTTCTTGATATTACCTATAGACCACTTAATAAAACAGAGAGAGAGCGCAGGTCTCTGGGTTAGCTAGACCTTTATGTTGTGATAATGGAGCTGAATATTTTGGAAGGAGAGGAGAATAAGACAGCCATGTTCCCATCTTTATTATGGTGGAGCATTATAGCTATGGAACTTTGCCTATATAGCTGTGTTCGTGTTCCCTTTAGTATGCATTTCCTAGGGAAGTACTTAAACATCAAACTGGCTGTAATTTGCAGGATCTTAACATATAACAAAGGCTAGGCAGTGATGGATGACCAGTCAGCAACTCTTGTAATACAGGCAACGTCTTCTACATACAAGTGCATTTAAGCCTGGGCCTAGATCCTGGGGTGAGCATTACCCCGGATCATTCTTCTACAGAGAGGAATTTCAACCAGGCTCCAAACTCTCTATGGGCCTGTGAGGCCTTCTGTATTCTCTGTTTAGCAGGTCTATGTGACATTGTGGGACCATGGCTCTTATATGGCAGGAGACTGATGGTTGTTATGGGGCAAAAAAAAAAAATCCATTTATTACCCATCTCCTGGTGAGGAGTCTCTCTTCTCCATTCTCTATGCAGACTGATTCTCAGATAAAAAACCTCGTCCATTGCTGGGCTTGTCCTTGAAGCCTTTCCAGCTTGGCAAGGCCTGCCAAAACTTGCTCTCGGCTGGCATAGCCTTGAAGAACCCAGGATCACCCCCAAACCACAATGAAGCCTCTCAGAGGAGGACTTCCTTGTAGCTGTTTGATATTAAATAGCTTTTTAAAATCTTTTTTGAAAACTAAACACAATCATTTAAAAAACTGAACACAGCCAAATCTCATGTGCGTATAAAATCAACCAATCAGATACTCTGAAAATCCCTGACTGAATTTAACCAGCTTTTTTATTTTTAAGTTGTTTATCTGAATTCAATCCCTCCCCAAACCTGCTTAGGTAATGGAGAGCAGAAATCTGAAGGCTTAAACTCTCAGGAAAGCACAGTCTCTGTTCTGAGAGCCAACACTCAGAGTGGAGTTCAACGTCTAGGTATTGTAGGCCTTCCTTCCCTCACTGTGGTCCATCTGCCTCTGCACCTACTGACATAGCATCACAGATCTGTTTATACTAAAGGACTGGAGGACGATGTTAGTCCATTCATTCAAGGTCTCCCCTTCCTTTGCCAAGAGCTGACTTGTTGCTACCTGTTCAGGTGATCTGTATTTCTCCAGACAAATATCTCTGCATTGCCAACTGTTTCTCCCCATCACTTCCCTCCCCCCTCACACACACTCACATTCAACCTCATTCCCAAGCTCCACATTTTTGTTTTAACCCTTTTGGCTCTGAGTTGGTCATTCCATAAGATTACAAATGAATTCTTCTCTGGAATGAATTGGATTGTAAAGCCCTTCTGGTACCAGTTAATAAAACCTCTGAATTGCCTCCAAACAGCCAAAGATACATTGTGGGAAAGAGAGAAAACAATTGTGGAATCAAGATTTTGTTTTTCCTCATTTATGTTTGCTTTCACTCCTAATAAATATTTAAGTTAAATTGAATTTAACTTAACTTGACGACTGTTTAAGCTTAATCGTCATCTGTTTATTGCAGCACTTCGAGAGGATTTTTATTTAAGGATCTTTGGCTCTTAACCAAAACCCATTAAAAAATACCCTTTCTCCTTCTCCTATAGATTTATAACTCCAGACTCAGTTGTGTAATTGTTGTGTAAAGGCAATTTTCATTGTTTTTCTTTTGTAGAAAAACAGATGGAGAAGGACTTCTCTGCAGTTGGGATTTGCTCAGGATAATTTATTTCATGGATAAGTAAGAAATATACCCATGTTTTCAGTGCAAGCAGAGCTGCCATATTGCCTCTCTCCTAAATTACATATTTTTGTGAAATTACAATCATGCAAAACCCCAGCACAGAGTCATTTGGGTATCTTTTTCCAGGCCTCCATGTAGGCATATTACTTTTTGTTTTTCTGTTTTTACAAATATATGATGCATCCCCAGTATTCCCCTTGGATCGGGAGGCTTCTGTGAATAGAAGTAGACTGTCTCCCAATAATTACTTTTCTTTCCATGTAGCAAAGATGAAGACAATACTGCTACCACTTTATGCTTTTATTGTCAATTAGTCTAAAAAGCTCTTTCCTCACCTTGATCCTGCAAGGTAGGGAGGGCAGAGAATATTATTCCCATTTGACAGTTGAAGAAACCAAGACTCAGAAGGGTAAAGATATTTGGGTACAGTCAAAGGCCTAGTTACATGTCAGATGTAGAATTTAAGCTGACATCTTTAAATTTCTGATTTCTACTATACGAACATGGGAACACTTAGAATCATAAGCTCACACGCACAAACACAGATTTAAAACTGGAATGAGCTCATATTTGTGCTCAAGATTTCACATGAAAGGAAGATGGCGGGACATATAATATGCACATAATTACATGTAATACGCTATGTAGCATTTAACATACATGTAATAATATACAATAACACAAATCCTTGTATGCATGTAGCAGGTGTACAAATAAATGGTAGGTGGAACAATGAATGAACAGATGAATTTACAAAGACATCCTTAAAGGAAGAATCAAACCTAAAAATAAGATGAAATGGAATAAGGGAAATGATAAAATTTGAAGTATGAGTTAAAAAATCAACTACACAAAGATAGAAGGGGAGGGAGAGAAGAAGAATGTGGGTAATCTAAAAAATATTTTTTAGGAGAAAGATCCTGTGGTGGGCATCCTCAATTTGAGTCAACCATGGAATATGTCTTAGAGAGGTATTAGCACTTAGCTAGGTGCAGTGGATAGAGCGCTGGACCTGGGGTCAGAAAGACCTAAGTTCAAATCTGAGCTCGGTCACTTACTGGCTATGTGAGGCCTGGACAAGTCATTGAACCATTATTAGCCTCAGTTTCCTCATCTGTAATTATAATAACTACCCCTTCAAGATATAAATAGAATAATATTTGTAAAGCACTTTTCAAACCCAAAGTGCTATGTGAATACTAATGATTATTAATGTCTAGAAGGAGGGAGCTGATAGGCCTATTGTCTTCTACCCTAGCCAGAGCATCGTTAGAGCATTTTTATTGTCTCTTTTGGGTAAGCTGCTGGCACTCTACAACGCATGAAGAAGGAGGGGTTTGCCAGAATGGCAGGTAACCAAGGAGGATAGGTTGGAGAAACTAAAAGTAAGAGGGACATGATTTGAATGGCTGTCCAGTGGAAGAGGGACTAGCAGGATTTGGATTGACTCCAAAGGGCAGGATAAGTAGTAATGAGTTGAAGTGGCAGAGAGGCAGACTGGAAATACTTGGTTTTGTTTTAGTTTGTTTTTTTAATTTTCCTGTTCCTCCTCCCTTTTAAAAAAAATCATTTAATTTTTACTTTATGGAATAAAACAAGTATTTCCATAAAATAGGATATAATAAAAAAAAGACGATTACATAGTGAAATGAGGAGAACCGTGAGACCAGTAACAGCAGTATTGTTCTATGAAGAACTATGAATGACTTAGCTATTCTCAGCCATACAATGATCCAAGACAATCCCAAAGGACTAATGATGAAGCAACTATCTGCCTCCAGAGAAAGAGCTGATATTGATCGAATGCAGACTGAAGCATGCTATTTTTCACTCTCTTTTTTTCATTCTTTTTCCTTTTATTTGAGTCTTCTTGTACAAAATGACTAATATGGAAATGTATTATGTAATTATATATGTATAACCTATATCTGATTGTTTACCCTCTCAGGAAAGGGAGAAGGGAGGGAGGGAGGGATAGAATTTGGAACTCAAAACTTTAAATAAATATGTTTAAAAAATTCCAAAAGATGATTGCGCACAAAACTACAAATATATCATGTACACTTAGCTATTCTTTCTAAATATATAGTAAAGTTATGTAAATTTCTTTTTTCCCCTTCTTTACTGCTGCTTGTAAAGAAAAAATTCTAATACTGATTCATACATCAACAAATAAGTTCCTACTAGGGAGTTAGGTAGTGCAGTGGATAGAGTCCTGGTCCTGGAGTCAGCAAAATCCAAGATCAAATCTGACCTCAGACATTTATCTGTGTGACCTTGGGTAATTTACTTGACCTCTGTTTGTCTCGCTTTCCTTATATGTAAAATGGGGATAATAATAGTACCTCTCTACCAGGGTTGTTGTGAGGATCAGGTGAGATAATAAATTATAAAATGCTCGGCACAGTGTCTGACGCATAGTAGGTACTATAAATATATGTATCATTATTATTGTTATTATTTTAGCTCTTAGCACAAAGCCTGGCAAAGGCATCTAGGTCACACATTGGATAGCGCACTGGGCTTGGAATCAGGAACACTCATCTTCATGAGTTCAAATCTGGCCTCAGATACCTACAAGTTGTATGACCCTGGGAAAGTCAGTTCACCCTGTCTACCTCAGTTCCTCATCTGTAAAATGTAAAATTCTCCAGAATGAAATCACAAATCATTTCAAGATCTTTGCCAAGAAAACCCCAAAATGAGGTCACGTAGAGACATGACTGAAATGACCAAACAGCAGTAACTGGTACAAGGCATTATGTAAATTATAGTTATTGTTGTCGTTTTTGTACTTAGCACAGCACTTGGCACATAATACGTGCTATGTAAGTGTTAGTATAATCCCTATTATTTTGACAAGATGAATTGGAGTTAATTTTAAAGGGAACATCCTTAATATTAGAGGGAAATCACAAGCATTTATCTAGTGTCTACTATGTATCAGGCACTGTGACCAGTGCTGGTGATACAAAGAAAGGTAAACTAGGTCTTTGCCCTCAGGGAGCACACATTCTGATGGAGGAAGGCAATTTATAAATAAGTATGTACTTACAAAATAGATACAGTGTAAATGAAGGTCATTTCAGAGATAAGACTCTAGCAGAGGGGAACCAGGTAGAGTTTCATTTCATGAAGAAGGTGGGATTTGAGCTGTCACGAAGGAAGCCAGAAAAGTCAGGAGTTGGAGGTGAGGAGGGAGACTATTCTATCAAATTTGGAATGGACTACTTGGTGAGGCGATGAAGTCCTTATTACTGCAGGTCTCTAGGCAGAGGCTAGACATCTGGCCAGAGATTTTGAGAAAGGGATTGCTCTTCAGGACGTATTCTCTTATTTCCCATCAAGTTTTAAAATTCTTGATTTCCATGATGATTCTGTGAATGAATGACTGATAAGCAAATATAGAAGATTTTCACTGCTTCTTCAGCTAATAGAAGGGAAGCTAGCAGAGCCCCTAACTGGTAAAGGAATAGCTACTGTCTGGTGTGGTGTTATTCTGATGTTTATTTTCGGTTTTCGCTTCTCGCTTCTATAATGTAGAGGGAACAAGTTTCCAACCTCCAACATGTTCTAGCTAGCAGGGACGCTCATCAAAGTCCAAATGAGTCAGGTCCCTGGACCATTACCAACCTTTTTTTTGTATTGGATCTTGAGCTTTCTTTTTTTTTCCTTAGGAATAATTCTTAACTGATGTCTGTGGCATTGTATCAACTGACATCACCCTTTAATTGCAAATATGTCACCTCAATTCCTAGTACAACTGAGTACGGGAACGCAATGGGGATGTCAGGTTGCATGGCCCTGGGCAAGAGGGAGGAACACACAATGAAGGAAGTACCAATTGTGAACACTCCCAGGCTTACTTCGAAACTGCAAAACTTAAGTACAATTGCAGTAGGAAACAGGCTTCTGGGAGGATTAGTGCAAAACCTTCCCTGGAAGGCAAGCCTTACAATCTCGATCCAGGTTAAGCAACTTCTGTGGCTAAAATTGAACTGAAATCACCCCGGGATCTCCTTGTAACCCTCCCCCCATAAGTCTTATTTTTCTCATGCTCTGCATGGCAGACTGTGGTGCTCACAGTAAGTCAATAAAGCAACATTGGTGATTTTGAAGTCCAATTTTTACATGGATGATGATGATGAAGTCATCCTACTAAATGGTCTGTGTATTAGTAATTTCCTAGAAGACAGATCTCATTCAAGCATGTCTAGCAGGGGACAGGGCATTCAACAGAGGGCAGAGAGTGTGACCAGACTCTAAGAAGATCTGATGTTGTGTTTCAGTACTTTACATTTCCAAAGCACTTTAAAATTTCCAACTAATCAATCAATAAACTTTATTAAGCACCTGCTCTGTGCCAGGTACTTCATTAAGCCTTGAGAGTGCTCTTTTCACAAAAACCCTGAGAAATAGGTAATTTAAACATCATTTATGAGAAAAAAAAGGACACAGTGAATTACCAAAAGTCACTGAATTAGTAAGTATAAGATTTTTGAGCTCTGAGTGCAAATCTAATGCCCTTTCAAGAATGCCATTCCATCTTTCTGATTCACTTGTGACCTTGAAGCTCTCCCCTAAATCTTCTTTGAGTGATACAAATATGACTGCTCTAGCCTTCCATCATAGCAGAGGCAGGAGGCTACTATGATAGAATATTGTATACATTGTAAAATGTCATTTTTATTACACTTTTGCTTAATGAACCCTGAAGGGAGGGTAAACTAGAGAGGGGGCTGGGAAATGCTTGTAGCACAAAGACAAAAAGCATCAATAAAATGTATTTTTAAGTAAAATCTTTGAAAAGACAATAGACATGCTTCTTTTTCCTTTAAGTGAGGAAATAAAGAGTTGGTTTTGTTTCCTTCCTCTAGACTTGTGGGAGGTAAGGCCAAGTTGTCTCAGAGAAGAAAAGACGAAATGGGAGGAAGAGAGAGAAGAGAAGGTAAAAGAGGAAAGAAAGAAAGGAGAAGGAGAACAGGAGGAAAAACAAGAGGAAGAAAAGAAAGTGGAGAGCAAAGTTGGAGAAAGAAAAGGAGAAAAATCAAGGATAAAGAAGAGAAGAGAAAGGAGAAAAAGGTGAGGGAGGGAAAAGGGGACATAAGAAACAAAAGAAAGAGAAGATATAAGGGCATCAGGGAGAAAAGGAGAAGGAGAAAATGCAGAAAAAGGAAGAAGATATGACAGTCAGACAACGAACATTTGTTAAGCCCCTACTATATGCATGGTGCATGGTGCTAAGGGCTAGTGACACAAACAAAGACAAAAGACAGTCCCTCCTCTCTAGCTCACAGTCTAATAGATGTGAGGAGGAGAAATGAGAGAAAGAAAAGGAGAGAGGAAGAGGGCATTTTAAGCAGCAGTCTGAGTGGTCAGTGCTTGAGAGAGTGAGACACAAGGCCATCATTAACATGTGAAATCGATTTCTGAGCCCCTTACTCCCCAATAATGGAAAGCGTCTCCATACTTTTTGGATAATGTCACTGAGGCAGGGTCAACACAGAGTTCTCAGATCTGCCCTCCTTCCTCACTACCCTCCTAACTCTCAGTGAACAAATCAGTAGTTCAACTGAACTGGGCCATTGTCTGGGGCCTCAATGACCCCAACTAACTGAATGCTTCAGCGTTATGGAAATGATGATAAAAGCCATCCTAATGTCACATATTCCTTTATGTCACTGTCATAATGAAAAATTCCAGTCCAGTATTTCCTACAATGAGTTTCAGGGAATTCTTATGTTCCACAAAGCATCTTGACAATTATATTAGAAACTCCAAGAGGAAATATAGGTGCTAGTAACATTTTTTCCCTTCAAAATATTGTTACAAGACAGAAGATGGCAGAGTAGAAAGATACACATATGCTAGCTCCTAACCCACAGCCCATAAAGTACCTGTAAAGAAGAACTCCCAACAAATTCTGGAGCAGCAGGAGCCACAGAACAATGGAGTGGAGGAGATTTCTGTTCTAGAGAGACCTGAAAAACTGACATGAAAGGTCCATCGCACACTGGACCTGGAGCAGAGCCCAGCCCTGCCTTGGCCTCGTGGTGGCACCGAGGGGAGCAGATCTAAGCAGGCTTCAGGGACAGAATCTCCAGCAGCTGTGCAGGTCCCTCCACCCACAGGCACCAAAGGTCAGTGAGAGGGTCTTTTTGGCTGGCCTAGAGGGGAGTGGGGTGTCCCCATAACTCAGTCCCCCTCGGGAGGCAGCAGTGGAGGCAGCAGTGGACAAGGGCTCCCAAAGCAGGCAGGAGCTCAGATTCATTGTTGAAGGTCTCCACATAAACCCCCTGAGGGAACTGAGCCCCTTGTGGCAGCGCTGCCCCCACCTGAGCACCTGAACTTAATCTCACACTGAATAGCAGCCCAGCCCCGCTGAAGCCCTAAGGCTGGGAAGCAGCATTTGAATCTCAGACCCCAAGCGCTGGCTGGGCGGATCTGGAGGCAAGGTGGATGTGGAGAGGAAACTCAGAAGTCAAATAACCAGCTGGGAAAATGCCCTGAAAAGGGGGGAAAAAATAAGACCATAGAAGGTTACTTTCTTGGTGAACAGATATCTCCTCCCATCCTTTCAGATGAGGAAGAACAATGCTTACCATCAGGGAAAGACAAAGAAGTCAAGACTTCTGTATCCCAAACATTCAAAATAAATATTCAGTGGGCTCAGGCCATGGAAGAGCTCAAAAAGGATTTTGAAAATCAAGTTAGAGAGGTGGAGGAAAAACTGGGAAGAGAAATGAGAGAGATGAAAGAAAAGCATGAAAAGCAGGTCAACACCTTGCTAAAGGAGACCCCAAAAAATGCTGAAGAAAATAACACCATAAAAAACAGGCTAACTCAATTGGCAAAAGAGGTTCAAAAAGCCAATGAGGAGAAGAATGCTTTCAAAAGCAGAATTAGCCAAATGGAAAAGGAGGTTCAAAAGCCCACTGAAGAAAATAGTTCTTTCAAAATTAGAATGGAACAGATGGAGGCTAATGACTTTATGAGAAACCAAAAAATCACAAAACAAAACCAAAAGAATGAAAAAAATGGAAGATAATGTGAAATATCTCATTGGAAAAACAATTGATCTGGAAAATAGATCCAGGAGAGACAATTTAAAAATTATGGGCCTACCTGAAAGCCATGATCAAAAAAAGAGCCTAGACATCATCTTTCATGAAATTATCAAGGAAAACTGCCCTGATATTCTAGAACCTGAGGGCAAAATAAATATTGGAAGAATCCATCAATCACCGGTTGAAAGAGAGCCAAAAAGAGAAACTCCTAGGAACATTGTCGCAAAATTCCAGAGTTCCCTGGTCAAGGAGAAAATATTGCAAGTGGCTAGAAAGAAACAATTCAAGTATTGTAGAAATACAATCAGGATAACACAAGATCTAGCAGCTTCTACATTAAGGGATCGAAGGGTGTGGAATATGATATTCCAGAAGTCAAAGGAACTAGGACTAAAACCAAGAATCACCTATCCAGCAAAACTAAGTGTAATACTTCAGGGGAAGAAATAGTCTTTCAATGAAATAGGGGACTTTCAAGCATTCTTGATGAAGAGACCAGAGCTGAAAAGAAAATTTGACTTTCAAACACAAGAATGAAGAGAAGCAAGAAAAGGTAAACAGCAAAGAAAAGTCATGAGACTTACTAAAGTTGAACTGTTTACATTCCTACATGGAAAGACAATATTTGTAACTCTTGAAACTTTTCAATATCTGGGTAGTTGGTGGGATTACACACACATACACACACACACACACACACACAGAGCACAGAGTGAATTGAATAGGGTGGGATCATATCTTAAAAAAAATGAAGTTAAGCGGTGAGAGAAAAATATATTGGGAGAAGAAAGGGAGAAATGGAATGGGGCAAATTATCTCTCATAAAAGAGGCAAGCAAAAGACTTTTTAGTGGGGGGAAAAGAGGGGAGGTGAGAGAAAAACATGAAGTTTACTCTTATCACATTCCACTAAAGGAAGGAATAAAATGCACACTCATTTTGGTATGAAAGCCAATCTTACAATACAGGAAAGTGGGGGAGAAGGGGATAAGCAGGGTGGGGGGGATGATGGAAGGGAGGAAAATGGGAGGAGGGAGCAATTGGAAGTCAACACTCTTGGGGAGGGACAGGATCAAAAGAAAGAATAACAGCAATGTGGGGCAGGATAGGATGGAGGGAAATGTAGTTAGTCTTACACAACACAACTATTATGGAATTTATTTGCAAAACTATACAGATATGGCCTATATTGAATTGCTTGCCTTCCCAAAGGGAATGAGTGGGGAGGGAGGGATGAAGAGAAGTTGGAACTCAAAGTTTTAGGAACAACTGTCAAGTACTGTTCTTGCTACTAGGAAATAACAAATACAGGTAATGGGGTATAGAAAGTTATCTGGCCCTACAGGACAAAAGAGAAGATGGGGACAAGGGAAGGGAGGGATGATAGAAGAGAGGGCAGATTGGTGATAGAGGCAATTAGAATGCTCAGTGTTTTGGGGTAGGGGGAGGGGAGAAATGGGGAAAAAATTTGGAACCCAAAATTTTGTGAAAATGAATGTTAAAAGTTAAATAAATTTTTTAAAAAAGCTCACAAAAAAAGAGAAAATATTGTTACACACTTCTGTCTTCCAGAAGTTATTGATTTTTTTGTTCATGTGAACATTCCCTTTACTGATGCAGGTCATGATCCCCCCTACCGAGGATGGATCTTCATAAGCTGATATGACTCAAAAATTATCCTCCGGATGGCCTAACTTCTTGGAAAGGGCCTCTGTATTCTTAGTGAGGCAGGTCCTTGTTTAACAATCAATCAGTCAGCAAGTATTTATAAGCACTTATCATGGGCCACACACTGAGCTAAATGCTGGGGTTACAAAGAGAAATAACAAAAACAACAAAAAACCACAATGCAAACTTTTCCTCCAAGAACATACCTTGTAATAGAGGAGGCCACATGTCTGGGTACATACTATCTGTGTAGAGAGTATATTAACGTAATGTGAGAGAGAAAGGCATTGGGGGTGGAGTGAGGGGAAAAGACTCCTGCAGAAGGTAGGATTTGACCTGAATTTGGAAGGAATCTAGAAGTCAAGGTGAGGGGATTGAGGCACAGTGGACATCCATGAAGCCTATCACTGGACTATCCTTGGAGATTTCTCAACTTCTTAGGACCTGCCAGCATTTGTGCTCAACTAGCATAACCTTTGAGGTTCCAGATTCACCTCCAGGCCACAATCAGACATCAAAGGAAAATTTAAATGGAAGATGACATTGCTCATTTATTACATATGGCAATTTTGACGAATGAGAATTAGTTCCATTGTTTCAGTTTTCCTCCCCTATTTATTCCTGTGGCTATTCTAAATTTCCAGACTTCCTAGGTCCCATCAATGTCACTCAAGGTCAAAAGTAGAACCACAAAGTTTGGAAAAAAAATTGCTTTGGTCACAGGCACTTGGGATTTGCCCTTCAGGAAAATGTCAATGCTTAGCTCGATTCAATTAAATTAAACAGACATTTTTGGAAAAGGTACTGCAGTATTTGTTTAGAACATTTCTAGATACTGGAGACAAAATGGAACAAACGAAATAGGTCCTATCCTCAAGGAGATGCCATTCTATTGGAACTTGCTATCTAGTGTTTGGATTTAGGGTCATTCCATGGTCTTAGAGAAATTTGTTCCTTTATCTGTGAGCTCCTAGCTCGCAGATTCCTGAAGCCAGAGCAGATTTGAGCTTCTGAAAGAGGTATACTTCAGGGATAGGGTATATAATGTGACTCACTCACTACCTTCTTCCTACACACTGTCTGGGGAATTATGCCTGTCATGATTTGGTGAAATGTACTAGGATACTGATCTCCATAGCCAATGCATATGCAAAAAGAAAATTTAGAGTGGGCAGAGCATGACCTGGGGTGTGTTATGGGGAGGTCATCATTCTGGAATGTGTTGAACTGGGACCAGAACCACTGGGGAGAGGGCAGTTTTCAGTGGGAGGCATAGCAATAGCAGAAAATAAGCAATATTTGTTCATTGTTTTTTAATTTGTTAATTGTAATTGTTTCCATTCCAGGTTGCAGTCTTGATTCTTGTGGACTTTCTCTACCATCTTCTAGGTATCTCTTCACTCTGCAAGCTCACTCCTCCAAGGATGGACCCTGCACCTCTTCAGCCTCTCCCTCTCATTGACTGGTTCCTCCCAGAAAGCCCATTTTAAGGAGGGTTTTCAGGCCAGTGTCGTCTTCTTCATTCTTTTCCAGGATGAACTCCTGACTGTTCTCCTTCCCCTTTCTCCTCCCAGCTTCCTTTAATGTTTTGCCTTCATTAGAATGTAAGCTCTTCCAGGTCAGGGACTGTCTTCCTTTTTGCTTGCATTTGTATTCTCAGGTGTTAGCCCATTGTCTGACACATAATAAATGCTTATTGAATTGATTGAAAACTTCATCCTTTCAGGGAACATTGATCTCAAGGTTACCTAGGGAAGAACAGCCTGGATGAGTGCTGCCTTTAGGGCAAAGGGGACATGGACCACTGCAGAAATGCTCCAAGGTGAGGGAGACATAGGGAAACCCTCATTCATAAGGGATTTCTGTGCATGCAGACACCGAAGGAGAAAGGTTATGTAACTGAAAGATAGCAAATTGTGGGCAAAGGAAAGGGCTCTCCTGCAGGTGTGCTAGTGGGTGCCTTTGAGAATCAACAGAGCTGAGCCAGCATCCTGCTGGGCTCATTCCTTCACTGGGGCAGTCACCGAGCTGGAAATCAAGCTGCACCAGATGTTTACATCACGAGGTCTCCCAGTTTCTCTGTATTTTCAGCGATGACAGAGGCAAGCTATGGAGATCAGTATCCTACTACATTTCACCAAACCAGGACAGTCAAATCAACAAGCCTTTATTAAAGGCCTACTATGTGTCACCCACTGTGATGGCAATGAAATACAAAGAAAAATAAAAATAAACAGTCTCTGCTCTCCAGAAGCTCACAGCGTAATGGGGTGGACAACATGCAAACAACTATATACAAACGATATAAGTAGGAGATGCTGGAGATAATCAACAGGAGACCAGGAAAATCTTCCTGTAGCAATAAGTGCTCCTTCCCTAAAGGGGAATAGGGCTAATAGCCTGAAAATAATAATTGCATTTGCTTTTCAAAGCATTTTCATAACCAGTGTCTTATGGGACCTACTCAACAAGCCTAGAAAGAGACATCCTCTTCCTCATTAAGGTTCTTGCCAGGAAAACTCATCCTCTAGAAGTTCTCAGTTCTAGGGTTTCCCCCACCCAATCACCAAGAAGTTTTACAGAGTTTTAGATATTAATCTGAAGCTTGTTTAAACTGAAAAAAAGGTTTTAAACTCTTTGGGGGAATCATCTCTCTCTAGCACAAGTAATTTTCTTTCCCAGAAGGCCTGTTGTATGTCATCTAGTCTGCTCATTGTCTTTCTCTCCCTTCCAAAGAGGGCCTCAACTCTTCCAGTAGCTTATTCTGCAACAATGGTTAGTGCATTGCTTGGACTACCTCTTATCCCTTTTCGTTATATTTGACAGGTGGAGTAAGTTGGGTAGCAGCCTTTTGGCTCACAGTTAAGAGGCTGGAGAGATGAAGTTTTTCAGAAACTCTGAACCTAGTTGTACTAGGAAAGGGTATATCAAGGGCTACTGACATGACAGTTTGCAGAAGGTGGCTGGTTGTCCAGAACTCTGGAGCATAGCTGGGTATTGGTGCATTTATATTTGTGTGTCTATATATGCACAAACACATACATACATATACACAGCATATGCATATATACATGTGCACATATACATGTATACATGCATATACACATATGTGTTACGTGTATATCATATATACACAAATATACATATACATAAATATATACACATACATATATACATAATTATATCACTATTTTATTGATAATACATATATGCATCTATACGTACATATGTCTGTGTACGTGTAAATGTCTGTCTAGATGCATATATACATACTGAGACAGACAAAGAGAGAAAGATAGAAGAGAGTGAGAGATACAGAGAGGGGTTATTATTGGGTTGAGACGAAATAAAATCATTGTTCATAAGTTGAACATTTGCTTCTTAGGCAGTTACAGGGTTGCCTTTGCATAGGCCAGACCCCAACTTGGCCAAGGAAATTAGCAACGGGTGTACCTCACAAAATGTTTAAGTTAAAGCACCTTTTAATTAAGCCTCTGAGAGCGCCAGGTGTTTGTCCAAAGCTTAACTGAAACTGAACTCCTGAAACCACTTGTGTCTGCTAATGCCTGCGAGGACATGCTCCCCTTGGAAGATATTGACATCTTGCTGCTTCTCTGGACTTCGCTTCATGCTCTCTCCAGCTGCCATGTGGCATATACCAATGGCTCCAAGACTATGAAAGCCAAGTATTTCACAGACACAACAAGTTTAGACTACGTAGTCTTCCTGGAAAACTTCATAGGTTCATTTGTGGTGGCCTAACTTATTTTTTTAATCATTCCATCATTTCATTGTTGAGATTTTTCAGTCATGAACAACTCTTCTTGACCTTGACTCTTTGTGACCCCATTTTGGGGTTTTATTGGCAAAGATACTGGAGTGATTTTCCATTTCCTTCTCCAGCTGATATTATAGATGAGAAACTGAGGCAAACATGGTTAAATGACTTGCCTAGGGTTATACAGCTAGCAAGTGTCTGAGGCTGGATTTGGATTCATAAAGATGAGTCTTTTTTGGTTCCAAGTCCAGTACTCTATCACTGCCACACATAGCTGCCCCTATCCCACCACACAATAATGATAATAACTCAGTCAAACTGAGACTTTACACAGCTCTCCCTCACTTAAATTTAATTCACTTACATGCCATGGCATCACCTTCTGATGTCATGGCCCTCTTTGAGGAAACAACTGGGAATCGGACTTGGGTTGGCCTTAAGTGCAAGTTTGAGGATTTTGTATTTTATTCCAGAAGTGATAGGGAGCCACTGAAGATTTTTGTTGAGATTAGGGAAAGGATGTAGGGTGGTGGGGTAAAGGGATATGTGTTTCATAAACATCAATTTTGTATCTTTATGGTGAATGGACTAAACAGGGATGAGGCTGTGAGTAAGGGGACCAATTAGGAGGTAATTCTGAAATTTGGGATGAGAGCTGATGAAGGCTTGTGGCCATGTGACACACAGCCCATAAAATACCTGTAGAGAGGGACTCTCTACAAATTTTGGAGCAGCAGAAGTGGAGAACAACAGAGTGGAGATTTCCAGCCCAGGGTGACCTGAAAGGCCCATGGGAAACGTTGGTTGCACTGGACGCAGAGTAGAGCCCAGACTAGCCTTGGCCGCGTGGTGCGGATCTGGGAGGAGGACACTTCAGGGGCAGAATCTCCAGTCCCAGCAGCAGCGGTCCACAGATCCCTCAACTCACAGGTGCCAAAGGTCAGTGACAGGGTTTTTTCAACTGGCCAGGAAGGGAGAAGGGCCTTCCCATAGCTTTGGTCTTGGGCAGTGGCTGCAGAGGCAGCAGCAGTTCCCACAGCAGCCCATCCATCCACTTGCATCCATTGTTGATAGAAACCCCTGGGAGCACCGAGGAGCTGCATATTACCACAGCCCTGTGTAGAGGCCCTGAGGGAACTGATTTTTATCTCACACTCAATGGCAGCCCTGCCTATCCAGTTTATCTGAAAATCAGCCCACAGTGCTGACTTGGTGGAACTGGAGACCAGGTGGCTGTGGAGAGGTAACTGCTAAGATTCTGGGCACAAAAATCTCTGTCTTCTCCCAGACCAGTGTACATGCTTGATTGTGCCACCTTGGAGGAACTGAGATCTTATAGATTCCCTGCCCTACTCTTGACAAAGGACCCAAAAATCAAGTAACTGGTTGGAAAAATGCCCAAAAAGGGGAAAAAAATAAGACTATAGAAGGTTACTTTCTCGGTGAGCAGATATCTTCTCCCATTCTTTCTGATGAGGAAGAACAATGCTTACCATCAGGGAAAGACATAAAAGTCAAGGCTTCTGTATCCCAAACATCCAAAATAAATATTCAATGGGCTCAAGCCATGGAAGAGCTCAAAATGGATTTTGAAAATCAAGTAAGAGAGGTGGAGAAAAAACTGGGAAGAAAAATGAGAGAGATGCAAGAAAAGCATGAAAAGTGGGTCAATACCTTACTAAAGGAGACCCAAAAAAATGCTGAAAAAATAACACCTTTAAAAATAGGCAAAAATTGGCAAAAGAGGTTCAAAAAAGCCAATGAGGAGAAGAATGCTTTAAAAAGCAGAATTAGCCAAATGGAAAAGGAGGTTCAAAAGGTCATTGAACAAAATAATTTGTTGAAAGAGAGAATTGAGTCCAGGGAAATGAATGACTATGAGTTAAACCAAGAAGCTAGTAAACAAAACCAAAAATTTGAAAAAATAGAAGTTAAGGTGAAACAACTCATTGGAAAAACAGTTGACCTGGAAAATAGATTCAGGAGAAATAATTTAAAAATTATTGGACTACCTGAAAGCCATGATAAAAAAAAGAGCCTAGACATTATCTTCCATGAAATTATCAAGGAAAACTGCCTGATGTTATAGAATCAGAGGGCAAAATGGATATTGAAAGAATTCATCAATCACCTCCTGAAAGAAACCCGAACAGAGAAACTCCTAGGAATATTGTGGCCAAATTTCAGAGTTCCCAGATCAAGGAGAAAATACTGCAAGCAACTAGAAAGAAACAATTTGAGTACTGTGGAAATACAATCATGGTAACACAGGATCTGGCAGCTTCAACATTAAGGGATTGAAATAGAGGACTTTCAAGCATTCTTGATGAAAAGACCAGAGATGAAAAGAAAATTTGACTTTCAAACACAAGAACCAAGAGAAGTATGAAAAGGTAAACAGCAAAGAGAATCATAAGGGACTTACTAAAGTTGAACTATTTACATTCCTACATGGAAAGACAATATTTGTAACTCTAGAAACTTTTTTCAGTATCTAGGTAATTGGTGGGATCACACACGCACACACACACACACACACACACACACACATACACACATACACATAGAGAGAGACAGAGAGCACAGGGTGAATTGAATAGGATGGGATCATATCTTTAAAAAAATGAAGTTAAGCAGTGAGAGAGAAACATATTGGGAGGAGAAAGGGAGAAATGGAATAGGGCAAATTATCTCTCATAAAAGAGGCAAGTAAATGACTTTTCAGTGCAGGGGAAAAGTGGGGAGGTGAGAGAAAAAACATGAAGCTTACTTTTGTCACATTCGACTAAAGGAAGGAATAAAATGCACACTCATTTTGGTATGAAAACCAATCTTACAATACAGGAAAGTGGGGGAGAAGGGGATAAGCAGGGTGGGGGGGGATGATGAGAGGGTAGTGGGAGGAGGGAGCAATTAGAAGTCAACACTCTTGGGGAGAGACAGGATCAAAAGAAAGAATAGAAGAAATGGGGGGCAGGATAGAATGGAGGGAAATATAGTTAGTCTTACACAACAGGACTATTACGGAAGTCATTTCCAAAACTACACAGATATGGCCTATATTGAATTGCTTGCCTTCTCAAAGGGAATGGGTGGGGAGGGAGGGATGAAGAGAAGTTGAAACTCAAAGTTTTAGGAACAGCTGTTGAGTATTGTTCTTGCATACAACTAGGAAATGAGAAATACAGGTAATGGGATATAGAAAGTTATCTTGCCCTACAGGAGAAAAGAGAAGATGGGGATAAGGGAAAGGAGGGATGTTAGAAGAGAGGGCAGATTGGTGATAGGGGCAATTAGAATGCTCAGCATTTTGGGGTGGGGAGGGGAGAAATGGGGAGAAAATTTGGAACCCAAAATTTTGTGAAAATAGATGTTGAAAACTTAAATAAATAAATTAAAAAAAAAAGAATTTATCAAGCATTTACTATGTGCTAGGTTGGGGATATAAAGAAAAAACAAAAATAGTCCCTGACCTCAAGGAACTTGCATCCTAAAAGGGAATACCACATATTCTTTCATCTAGTTTAGCCATAAGATACCAAAGAGAGAGTGTGCTACTTAAATTAAACAATTGGATGAAATAAACTTTTGTTAATTACCTACTGTGTTTAAGGTCATATGCTTCTCCCTAAGTGTGCATTCTTGATTGAGTTATCTGTAATTCCTGAATTTGCTTACCTCCAATGAGTGTATTTGAATGGGTACTTTTTTTACTCAAATAAAAATCAGTTCATAGACCAACGTTCCTGAGCCATTCATAGCAATTTGCAGTCCTGGGCTACGCTAATTCATTCATAGATTTTTTTGGGGGGAGGGGGGGAGGTGGCTGTTGATCCTCTCAACATTAGAACCCAAGGTGGAGACTTGGAGTAGTGATGGCACTGAGGAGCACATGTCATCTTGTGTCTTTATTACTATATGTTTGATATAGATACATGGTCTTGGGTAAGTTCCTTGAGCATGAGATATGTCTTGGCCTCTTGGATTTATAATTAGAGCATAAAAGTGGCAAGCATCATGGCATCCAGAGAGGACGGGGCCCAGATGCCAGCACAGGGCAGCAATCATCAGAGAAGCTAATTCAACCAAAATAAAAACTTGATCATTACTGGTAAATCTGCTTACTTAAATAGAATATAGACAACTTGCCTTTAATTAAGAAAAGAGTGGGGTTTGAAGCCCCTGTAGGTCAAGCTGGTCATAGGACTTAGAATGTTAAAACTGTGAGGGGCATTAGGAATCATCTTGTCCAATACCTTCATTTTACAGTGGAGAAAACTGAGGCACATTGATGGAAGTGCCTTAACCTCTGGGACTCTGGAGCTGAGATGTGAATTTTAATCTCATTTTACCTGGAACCAGGCCACTTTGGCACGTCCTTGTCATTTCTACTATAGGGGTCTACCCCCTTCCTCACTAACTCTCTAGTTCCCCTTTAGGAGGATAGGTACAGAGGTAGAAAAAGTCCTGGACCTGGAGTCAGGCAGACCTAAGTTCAAATTGACCTTAGATGAATAGGAGCACAAGATCCTGGAGCTGTAAGGGACCTCTAACACCAACCCTCTTTCCTTTTTCAGATGAGGAAGCTGAGGCTGGGAGGTGAAGAGGTCCTAGATCACATAGGTAGGCATTGACCGAGTATATCTGTCCACCCCAAGTTTTCTGGTTCACAGTCCAGGGCTTATTCCAATATTGCCTTCCAACATCAGCATTGACTGTTAGGACCATGACAATGTAGGACTAATGACACCTTTGAGTCCTTCTGGTTGGAACAGGAATGTAAGATACATGAAGAAGATTTCTCTTCATATCAGAAAAAAATGCTTAAGGAATGGGCTTGTGTATACCAATGTGCAGCAGTGAAGGAAAAATAAAATGGTGCTCTGGACATACCAGAGATTCAGGGCCATAACCTTCTATGTTGTTCAGTTGCTTTTCAGTCATATTCTACCCTTCGTAACCCCATTTGGGGTTTTCTTGGCAAAGATACAGAAGCGGTTTGTCATTTCCTTATTCAATTCATTTTACAGATGAGGAAACTGAGGCAAACAGGGTTAAATGACTTGCTAATATCTGAGGGCCAGATTTAAACTTATGAAGAAGTCCCTGAGTCCAAGCCTAGAGCTCTATCCACTATACCACCCAACTACCCATAATTTTCCATAAGGCATCAGAAATAGTAGCAACAGAAAGAACACTGAACTTGGAACCAGAGTACTTAGGTTCAAAGCCTGGCTCTATTCCTTAAATACTGTATGACCTTCGAGAGTTACTTCCTTTTTTTGGACCTCAGTTTCCTTCTCTGAAAAATGAGGGGTTTGATAAATTTCCACTCATTAAAGTGGAAGTCCAAATTTAAGACATAAAGTCTGAATCAAAGGTCAAACTCATGCCACTACTGTCCTAATTATTCATTTGTCTTTCTACTTCTTGTTTTGGGGGGAGGCATAAAACTGGTCTCTTTTGGTGTAAAAGGCCTGGGTCTTCAATAACCTCTCTTGTCCCTTTTAGAATATTGTTCACACTCTTATCATAAGACTGTTGTAATAGAAAGAAATCAGACTACCTGGCTTTGTATCCTAGCTTTCCCCTAACAGGATCTATGTCCTTGGACAAGATACTCACCTTCCTGTATATCAGTTTCCACATCTGAAAAATAAGGGAAAGCGTTTAAATCCACTGCCTCTAAGGATCCTTCCAGGACTGACAGCCAGTGATTCTAGACAAGCATAAATTTGAGCTTTCTATTTCCTGATGACCACAGCTCAGACCTTCTAATGGCTCAAAGTCTTGGTTTCTCCCATGTACTTGCTCCCCTTGCCAAAGCTTAAGAACTCCAGTCCAGACGGAAATTCACGGTGATGTCCATCTGGACAAATTGGAGGTGATGCAGACGGGAGAGATAGAGAGACTGGTGTTGTCTGAGTCAATAGGACAGAGGAAACTGATCCCATCATCCATCTTCTGCATCCTATAGTGACATTCAGCTGCTTCTCTCTCATGTCAGCAATTTGGGCATGAGGGACTGCGCACCTAATTGCTAGTGCCACTGGAGAGACAGGGTAATGGCTGGTGGTCTGAGCATAGTACTTGATAGCAGAAACTGGAGCAGTCTAATTCTGAACTTCTCTGAAGTCTTTAGCAGCCTTCTTCATTTCTGGAAAGGCATAATGTTATAATGGATAGAGTACCAGGCCTGGCAAGAAGAGCGTATGAGTTCAAATCCCATCTCATACCCTTATCAGCTATGGGATTCTAATCAAGCCACTTAACCTTCCCTGATTCTCAGTTTCCTGATCTGTAAAATGGGGATAATAGTAGCAGTCACCACTCAGGATTGTCCTTCGGACCAAAGGAGAAAATGTATCTAAGTGTGCCTCACTAATTAACCTTAAAGTGTTACATAAATGTTAGCTATTATTATTACTACTGTTGTTATCAGTTCTTGGTATATAAAATGAGGTGAGTATGGGAGTTTCCCCTCATTATAGCTATCATAAGATATAGTCAATGAACATTTAACAATTAGGCTCAAAGTTACTGAGTTGTATGCTATATAGTCCATCTAAGCAGGAATACCCTCATAAACGCATGACCTCTGAATAAAGGGTCATCCAGTTTCTACTTGAAGACATGATAGTTATTGTTAAATATTTGAAGGGCTGTCATGTGGAAGGGGGAAATTCCTTTTTTTTCTGCTTGACCCTCTGAGGGCTGAAGTAGGAGCAATGGGGAGAAGTTTCAAAGAGTTTTGATGTAAGGAAAAACTCTAAGGATGAGTGCTACTCCAAAGTGGAATAGTTTGCCTCTGATTATGGCCTTTGACCAGATGGTGCATGACCACCACACAAGGAAGTTACTAAAGCCATTCCTATTCAAGTCCAAGTTATACTAGATGAATTTTGAGGTTCCTTCCAACTCTGAGCCCCCTTAGTGTCACCTCCAATGATAGGGAAGGTCATAACCTTCTGAGCAACCCATTCTGCTGTTGATCAGCTCTTCTTAATATATTGCCCCCCCCCTTACATTAAGAGAAAGCCAGCCTTGCTGCCAGCCACTAATCAAGGAAAAGAGGCAGGATAAAGCCAAGGGTGGGGGCTTAGTCATGGTTCACTGAAGGTCCTACTTGGCCTTTGGACAGTCCTTGGGAATTTGCTAGCCCTTTCTGGGTTTTATAGATTCATTCATCTAGAGTTGGAAGGAGAATTAAACTAGTAAAATCCTCTCATTTTATAAGTGTATAAAGTAAAGCCCAGAGGAGGGAATGGACTTGCCCATGGGGGTCACAAAGATAGGAAAGCTGTTGTTGCCATTGTTGAGTCATTTCAGTTGTGTCAGATTCTTCTCCCATTTTCGGTCTTCTTGGCAAAGATACTGGAATGATTTGCCATTTTCTTGACCAGCTCATTTTACAGATGAGGAAACTGCAACACACAGGGTTACATGACTTGTCCAGGGTCACACAGCTAGGAAGCAGAAAAGCAGAAAATCAAACCTGAGTCCTTGACTCTAAACCCCATGTTCTTTCCACTACACCATGATTTCTTTATCTGTCAAATAGATGATAATTCCATACTTACTGTGGAGAATGATGAGCAGAAATGATTACAAAGCATGATGCAAGTATAAAAATAGTGATTGTCTTTTAAAAGGGAAATATGTACAGCTCAGGACAATTCTAGGTCTTCCCACTTTTTACAGTGATGATAAGCTATTTAAGGATAAAATCCTTTCCCCACTTCCCTTCAACTGCAACAGAGGGAACTGTACACACAATATATGTAGGGCAGCTGTTCCTTGACCCTTTATATCAGTAATAATAGGTCACATTTCTATAGTACCTTAATTATTTACAAAAAAAGAAAAAAGAAAAAAAGAAGCCCAGTAAGATAGACAGTACAAGTCATTATGCTATTTTATGTAGGAAGCAACAGATTCAGAAAGGTCAATTGTCTAAGAATCATAGATTCTGTGAATTAGAAGACAGAGATATGGGATCATCTAATTCAACCCCTCATTTCACATGAGTGGGAAGTCAGGGCCCAGAGAAGGAAATGACTTTTCCAAAGTCAAATAGGATATGAATTTGCACCCAGTTCTGATGACTCCAGATTCATTGATTTTGTTAATGATATTATGGACATCTGTTGAAACCACTACCCAAACAGGAATCTGGTCCTCTACGTCTGCAACAAGTGATCATCTGGCATCTGACTGAAGTCAAATCGAGCCAAATCAACAAATATTTATTAAGCACCTACTATGTGCCAGATACTATGCTAAATACTAAGGATATAAAGAAAAGAAAAAAAACAAGTTCCTTCTCTCACAAAGCTCGTGGTTTGATGGGGGAGACAACATGTGAATGATGATGTAAAACAAGATATAAAGAGGAAAGATTGGAGATAGTTTCAGAGAGATGGCACTGAACTTATTTAAGGAAGACCAGGAAAGACTTTTTGTAAAAGGGAATCTAGCTGAAGATCTCCAGGGATGGGAAACTCAGTATAGCTGGAAGAAGCCCATCCTACTTTTGGACAGCTCTAAATGTTGAGGTTTGTTTTGTTTTTCCCTTATACAGAACTGACTTCTTCCCCTTCTATTCATTTGAGAGCAAGCAGGACAAGTGACTTACTCAAGGTCACACAACTAGCAATTGGCAGATCTAGGTCTAGAAGCCATGTCTTCTGATAACAAGACGGAGACTCAATCTACTTCCTCTCCTCCCCCCCTCAATGTTTTCAATAAAAAACCACCAGTGAAAAATAGCTAGAAAAAAGAATTCTTGAGATGGACAACTGTGAAGTCCTTCCTAAGCTTCTGCTACATAGTAATTAAAACAGCAAATCTATGCAAAGATCCTACTTCAAAACTTCAAACATGATATGCATACAGATAGGAAGTCTACTTGAAGCATAATAATACAGAAGCCAGATGAGAAAAAAAAATCAATGGATTAAACTAAATTTTGAATAGAGAAATAAGGTCGGTCAGCTCTCACCACACATCACAAGGCTCTTTCATCATTCATTGACAACTATGTTCTGAGGGTAAGAGGCAGGATTCTTACTGGAACTGAGAGCCAACCAATCCCCATCACAAATTCATTGCGTGAGCCAGAGCACTTCCCTCCTCGTTCTCCCAGCTCTAATTTTCCCCAAATGTAAATTGAAGAGGTCTGGGAATGGGTAGGTGGATTCCTTCTAGATCTGACACTCCATGGCTAACACATCTCCATCACAAATACACTGTGTGAGCCAGAGCACTTCTCTCCTCTTCTTTCCAGCTCTAATTTTCCCTAAATATAAAATGAAGAGGTCTGGGAATAGGTAGGTGGATTCCTTCTAGATCTGACATTCCTTAGACAAGCCCACTCTCTACCCTTGGGCAGTTGCCGAAGTTGGCTAAGACAGATCACCTAGATTTTCCCTCTCTTGCACTTCAGAGACCTCTTTCCCCTTTCCCCCTCATCCCTTATTCAACTGCTAGATCAACTCAGTTGCCAATTCCAGTTGTCTTTCTCTATCACATCTTTGACACCTAAGTTCTTCTTTCCCCTAACCCCACTCTACCAGTCATCACTCATTGCCTGGATTTTGGTAGAAGTCTCCAACCTTCTGGTTTCCAGTCTATCTCAATTTCAACCTTATTCTTTTATTAGGATACAAAATATGATCTTTCTAAGGCACACATCTGGACATTTAACTTTCCCCCTTGAAAATCTATAAAAACAGCCAACAGCTATCTACTTGGAAGCAGCCTGAACTAGATTAAAATGTAAATGGAAAATATTTAACAAAACAAAAATACAATAAACTATAGATAACATTACATTTTTAAACTAAGTCAATAAGCAGCTGCAGGAATCCTTAGGGTAGGGATTAGCAGCCACTGTTTTTATTTGAGTTGAATCCACTGACCTGTGGATTTAAATACAAACTACTTAGTTTAGTTCTTAAGGCCTTTACCCTGTAACTTCAACCTACCTTTGCAGACTTCTCTCAGGTTGCTTTCAGTCATATACTCTATGTTTCCACCCCACTGGATTATGAGATGTTCCTCTATCTCAACCTGCCCTTTCCTCCTTCTATAGTTATCATGTTTGGAATGTACTCCAAAGCCATCTCCACCTGTTCAAATTGAAAGAACTAAATGATGTAGCGAACAGAGAGCTAGGTCTGTGATCAAGAAGACCTGAGCTCGAATTTCACCTCAGATACTAGCTGGATGACTTTGGGCTAGGCATTTAAACCCTATTTGCCTCCATTTGCTCAACTGTAAAATGTGAGTATGAATTGAGATAATATTTGTTTAAAAACAAAACAAAAAAGCAAAGCCTTAGCACAGTGCCTGGACCATAGAAGGGGTTAATAAATGCTTGTTTCCTTTCTTAAAATCTTCTTCCTTGAAGAATCAGCTTTCATGAGGATTGTCCTTCATCCTTTCTCAACTTTTCTTAATTCTTTTCATCTCACTCTCTCCTTTGTTCACATTACGCCTTCTCTGTTTTTATGCTTATTTCAATATGTGTCATTGCCTGTTGTTGTTATTCAGTTATGTCCAACTCTTGGTGACTCCATTTATTGTTTTCTTGGCAAAGAAACTGAAGTTGTTTGCCATTTGCTTCTCCAGCTCATTTTACAGATGAGGAAACTGAGGCGAATGGGGTTAAGTGACTTGCCCAAGGTCACACAGCAAGTAAGTATCAGAGGCCACATTTGAACTCAGGAAGATGAGACTTCCTGACATCTATCATTATCCACTGGTGCACCTCACTCCCCATCATAGACTCCCTGTATACGCTGTAATTCTTTGGGGGCAGAAATGTAGCTGTCTTTCATTTTTGTATTCCCAGGGCTGAGCATGGGGCTTTTCATACAGTAAGTGCTTAATATTTGTTTGTGGTTGAACTGGAAACAGATGCAGGCAGATGTCTGGGCAGCAGAGAAACAGTGAGCAGAAGAGCATCGGTTGGGGGTCGGAAGCCAATCCCAGATTCCCATTGAGTTTAATGTTAGCACAGTTAGTGAGGCAGGGAAGTTGGGCTGTGAGGCAGGAAGGAAGCAGCTGTTGTCAATAGTCCTAATGAGGACACTACCTTCCCTCTTCTTTTGAGACTGCCTATAGGCAGCATATTTAAAAAACAAAACAAAAAAAGAGAGCATTGAGATCTCTGGCTTGGTGTATCCTAAACTGACCCATATACTGTGGCTGGAAAAGAGATTGTGCTGGGAGAAGAGAGAACAATAAAAAAAGCCCATGTGAGGTGGGCTACTTTGGGAATAGTACTGTGGTTTTGGGAAGTCTGATCACCTGGATGCTTTTCCCTGTGTATCTGTGTTGGTGGTTTTTTTGTGTGGAATACATCCTGGGGAAAGGCTAATGCTTTGGGATGTTCTATAAATGTCAGTCAGAGAGTTCACCAAACAGATTGGCCATAGACCCAAGGTCAACAATGATTACTATATCCTCAACAACACTTTATGGCCCCTTCCCCATCCTCTTGAACGGGGCTTTAGCAGAGGTCATGGCATCTTGGTTTCAGGATCGCATGAGTTGGTAACTGGGTTTTTGCCCCTTCCTAACTCATCATCTCTTCTGAGGGTGACCTTTGCCTGGCTGGTCTATATGGATGTAGACACACACCTCACAGCAGTGAGATGGGAGAACCAGGTTCTGTTAAGGTGCAAACATTTGGCAAAAGGAGCAGTCTCAAGGAATGCTTTTACTATCCCTGGGAAGGTGTTCAGTGTCTCAACAGCCTCTTAGTTTATGATCTCCCTAAGTACTTTGCAAGGTCCTAGGGGTAGAAATGGGTAGTGACATCCTTTGCTCTGGGGTTAGAAGGCAAATAACAGGAACAGCTCTATGTGCAGACAAAACAACTGTCCTTTGTGATGCTTGGATTTCAGGGGTGCCCGTGAAATGTTTTCCACACAAAACTGTTTCCAGTAATCTATCATGACTTCTAAAAATCTTCATCATTGAGAATTCATTCCTGGGTTAAAGTATTGATTTACCAATCACTCTTCTTTTTAAAATACAAATAATTTCAGAAAGGGAAAAGACCAGGCTAACAGAAAATCTAGGTTTTAGTTGAGTCTTGATCACTTAATTACCTACAGTGGGGCCCTGGACAAAAGCATATTCTCTGAAATTCAGTTGTCTCATCTTTAAAATGGGGATAGTAATCCAAACCTAGTATACCTGTTAGTATCCAAAGTATTCTATTTAAACCATCAATATGCATAATAATTATTATTTCATTAAGAATTAGAAAAGCTGGTGAAAGCAGTCTGGTATGGACTACTAAGTTCTGATGACCAGATTTGGTGGAGGCAAGATTAGCGTAAGGGAAATAAGCATTTATACAGTGCCTACTACTATGTGCCAGGCACTGTGCTAAGGGCTTTTTTAAAAAAGATAATTATTATCTCATTTGATCCTCACAACTCTTGAGAGGTTGGTGCTGTTATTAGCCCTGTTTTACAGGTGAGGAAACTGAGGCAAACAGAGGTTGAGTGACTTGCCTAAGGTCACCCAACTAGTGTTTGAGACCAGATTTGAATTTGATCCTCCTGATTCCAAGCCCAGTGCTGTATTCATTGTACTATCAGGTGCCTCTCATAGATACAGTGGAAAAGAAGGAAGGAAAGAGATGCTATCCAAGGAGAATAGGGGTGGACGGGTTGAAGTCCTGAAGTGAGGAAGGTCTCTAAGGGCATGGTGTAATCACTGAAAAGGAATAGAATTCTGAGACTGATGAGGTAGAGATTCTGATGCTCAGCTTCATTTCTTTCATCTTTTTGCTTCAGGCTTATTCCAAGTGTTAACTTCCATACAGTCCCAAGGAAAGAATTAAGTATAATGCATAACATAACCCAATAGAGATCTTGAGTCTCCGTATTAATTGTCCTTTCCTAAGATTCAACCTGTGGGGGGCAATTAGGTGGTAAAGTGGAGAGAACACTGGTTCTGAAGTCAAGAGGACCTGAGTTTAAATCCAGTCTCAGACACTTGACACGTACTATTTGTATGTCCCTAGGCAAGTCACTTAACCCCAATTGCCTCACCCCGCCCCCCCAAAAAAGAAATTCAACCTGTGGTTCCAATCAAATAATTTTGGTCCACGTTCTGTTTTCCAAACTATTACCTGTTGCTTACTAATTTCCACCTACAAGATTTGTTTCTCTTTGAAGAAAGTGAAATGTCCTACATATTTTACTTCTCATTCGGGGATATTGATTATTAACAGGCCATGATGCATTATGATTTATAAGAGACCCTCATCTGCACCTGGTAGAAAGGATTTGGGAATATCAAGTGTAATGACTTCCAACAGTGAATTGTGGTTGGACAAAAGGGAGACAGCAGCAGCAGGAGGGATTTAAGTTATAATCCAACAGGCTCCTATTCTGTCATGAGAATCCATCATCCAGCTCAGTGGTGGTATGTTCTTTTTATGAAAAGAGGTGGAAGATTTTTTGTTTGTTTGTTTCTGGAATACTAGATGTAGCCATTATGAAGGAAGGAATAAATTTGCAAGGGTGGGGATCCTGCAGTGATTTGTTCTGTGAAGTGTGGATTCAGTCAAAGGGCTGAACTTGAGTACCTAGAGGGTCACATGTGGCTTTGAGGCTTCAGGTTCCCTACGCTTATAGTAGTGCTTCCTACCTCCCCTCAGCCCTAAACATCAGGCACTAAAATAGTACCTCTTTCTCCTCAATCAGTTTATGAGAAGTATTGTTCCTTCCTCTCCCCCAAATCTGTTGCTTTTTCTTATTTCCCTATTTCTCTCTGTGGCACTACTCCTTAGCCAGCCAGTCTCCTGGGTTTGAAACCTTGAGGGATGATGGGCTTCTTTCATTCTTACCTTTCACATTCAATCAGTCTTCAGGTCCTGTAGATTCTCCTTCTGAAGTATCCTGAACACTGATTCTTTCTTCTTTGCCACCAGCCCATTGTAGAATATTGTTCTCACCCACTTGGACTATTAGAATAGTCTCCTTCTGTCCATCCACCAATCATAGCCTCTAGATCAGGAGTTCTTAACCTGGTATCCATGAACTTAACAACCACAACAAAACATATATATTACATATATATTTATTATATATAAATGTGTGTATATATACACACACACATAAAATGTATGTGTATGTATACATGTATATCTACATAAATGTATATATGTATACATGTGTTGTGTATACAAAAATGTATGTATACATTTTGGAGTATATATGTAATGTATGTGTGTATACATGTATGTACATATAAAATGTATGTGTGTATATATAAAATGTAAATATATATGCATAAAAACTATATTTCAATCTGATTGGTTTCTTTTGTAATCTTAAATATTTTATTTTATGCACTTCAAATATTTTTAAGAGAAAGGAGCCACAGGTTTCACCAGACTGCCAAAAGCAGAAAAAAAAAGTCCAAAAGGTTTTTAAAAAACCCAATCCTGCTCTAGACTGACAGTCCTTCTATCAAAATCCTTCAGTGTCTCCTACCACCTGTAGCCAAATTCAGGTAGGTATATCTGGCATTACAGCCCTTCAGTCTGGCAAGGTAGGATTGTGCCATTACCCTTTAAGTTAGAGCTCTCTTTGCTTTTCCCAGAAAGTCAGAATTGGGAAACACCGGCATAAAAAGAGTTAACAATGCCCTTTAATAACAAACTTTCAGAAAAGCTTTAGAACTGGAAGAGACCCAAAAGCTGAGAGAAGAGAAAGCAAAGGGGAAAGAGAGAAAGGTTGGGAGAAGGAACCTAAAAAGGCCTTGTATCGTCCAGGAGTTTGCCGAATTAATAAAGTTATTAGACAAAAAAATACAATAAAATAAAGACTGAGAGCCAGACAGGAAGACAGAAGAAAAAAACTTGAGTCTTGCCCTCTGCCTCTAGGCTGTGACAGCCAGAGCGGTGTAGTGCTTACAAGGAAAATCCCAGACCTGGCTGGGCTGGGCTGGGGCTTAAGTGAACCAAGCAGGTTTGGTTTTAGCCCTTGCTCGGACTCTGAGTGATGGTGGGTGGACCTTTCATTCTCCGGGCTTCCATCTCCTCATCAATGAAATAGGAAGAGGTTTCTAGACTGTTTCTAAGTTCTTTTCCAGTTTATAATAGCTCAATAGTAAATAACCTAATGGCTAAATAGCCTAATAACTAGAGCCAACTACCCTTCTCTGAACCTGTTTTCCCATCTGTAAAATGAGAAGAGGTGGTGGGTCAAATGATCTTTAAAAGGCTTTGTCAGGCAGTCGATGAGGATGTATGGAGTGCGCTTTATTAGTAACAAGCCAAAATTAGGGCAAGTCCCCCAATTGGCCTAAGGCTCTTTACCTGTCAAGTGTATGGGTGGAGTCGAGATGGGAATGGACTAGAATAGAACATCTCTTAAGTACTATCCCAGTTTAGAGACCTTGAGAGTCTGAACTAGGGTAAACACCCTTCCTCTGGTCTCAGTATTTTCATCTGTAAAATGGGGGAAAGGAGAGGGTTGCTTTAGGGGAGCTCAAAGGCCTGACAGTCATAACAAAATAGGCTTGATGAGATGGGCTGGGCCCTTAGAATCCACTGCACAAGGGCCTCTGGCTCTGACCCTGCTGCCTTAGCTTCTCCTGTAAAAACTTGGCCTTTTTTCTGAATCCCCAGGGTGAACAACGGCCACAGCCCAGTCTGCAGGGATCGGGGATCAGGCCAAGAGTGGGATGGGGCTTGGAGAAGTCCTTGCTGGTCATTGGGTAGCCTGCTCAGCAACAGCCAGACAGGGGCCAATGGGAGGTGTGCACGGCTGGGCCCAGAGCCAGGAGCCCGGGGGCCCAAGGCTGCTTTTCCCTGCCAAGAAAACAAACAAGGGCGCTTTTGGAGACGCCAGAGTTCAAGTTTCTCTCCTCCTTTTGCAAATTATCTTCACTAGCCTGTCACTGATTGTGCTCCTGTCTTCATTTCCAAAGCTTTTACTGCTCATCACTACTGACTTATTATATGGCCCAAAGGCAGGGACTTTGAAGGCCAAGGGGGTCTGTGTGGAACCCCCGGAAAAGTTTGCAAAGTGTGTACCAAGCATGTCACGCGTAGGTTCCAGGGAAGGAAGGGGCTCTGGAGGCTGCCTCAGACAACCTCCTCACAAAGGGAACATGACTGGGGCAAGGTCAACCTGTATCATGTGTATTACAACACACAAATATGACTTGCTCTGGCTCTGAGACTTCACCTGTATCAAATTCCTGAGGTCCAGGAATAGAAACCCCCTTTCATCTAGGCAGACCAAGCATAGAAACCCCCTTCATCAGAACAGGCATGGAAATTAAGCACATCACTTTCCGGAAATGAACAAGGTTGACTGGGCCATGCAGATGTTAAATGATTGCAAGTGTCTTAGAGGAGAAATTTGAACCCAGATTCTCCTAATTTCAAGGCAAGTGTTATTAACCCAAGTTCTGAGAATTTAAAAAAAAAAGAAATTGATAACTTTCAGTATAATTGGTTTTCTTTGTAATCAGACGCATTTTATTTTATGCATTTAAAAACACAAATGAAATAATTCATAAAGTGTTTTCAAAACCTTAAAACTATATAAATGCTAGCTAGTTATGATGAAGAAAAAAATCCATAGATTTCACCAGAGGGGTCCATGACTCAATAAGGCTAAGATCCTCTGAATTACACCATGCTGCAGACTGAACTATACAAAGACATACAACAGGATTTTAAGTATCAGAGGGTCATAGTCTTAAAGGAAGGATTCCTGGATTTAGTCAAAAGGCCTGGGTTCAAATTTCTGTTGGCCTACTTCCTATGTGACCCTACCTAGTCACAGTTTCTCAGGACCTGAGCCCTAATGACCCCTAGAAAATTCACTGACCTCTCCACCTTGGTTTTTTTCTATTTAAGAAAAATAGGGTTTGGACTAGATCAGGGGTTCCTAACTTGCAGTCTGTGAACTATTTTTTTTAATAAGTTGATCACTGTATTTCAATATAAATGATTTCCTACGCGGTACAGTGGATTTGGAGGACTTGAGTCAGGAAGACTTGACTAGCTGTATAGCCCACGTGTAGTTCATGTTCAGTTATGTTTTAGTCATATATGACACTCTGTGACCCCATTTGTTTTTTTGGGGGGGGCAAGATACTAGAGTGGTTTGCATTTCCTTCTCCAACTCATTTGACAGATGAGGAAACTGAGGCAAACAAGGATAAGTGACTTGTCCAGAGCCATATGGCTTATAATTGTCTGAGGCCAGATTTGAACTCTGGAAGAAGAGTTCTTGACTCCAGCCCCAGCATTCTATCTACTGTGCATCTATCTAGATGCCTACCTAGTACAAGAGGTACAAAATCAGAACCTGAGTCCTAACTCCAAACCACTGCTCTTTCCACATTAGCATGATGTTTTCTCTCATCATCTAGACTATAAACTGCTTCAGGGCAGGGACCTTGGTATCTCTTCATGCCAAGCTAATCACAGGGCACTTCCCAGAAGGAGCAGATCTCTAATCAAAGTTGCTTGCGTTCAATTGCATTGTCTCCCTTTTTCTCACGCACATTCATCCACCTGGCAAGTCTGCTTTTATTGCTTTCTGAAGTGGTAATTCAAAGCTCCAGTCTATTAGGTGAGAGTATACACTTTCATGGATGCATTTATGCACGTAAGTATGTGTTTGGGAGAAGGTCTGAATAAGAGATAAGAGGATTCTGGATTTTCTAACAGACAGGCACAGCCCTGATTAGCAACTGAGCTGGGTCCCTGCAGGGACATCAGGGAGGGTTTAGAACAGTCTCCTATTTGATGAAATACATATTTGGGGGATTTTCTGGTGGCCTTTAGGACCAGTCCATATGAATATTCTATCTGGGGCAGAGCCAAAGCATACTCCTTGGGGTCCCGAACGCTGTAGGATTTTTTTAGTGTGTTGACTGAACACCCCTTCCCTCACTCTCCTCCCCTTCCCCCAAGTCTGTTTCCAACCATTTTAAGGACTGTAATTTCTTTACCTTTTAATGTGAAAGGGAGGCTGAGACTCTTACACCCATTTTGGATTATGGTGATTTCATCCCTAAATTAAGAGATTAGCAATGAGTCACTGGTGGTGTGAAGGTTTAGACTAAAAATCTGGGGGCTTAGCTCATACACACTCTGCCAGCAAAGCTCAGAAAAAGAGTCTTAGAGCCATAGCCTGAGAGCAGGAGAGGAGCTCAGAGACCACCTAATCCCTGATTTTCTGTTTGAAGCCCAGTGAGGCGAACGGGGCTTGCTCCAAGTCACACTGAAGGTGGGAAGAGCACTCCATGCGTCCTGTCTGTACTGCCAGGGCTCTTTCCATTTCATTTCTAGGCATTCCATAAAATGGATGGCAGCCCTGTTCACTCACTCTGTCTGTTTCACTGCTGTTTGTCTAAGTGATTGACACAGATTTCTGCATGATGAGTGTGTCAGGAAGGCCAGCAGCTGAAAGTCATTCTGATTGAGTTTGCTCTGGGGATCGTAAAATGTCAGAGCAGGGAGGGACCTGAGGGAGCTAATAGTTCGATTCCTTCAATTTATAAATGGGGAAACTGAGGGCCAGGGAAGTGAGTTGCATAGAGTTCTATGGTTTGCAGAAGTAGGGGACTATGGGTATTGGAACGTCATACATTTTTGCTGACTTGGGTCTCTCTCTCTCTCTCTCTCTCTCTCTCTCTCTCTCTCTCTCTCTCTCTCTCTCTCTCTCTCTCTCTCTCTCTCTCTCATCCCTGGAGAGCTTAGGGAAGATAAATTGGGAATATAGGTGATTTAAAAACAGAAACTCAATAACATTTCTTTTTTCAAGAAAAGTGACAAAAATAACGCTTGAACTGAAGTCTATGGGCTCACAATTCACTTTGTCTTCTACTAGGCAAGGGTCTGTTCTATTTTAGCAAGCACAGGGTAGGCAGCTTCATGCAGCACTGTACCAGGACTGAAGACCAGAGTTCAAAGCCTCTCTCTGCAGTCTCTTAGTAAGCGAACTTTATTAAGTCTCTTACCTCTTCAGACCTCTGTGTTTTCATTTGTAAAATGGGGAGAATAAACAAATATTACTTACTTCCTGGTGGTGTAAAGAAAACAATAAACCTTAAAGTTTCAGAATTAATGAATTGTTCCTCAACAGCCATCTCCTCTGGAAAGCCATTTCTGATTACTTTTAGCTGTTATCGTTCTATCCTTTCCCCAAGGATCTTTAATTTACATTTTGTATCCTCTAGTAGAATGTAAGCTCCTTGAAGACTGGGTCAGTTTTTACATTTTAGATTTGTTTCTTTAGTTCCTTGCACACAGTAGGTTCTTAATAAATGTTTGAATTGACCTTTGGTCTATTTTAGCAACAACAGCTTGGGGTGAGACTGGGAAGGGATGATAGCGACAGATGGTTTTCCATTCTGGGATCAGTTAGTGTCATTTCCTCCAGTGACACTAAGCCAGTGACTGGAAGACACAAGCTCTTGTGTTGGGGAGAGTAGACTAATGATCAGGAACTTGGAACTTGAATTTAAAATGTTATTAATTAAATCTGGCACACAATTAGTAAGCACTTACTGTGTGTAAAACACTGTTATTGGTGCATGACATATATTGATTCAAAAACAATAACAAAAATAGCCCCAGCTTAATCAGTTGAAGTAGAATAAAATTCATTGAAAACTTGTAGCTTTATGGGACTTAGATCTGGGGGCCTTTAGAAATCATCTAGTCCAGTCTCCTTACTTTACAAATCTGTGCTCCTGACTTGCATAGCTTCATCCCTGGACCCATTCCAAGCAGCACAAGGAAGGATGTTAAATTCCTGTGAGTGCCTTTATGAATAAAATTCAAGCCAAAACACATCAACTAGATGACCTAGGGAATGCTGAGCTTCCTAATGTGTCCCACACTTACTTTTGGCATTTTAGCAGGGAAAAAATGAAAATCTCAAACCAATAAAATAGTTATACATAGACTAATTCTCTAGGAAATTATTATTACTATTAATGATGATGATGCTAGCATGTATGTAGCACTTTAAAGTTTGCAAAAGCTGTGTATATTAACTCATTTGATACTCACAGCTATCCTGGGAGCTAGGTGCTACTATTATCCCCATTTTACAGATGAGGAAACTGAGGTTCTAGGGAGTTAAGTGACTTGCCCAGGATCACATAGGTAGTAAGTGTTTGAGAGTGGATTAGAATTCAAGTCTTCCTGAATCAAATCTAGAGCTCTAGAAACTAGGGTTTTAGAGACTTGTGATCAAGAACTACATTTCCTTTACAGAGACTCAGCACCATGAAAATAATAATAAATCATATTAATATTCAACTTTGAAGTTTGCGAAGTACTTTTCCCCATGAGGAATATAGTGCAAATAGCATGCCTATTTTATAAATAAGGAAACAGAAGTACAGAAGGGGCGGACAAATGTCTAAAGATGTCAGCGAAAGAACTCGAACCCAGGTCTTCTGACTCCAAAGCCAGTACCCTTTCACCAAGCTGAATAAAAGGAAAACTCGTAGCCAAACAAGACTGCTCTTTGCCAGCAATGATCTTCTACTTCCTAAGTTATGTCTTTGTTGTTATTTTGTTTTAATTGCTTGGACATTACCTGGAGGATTAAGAGATAACATCCCACAGTCCTGTGCTTTGAGTTCCCAATTAGCCATCTCTCATGCACAGAAGTCATTTCCAGAATCAAGAATACTGATGGAACAGCATTCAAGACAGGATTCATAGCATGATGAGCCAATCTAACCAGTTCCTCCTATGGAGAGTAGGATGGCTGAATGTTCCTTTCATAGCTGTGGTATTTGTTAGTTGCAAAGGCAAAGCATTCGTTGGGTAGACACTAAACCCATTCCCTAGTCAGATACTTTACAACTCTTTCCTCCTAAATGACCAGGGCTAAGAGACCTAAGAGATTTATTTTACATCTTTGATTTCTCTCTAATAGAGTATTCCTGTATGTGCCCTACAGAAGGCAAGTCTACCTTCTGTTTTCCTTGGAACGATAAGCAGGTCAGAACAAGTCTTCTAGCTCAAGGGTATAAAGAGGTGTGTGGACCTACGTGATTTCAAATGTTACTGGCCAAGCAGGTGGTTTTTTCATGGTTTTGTGTTGTAACTTTTTATGATATTAAAGCTAAGGTGTCATATTTGCTGGAGGATCTTGGGATTGAGAGTAGGAAGGAACCTTAGAAATCTTTGCAGCTCTGCCATCTACTTCAATTCTTGTCCCTCCTCCAACATCCCTCCCTCACCCATGTTTTTCAGATGAGGAAACTTAGGGCCAGGGAGATCCTTTCTTGTACAAGGTCACACAGGTAGTGGGTATGAGTCAACATTTAAAATACTTGGTAACCTCCACAGTTAAATTTTTCTAATCAATGATCAGTCATTCAAGGAATATTATGGGATAATCACTTCTTAGGGATCCCATAGCAGGCTGAATGTCTACCCTTCTCTGCTGGGATGAAATTAGATGACCCTCAAGGTCCTTTCCAACTCTAAGATATTCGGATTTTATGAAACTTTTGGGGGATAGGGAGGGTGGATAAAAAGCAAACACTGAGTTTTATCAAACAGCTAGTGAGAATCTGACTTATTAAAATGAATTCTCACAAGTATGTAAGCACATACACACAAAACACAAAATCACTTGCACAAAACAATAGGTATTTTAATTTGAGTTCAACCTAACAAATACTTGTTAAGTGCTAGGTTTTGAGAATACAACACCACAAATAAAAAAGTTCCTGACTTATAGCACAACATTCTAATGGGGGAAACAAAACCAGGGATTCTTAAGGTAGGGTCAATTAATTTGTTTAAAATTTTTTTCGCTAATGATATTTTAGTATAATTTGGGTTTTGGGAACTGCATGTGTTTTATACATTTAAAAGCATTATTTTGAGAAGATGTCCATTGGCTTCATCAGACTGCCAATGACACAAAAATAGTTTACAATGATCGCCTTAAAGAGATACATTAACAGAAAATAGATACAAATAAATTTTCGAGGTGGTTAGTAACAGTGTCCACAACAAGAAAATCCAGAAAGAGGGTCAAAAACTTCCTTATCTAAGAAGTACTGCTAAGAGAAGGGATGAAAGAGTGCCAATCAGTTGTTTGGTTTCAAACACACGTCCCACTTGTTCCATGAGGCCTTTACCAATTCTTGTGTCCCATAGGACACATTTCCCTGATTGCCTACAGTATTTATTGCCATATCTTCACTGCGTTGTCTATTCAGAGAGAAGGAAAGTTATTTTAAGAGTGTACCTATGTCTCTATGCATTCTCCACAGAACTTAGCATATAGCTCTAAGTAGATTTTTATAACTGAATCGAAAGAGTCAGCTTGATACAGAGGAACAAGCAAGGATTCTTTATCATTTTCATGTCATGGATCTCTTTGGCCATCTCAGGCAGTCTGAAAACAATTCCTCAGGGAAAAAGAAAGTTAAGTCATGGAAGAAAATGCCAAATTTTAGCTAGAGCTTGGGAAAATAAAGATGCAATTTTTTTTTCCTGCTTTTAAGTTCATGGACCCCTTGAAATCTAAGAAGGCCAACTCTAGAGTCTGTGAGAGTTGGATTAAAATTCTATTTCTGATATTTCCTACCTGGGTAAACATGGTCAAGTCACTTTTATCTTCTCTTAATCTCAGCTTCCTCCTCATAAATGAGGGAGTTGAAAGATAGAGGCTTTAAGATCTGCTTTAAATAGATGAGTGAAGTTGTTGTTCAGACACACTTGTTGTGACCCCATTTGGGGTTTTCTTGGTAAAGAGACTGGAGTGGTTTGCCATTTCCTGCTCCAACTCCTTTTACAGATGAGGAAACTGAGATAAACAGGGTCAAGTGACTTGCTCAGTAAGTATCTGAGGCCAGATTTGAACTCATGAAGATGAATCTTCTTGATTCCAAGCCCAGAGCTCTGTCCTACACCACCTAGCTGCCCCTGATGGGTGAAGGATTTACACATTTTCTACCTTGCTTATGCCAATTTTCCTCTCCCCCAGTTTTTGGATGGAAAACAAATAAAAGTTGTTTTCTTACCTAATTCTACTTCTGTACTCACTGTGATCTCCAAACACAATCGCAAGGTACAGTAGACAGTGGGTTGGATTCAATAAGAAAAGAAATCAAAGGTTAGTAAAAATAAAGATGCAATTTTTTTCCCACCCATGTTCATGGATCCTCTGAAATCTATCCATGTACCCCAGATCGAGATTTTCCTTAAAGCTTTAAATCTTAAAAGAAAAAAAAAACAGTTTCTTTCAGGTCCGTGGTTACCTCAAAGGGGATTAACAAAGTCCCTTTTATAAAGGTAGATCAACCATTTGCTTCCTTTACACACACACACACACACACACACACACACACACACACACTAAATACAAACAGCTCGTAAGTGCAAATTAACATAAAATTAATCTTCATGAGCTCAAATCCAGCTGCAGATACTTACTAACCATGTGACCCTGGGCAAGTCACTTAACCCCTTTTGCTTCAATTCCTCATCTGTAAAATGAGCTGGAAATAGAAATGACAAACCACTTCAGTGTATCTGCCAAGAAAACCCAAAATGAGGCCACAAAGAGTCATGCACTGAAAAATGATTGAATAGCAACAAAAAATGAAATAATACCCCCTAACTTCTATAAAATTCTCCTAGGAGGTTAATCCTTAAAGCATCAAAACAAGAATGATTTTGTGGGACGACTAAATGGCCAATTCACCTTCGCCTGCATTCTGAACTGTCCAAACAACTCTCTCAATGTGTATATCTTTTAACATGCCAGGGCATGGCTCGAGTTCAAATTCCAGCTGGTAGTCATGTTCTCTGGAAAAGCTTAAGTATATCACCAAGCCATAGATTTAAAACTGGAAGGAACCTCAGAGGCTATGAAGCCCAAACTCACTCAGGAAACTGAGGCCTGAGAAGTTTAATGATCTGCCTAGGGTCACTTTGCTGAAGCAGAATTCAAACTCAGTCTTCCTGCCTTCAGATCCACCTAGCTCACTGTAACCACAGAAGACTCCTACTGACAGTCAGCTCTGAATGAGGACCTTTGAACCTCATCGAAAGCCCATCTCGAGATTACAGTTTGGACACCTGTGCTCAGGAAAAGAAAGAAGCAGAAAAGTGAGCTAGGGCTGGAGGTCCGGGCTCAGGCTTGCCTGGAGACTAGAGTTCATGGGCTCACTTTCATGTTTGGATAGCCATTGTAGCTGCAGAGCCAGTACAGAGTGGGAGGGGTGAAGACAGTTAGGGGGTGGAGGTCTATGAGCCAAAGGTCACAGTCACTCTTATTGAGGTCTGGAGAGTGGGCTGTTCTCCCTGACTCAAGGGGTCAATACTTCATAGAGACAAGAGGAGGTCCCAGAGGAGCAATAAGGACATTCCATCATTATCTCAAAGCGTGAGTCTCTCGGTGTGGAGCCATGGATGTCACCAGAAGTGCCCAGAGGGAACTTAGCTTCCTTGCATGCTCCATGGGCTGCACTCTCATCCAGATCCACCCTGTTCCCCCACGGACTCCCAACATTGTTTGGTGTTTCTACAGATTGGATATCTAATTCTCCCTCCCTTTTCTCTCTCCTCTTTCTTACTTATTCCCTTTCTCCTTTCTCATTCTCTCTGTATATCTTCCTGCATCTTCTTCTCCCCTTCTCTTTCTTTTTCTCTTCCTCCCTCACCTCCCTTATTCATTCACTCTTTTCCCTCCTTATTTCTCTTCTATTTTCTTTCCCCTTCCTCATCCTCATCTTTCTGTATCATTATTATGCATTTCTCTTTTCCTTCCTCCCTTCCTGTTCCCATTTCCTTCTTTTTCTATTTCCTTTTGCCTCCATTCTCTCTGTACTTTTTTCCTTCTGTTTTTTCTTCCCCTTTTTCTTTATTTTCTTCCCATCTCTTTGTATATCTTCCATTTTCCCCTCTTTCCCTCCTTTTTACTCTTTCTTTTTTTCTCACCCTGCTTTTGTCTCTTTATTCTCTCTTTCTCTCCCCCATTATTCTCTCTTTCTAATCTCTTTTCTCTCTCCATTTCTCCTTTTCTATCTCTGTTTTCTTTCTCTTTTTCTCATCTCTCTCTTTCTCTCCCTCCTTTCTCTCCCCCTTTTCTTTCTGTCTCTCTATTCTCTTTCTCTCCCTCCTTTTTTCTCTTCCTTTCTCATCTCTCCCTTTTCTCTATTCCCCATTTCCCCCTTTTTCTTCTTTTTTTCCTCTTTTTTGTTTTCTTCTCTCCCTTTTCTCCATTTCTCTCCCTCCTTTTACTCTTTTTTTCTCATCTCTCCCTTTTCTCTCTCTCTATTCCTCTTTTCTCTCCCTCCTTTTTTTCTCAGCTTCTCTTCATTCTCCTTTCCTCTCATATTACAATGACCCCCCTCAACCCCTCCTGCTTTTCAGCCTCCACCAACTTGAGAAACCAGCTGGTCTCTCTCCCCAACGCTGACACCAAAAACCATAACTGAGACATCGGGCACAGGGCGAGATGCCTCCAGTTTCCGTGACCTTCTTTCTACGCTTTCTTGCTGGGTTTGGATTCTGCCCCCAAACCCCAAGAGCGCACTTTCTAGGTATGGAGCAAATCAGAGTTTTTCCACTCAGTAGAATCTTGCTGAGTGTGTGGGATACACTAACTCAGTGGTGCAAGGTCTGATTGTAACCAGCTGACGAGCCCCAGCCATCTGGTGCACACACTTACCAAAGAGACTGTCCCCTGCGGTTCTGTAAGAGAAACATTTGTAAACTCTGGGTCACAACTGTTTCTCTTTGTTCTCTCAAATACTGTAGCCCAGACCAGGCAGTTCCCCCAAGGCCTGAGTCACAACTACCTCTAGACAGGGCCTTATAGATCTAGGGCAGGGGGCCTGGTAGGGCTGAAGCACCCTGCATTGAAAGCAGTCCTATATCAATGGACCACTTCAGTTGGCTGCTAGGGTGTGAGGTTTTGACCTTTCAAGCCACCTCCTTTTCACATTGGGACCCATTCTCGTTTCCATATTCTCTAGTTCTCCCGTTTGTCCCCAGGTTAAAAAGCTCTGTGCCTTCTTCAGGTGACTCCAGCGTCTCCCTGCGCATCCCACTACAATTTCAGCAATACCATGGTAGATGGTGACTGAGTTTCTCAAGAGATGAAAAAGGAGAAATGCCTAGTGAACGCTTCCCCTTGCTGACTTCATTCAAGGCTCTGTTCCTATGGGAAGCCTTCCCTTCTCCCCTGGTTGGTAGTTCCTTTTCCCTCATCAAGTTGCCTTTTATTGACTTATCTGCGATCATCACATTTCTACAGCAGACTAGAAGATTCTTGATAGCAGGAATTGTTTTATTGTCCCTGTATTCCTAGTACATCAAATGAGGTATTTGTAAAGTCCTTAGCACACTGCCTGGCACATAGTACATGATTAATAAATGGTTTTTTCCTCCCCCTTCCCTCATTCCCACCTGGCACAGTAGCTGACACATAATAAGCATTTAATTTTTTTTTTTTTTTTTTGAGAGAGAGCTCAAGGTATGAAGCTTTAGGTACTGGGCTAATCCTGGGCTGCACAGAACTATTAGCTCTCCCCAGAGGGAAGCAAGTTGTTCTTTTTTTCTTTGTTTTTAATACGTCTGAGAGTTGCCCTGGCCGTGTTTTAGTACTAAGGTGTCGGGGTCCTATGATTGCTAACTCTTGTTTAGAGTAATTTTTTAAAAGGTATTTGGAGGCGAGATCAGGTGAATCCCTGCCTTTACTCTGCCATCTTGGATCTAGATTGCTGTCTCTTTTTATTTTTGGAGGGGGAGAAGTCAAGGCAATTGGGGTTAAATGACTTGCCCACAGTCACATAGCTAGTAAGTGTGAAGTGTCTGAGGTCTTATTTGAACTCAGGTCCTCCTGACTCCAGGACCAGTGCTCTGTCACTGCATCACCTACCTGCTCCAGATCGCTAACACTTTTGGTAGGTAATAGTGGGAATTTTTTTGCTTAAAATGGTTTTTAAATGAATAATGTTTAGAAGCGGTGACTTGTTTGACCTAAAATTTCTTCTTAAGATCAAAGATAAAGAAAAAACATATGCCAAGCAGGGTACAGTGGAGAGTTGGATTTAGTCGGAAGACCAGGGGGCAGATTCAGGCCTTAATTTCTATCTGGGGAATCTGCCTAAGCAAACTCATTCGTAAAATGAGGAGGCTGGCTGGACCTAATGTCCTCAAAAGACCTTTCCAGCCTTAAATCTAAACTTATGGTTATATGACCTTTGACACAGGCATGTCCAAAAACCAAGGGAAGAATTAAGGTGTTGTTGAGGGCATAGCTTCCACTGACCATGTGACAAAGGGTCATCTCTGCCAAGACCTTTGGTGCTCTCTTTGCCTGATACCCCCCATCAACTCACAGAACAGTACAATGTACAGGACTTTTTGGGACACACACAGCACCAAAAAACACAAACACAAATGCACAGTGAAATCAACTTTGGTAGCAAAAGACTCCAGAACTGTACTTGATGACTACAGAGAGGTTTTACCTGGATTTCTTGCTCTCACCTTCAGCCAACACATTCAGCTCTATAGTCATAATGTAAGTGAGAGCCTGTGCTCTACTCTTTTTCATAGCCGGGCTTCAGGACGACTAGGAGAGGGCTCAATTGCTCTGTCCCCTTAATTGTGGTGACACAGGGATTTCAGGGAGACAGTGTCTAGGCTCTGGTCAGAACCTGGGAAAGTCCTTGGGAGAGAGCATCCATAATGGTATCTGGATACTGACCTGAGTACTTTGAACTATTAGGAAGACTCCTTACTGGTGCAGAGTGTCAGAACCTATGTGTTGGATTCATTAGTAGTCCAGGGTGTGTCTAGTTTTGTCTAGTGTGAGTGCATGTTGTAGAATTTATGCCAGTTAGATATGGTAGGCTTGGTTTCCATATGGAATGAAGCTAGGAGATTTCTATGTGTTTCTCTTTATATGTGGGATAGATTCAGTGACCACTTATGGGGGAAGTGGATATTATAGAGTGACAGGACCCTGAGAACTAGAACCTGTGTTCATTTTGTCATCAGAACTAGAAACTCTGGAAAATTCTCAGGGCATGAGATAGTCTGGAGCCCTCCTCAGGACTGTTAATAACATAATCTTTTTAAATTTGTGTTGGCATTCAAATATTCTTAGAGTAGAGGATTTAGATCAGTAGAAGCTTATTAATTTGGTGCTGGCTAACTCATTTGAGGCTTTGTCTAATTTAAGTTAATTTATTAAAAGGAATCATGAGATTATATGCTCCTGACACTTCTTTGCTCCATAGACAGTTATAACAGGAGTTGAAGACAATCCAGTGAATCAGAGTCCAAGTGAATCAGAGACCTTCCTTCATGATTCCCTTGCAAGTGGTGATCCCCCTTCAACTGAAAGACTTCCAATGAAGAGGAAGCCAAAACTCCTGGGGCAACACATGTTTTTGTTTGGCAGGTCTCATTTTAAAAGTTATTCCTTATTTTAAATTGAAATCTGCTTTTTTGAATTTCCCACTCATGGTTATTAGTTCTACCTTTGGGAGCTAAGCAGAGCAAGTTTATTCCTTCTTCCATGGAACAGTCCTTCAAATATTTGAAAATATCTATCATACTTCCCTAAATTTTCTGAGGCAGGCCGTTGGCACAGTGGATGGATGGACCACTGAGCTTGGGGTTAGCAAGATCTGAGTTCAAATGTGACCTCAGACACTACTTACGTGACGCCCTGCAAGTAACTTTGCCTCTGTTTGCTTCATTTTCCTCAACTGCAAAATGAACACAGTAATGGGACCTATCTTGCAGGGGATGTATGAAATATTATTTGTAAAGTGCATGGCTTTGCACATAGTAAGCATTATACAAATGATTATTGCTTTCCTCTCTTCTCTCCAGGCTTCAACTGGTCTTTGTCAAGGAGTAGTCTCTGAGCCCTTTGTTAGCCTGGTCACCCTCTGGACAGTCTCTAGCTTTTTAGTTTCCTTCCTAAAAAGTGACACTAAGATCTGGACCCAACTCCAATCCATTTCAGCAAAGACTGATTAAAGACCTACTATGTACAAGCCTGCTGATAACCAGCTGTGACCAGCAGATAGAGAACACTGGACCTGGAATCAAGAAGACTAAGTTTAAATCCTGTTTCAGAGAGATATTAACTAGTTGTATGGCCACAAACAAATCACTTAAATCCTCTCTTTTCTCATCTCTAAGATTCTATGATTCTGTAAATTTATTGAATTCAATGGAACAAACCCTAATTAAGCACCTACTATGTTCCAGTCACTAGGGATAAAAAGTAAAAAAAAAAAGGACCCACCTTTAAGAAGCTTATATTCCACCATATTCTGTATCCACTCCTTGGGAGGTAAGGTTTGATCATCACCCTCTAAGCTACTACTTTCATGGAATAATAGGTACATCTAACTTTTTTCTTTTTAAAACTTTCTTAAATTTGTTTAAATGAAACAAGCTTTTCACAAATCAACCACCTGTTAGCTCTCTTCTGGTACTAAGTTCATCAGCCATCCAAGACCCTACCTTGTTTTCCTGTAAGTGTATTCCACATTTACCCCAACCTGCCTTTTGGCAATGACCCCATGTGCTGAGTTAATTAAATAAAGTCATTAATAACTATTCCAAGAATGGTACACATAAAGAACTGGAGCTTTGGGGTTTGTTTTTGTTTTTGTTTTTTGGCAGTCATTTACTATGTTGGCTTATTTTCCACTTATTATCCGCTATTTTTCCCCTTTCTGTTTAATAGCATACCCTATTACTTAAAGTAAAGTACAAACACCTGATACCACAATCAAGGCACACTATGATATGGATTTCATTAATTTTTCCAGCTTTATTCCCCCTTATTCCCCTTCATGCATTCTATATTCCAATCAGCTGTATCTCTGGCTCTTCCACGATCTTGCCCTGAATAGTCCTCCCTCTGAGCATTTCAACACAGACCTCAATTTTTATTTAAATATTTAATTTACTTATTTTTAGTTTTCAACATTTGCTTCCACAAGTTTTAAATTTTCTCCCCCTCCCTTCGCCCCTCCTTCCCCAAGATGGCATACACTCTGATATGAACTCTCCACATACGTTCCAACTAAACACATTTTCACACCAGTCAGGTTGCTTACAGACCCCCACTTTTAAAAAAGGGCTGTTCCCTGCCTTTGCCTGCTGAATTCTTCTTTTACCTTTGAGGCCAGACCCTAGCTGTCACCACCTTTCTAAGACATTGCCTTCACTTTCCTTCTCTTTCTAATCATCTCTCCTTCTCTGTTGGACTTCACTCTTCACATTCTAACTTGAAGTATAGTTGCTCTGTACACATCGTGTGCCTTTTATTAAATTGTAACCCTTGAGGGAGGTGGTCATCTTATTACTGTATACATCTTTCTAAAAGCACTGAGTCCACCAAGTGTTTAGCAAAAGTTTGTTGACTGAGTACCTGTATGATTCAGAGTTTTAAAAGACTTCAAAGTTTTTGTCTTCTATTGCCCTCACTTTACAAATGGAAAACAAACAAATAAATAGAAACCTAAGGCTAAATAAGGGAAAGTGACTTTCCTTAGGTCACACAAACTCTTATTTTAACTCAAGTCTTTTGACAACGAATTTGACAGTATATTAGATATGTCTGAGGAGGCCATCACCAGTCATCCTGACCTATAGATTGCTACTGGACTCAGATGACTCTGGAGGAGAGAGTGAGACTGGTGACTTTGCACATCCCTGCCTCACTCAAATCTAATTCACTTGCAAATCCAGGCATCACCCTCCTGATTTCATTTGGTCCTCTTCTAGAAAGAAAGATGAACAACAGAAAGATTGGTTGAGAGAGAATGAGGATTTGAAGACTATACTGAGGTCACAAACCTGGGAGACTGGGAGGTGGTTTTGTCCACACAGGTAATGGGGAAGGTCTGAAAAGGGGGTGGATCTGAAGGCAAAGGTAATGAGTTCTCTTTTGTACATGTTGAGTTTGTGACATTTATGGGACATAATAGGCAGCTGGTGATGTAGAACTGTAGCTCAGGAGAGAGACTAGAGCCAGATATATGGAGTGAGGAGAGATGATAAGTTGGGACAGCCACTATGGTGACTGGAATAGAGAATTGTTAGTAAAGAAGAAAAGGATCTGCTTACTTTTGTGAGGGATCAGTTGAGACTGTGGTTGTTTTCAGTTGTTTTTTTTCAGTCATATCTGACTCTTCTATGACCCCCCTCCCCCTTTTATTTTTGCAAAGATACTGGAGTGGCGTACCATTTCCCTTTCCAGCTCATTTTACAGATGAGGAAACTGAGGCAAACAGGGTTCAGTGACTCGGCCAGAGTTACATAGTAAATATCTGAGACTGGGTTTGAATTCAGGTCTTTTTGACTCCACGTTTGGCACTGATCCACTGCACCACCCAGCTGCCTCCTTCAGTTGAGATTAGATAACAAAAATTATTAGGGACAAGTAAGTACAATTTTCAGTAATTATGTGGCTCAGTGGATAGAGCACAGAGCTTAGAATCAAGGACGCTGCTCTTCATTAGTTCAAATCCAACCATAGACCCTTACTAGCTGTGTGGCCCTGAGCAAGTCACTTAGCCTGTTTCCCTCCATTTCTTCATCTGTAAAATGAGCTGGAGAAGGAAATGACAAAGCACTGAAGTCTCTTTGCTAAGAAAATCCCAGATAGGGTCACAAGAGTCAGACACAGCTGAAACAACTGAATAACAACACAATTTTGTGACTGCCTCCACCTTCATTCAGCAGCACGTGGATAGATATGAAGGAAGCAGATGGTGGGAATAATTCAGGGTTGGTGTTTGGAATGGGGTGATCAGCACTGGGAGAAGGGGAGGCAGGGAATTCAAAAGCAGAGAATAGAATATCGCTGAACTGATTCACCAAGTGATTGGCATAATTATACCTGTGCCATCTGCTTTAGAGGCCTATAGCCTCCTCAGGGCTTAGCACAGATCCTTGCGTGTAGGAAACACTCAAATGCTTGCTGACTGACTGAACGATGAGGAAAGTGCTTTGTAAACCAAAGAACGCAACAGAAATGTGAGCTGTGGTTACTAAGGGTGAAGAAAAGAAACAACTCAACCACATAACCTTGTTTTTGTTTTGTTTTGTTTTAATCTAATCCTTGGATGAAGTAGGACTGTATTCTTTTATATTGCTACCAAGTATCTTGAGCTAGTTGTGTTCCCAAACTTGGTCAAAGAATTTTATTCTATCTGATCACATGTAGTAAAAGGATGGAGACCACCATCTCAGTGCTTAATCAGCAGGAGAAGTCAAGCCTTTTATGCCTTTGTATACTCCAGTCAACAGAAAGTTATTGCTTAATTAACCCCTTTGAATGAAAACCTGGTAATTAATAAACGCATGAAGTATACCCCAAGGCTTTGAGCTGGAGAAGTCTCCTCTGTTCAAGTAGAAAAAGAAGGAAACGGGCTGAACTAATGGGAAATAATTCCAGTAGAAGGCAAACCAATTAGGATTAGTGAATTCCATTTCATTTCAAGTTCCAAGATACAGAAGCCATTTATCTGGCAAATTAATAATGGTAGTGACTTTTCTGATGCAGTTGCAGGCCCCTAGTATTATATTAGTGAAAATCCAAACTGGCTAATATAATAACAAACCTATTTTTGTATTTTTGTGTTACACATCTCTTAAAAACGTCACTGTTTTAAATTTATAATTCTCTTTGAAATGAGTTTCTCCCTTGGTTTGGAATGATTCTTTCAATATTATGACCCCTAAGGAAAAAAAATCAATATGTTTTAGCTTTTTCTTTCATTTTATAATGTCCTGCCATCTGGCTAATTGTATTAGGGAAAGGAAAGTGAAGACTTACAAATGTGGCTTTCTCACAGTGGGTGTGACTTCCTTTGCCAATAAAACCGAGATAGGGAATGTTAAGGTCCTGTCAGAAGTGGTGTATGTGTGTGTGGTTTAGAGGGAAAGAGAATGGGGGCCTGTGAAGGTGAAGACACGTTAGCTCTATATTTGTTAGTACAACTCCTAAAAATGTCCATTTTCTTATGAAACCATGCACATTTAGGGGAAATTCAGATTGATTCTGGATTTGAAAGGGGCCTGTTGTCCAATTCCTACCTTAACAGAATCTCTTTTTATATAATTCAGGATTAAGTGGTCATTCAGCCTCCAACAGTAGATCTACAATGACGATTTTAAGGCAATCTGTTCTGCTCTGGGCTAGCTCCTACTCCATCTATTCTTAACTCATTCTTATCTTTCTTTCCTTAGTCCCAGTTCTTTCCCACCCCTGATCCTGAAGCCAAGTGGAACAATCCTTCAAAAGACAACCCTTTACGTGTCTGAAGGTGGCTATTATGTCCCTCTGGCACTCTCTCCTCTAGAAGAGATATCCTTAACTCCTTCACCTCTTCCCTAAATGGTATAGACCTACAATCCTTTCCATCTATACGTGTTTTAGCTTGTCACTGTGTTTCTCAGAACTAAATCCCTCGTCATCCTATGATCTGAGTAGGACAAACTTGTAGCACCAGACCTAAGAGTTAGGAGACACATTGTTTACATCCTTGTCTTGACCTTACTAGCTGTATGACCACTGGGAAGTGCCTTAACTTCTCCCAAAATACCTGGAATGCTTATCCCACAGGGTTGTTGTGCCTTGTGAGGCTCCAATGAGAAGGCGCATATGTAGCTTTCATAAATACATCATCCATCATACCAGATACACTACCTCTCTCAATGAAGTCAGGCCGCCATTGCATTGTCACACAGCTGGCTTATATTTATAACCCCTCATGGGAAACACTGTTTACTCATGTCCCCTCTTATCCAGTACATATGCAGTTGATTTTTTAAACGTAATTACAAGCTTTTGCATCTATCCTATTATGTTTCAACTTGGTACATTCTGGCCATCATTCAAGACTGACAAGGGATCCTGATTAATAAAAACAACCAACATGTATATATGAATACTTTAAAATCTGCATTCACTTTCATACATAATCTAATCTCAACCTCACTACAGACCTTGGGGATAAGTCCTACAGCTATTATTACTCTTGTTTTACAGCGGAGACAATCTAGCCTGAGAAAGGTTAGTTTACTTACTTAATATAAATCAGCACCAGGTCCTTCCTTCAGGACCATTGCTCTACCCAGAATGCCATGCTTCCTCTCTTGTTCTGTCATCTAGCTGGGCTTTCTGGGTTGGTGTCATCTGCAAATTTGATAAGTGACAAAAATGTGTTTATCTTGAACATTGGTTAAATACAGCAAAACAACAAAAAGAAGAACATGAAACAGCAGAAGACTGTGGGGGAATTCCACAAGAGATATCCTTCCAGTGGACATCGAACTGCATTGAATGGCTACTCTTTGGGACATGTCATTAAATACTTAGCATGTGCTCAGCACCATGTTACATGTTAGAGAAACCAAAGACAATTCCAACTGTTAAGGAGCTTAGACTTCCAATAGGAGGAAGACAACAGATACATACACATATGTGTATAAATGCATACATTTATGTATAGCTATATATAGCCTTATACATAATATACATAAGTGCATATATTCTATGTGTATATAGGTGTGTATGTATACACACATGAGCAAACAATGTTTCCTAGGAAGGGTGATAAATATAAACCAGCTATGTAAAATGGCAGTCTGACTTCCCTGGATGATATATTTATGAAAGCTACATATACACCTTCTCATCTGAGCCTCATAATTTACAATATGCATACACACAGGTATGCATATATGTGTATGTGTATATATACATATAAGTAAATATATGTATACATACATACAGACCTAGACCCCTTCCTAATGACCCTATAGAAAAACCTTAATGGCTCAGGGTATTCCTTGTTCTGAGCGAAGTTCATAAGGATCCTTAAACATGAAAAATTTTCAGAGAATCCATGGGGAACAATATATATGTATAATTTTCACTAACCTCTACCTGAAATTTAATATTTCCTTCCATTTTGGATGAAAAAAAATCATTTTGAGAAAGAATCTATAGACTTCACCTAACCACCAAAAGGGTCCAGAGTAACTGAGCCCTATGCCATCTTCCCCACCTGTACCTAGAGGCAGTTAGGTGGTATAATGAATAGAGCCCTGAACCAAAAATCAGGAAGACCTGAGTTTAAATATGGCCTTAGATGCTTACTAACTGTGTGACCTTGAGCATACTTACTTGCTGTTTGACTGAGTTTCCTCATCTATAAAATGGTGAAGACAATAGCACCTACTTCCTAGTGTTGTTAGAAGGATCAAATGAGATAATATCTGTTTGAGTCTAAAGGTAACCATCTCTAGGGTGAGTTGGGGGGAGGGAAGAAAAAAACAAAAAAAAGGAAATTTACATGATAACTTGGTTGAATATTTAAAAGGAATAATGAGTTGCGCATAGTAGATTTGCAGTTTCATGGGCAATCATCTTTTTCATTAATACTACATTATGGACATGCTTGTTTTATTCCAGAAGTTGAAAAAAAAAAAAAAAGGATGAGCAGTTAGATTTTAGAAAAACCTGGAAAGACTTACATGATCTGAGCAGAACCTGGAAAACATTTTACACATTAACAACATTGTGCCATGATCAACTATCAATGACTTAACTCTTTTCAGAATTACAGTGATCCAAGACAATTTTAAAGGATTCATGATGGAAAAATGTTATCCACATCCAGAGGAAGACCTGATGGAGTCTAAATGAAGATCGAAGCATACTATTTTTACTTGATTTTTTCCTCCTTTTGGTCTGTTTCTCCTTTTACAACATGACTAATATGGAAATGTGTTTTACATGATTGCACATGTATAACCGTATATCATCATACTGCTTATTGTTTTAGGGAGGGGGGAGAGAGAAAATTTAAAATTCAATTTAAAAAAATGTTAAAAATTATCTTTACATGTAATTGGGAAAAAAGTAAAATACTGTCAAAAATGCTTAACACAGTACCTGACATGTAGTGGATGCTAATAAATATCTGTTTCCTATACTGTATCATTACTTTCCTAATAAGTTGAAGATTCAAGATTCTTGGGATTTTTTTTGTTGTTCATTTGTTTTGGTTCCCATGTCGCCTTTCTTACAGGTTTGCTATAAGGTTGGGTAACTCCTCTCTGTACCTAGATCTATGCTGATAACTTAGTAAATGACTTTTTTAATGGCTTGGGATGTGATTTGATTTAGCAGAGTGATCTCAGAACAGCGTCCACATGAGAAGAGTCAAAAACAAGCATTTATTAGATATCTGCTAGGTGTCAGGCACTGTGCTAAGCACTAGAGATACAAAGAAAGGCAGAAGATAGTTCCTGCCCTCTGGGAGCTCCCTTTCTAATGGGAAAGAAACAGAATATAAACTGGAGATTGTCAACAGAAATTCTTAGGAAACTGAAAAAAGTTTAGAGTAGGTTGATCCTGTTTCTTCTATTTCTATTAGAAATGGCTTTTCCTACTTCAGCCTCAGCTGATAAATCAATAAAAGTTATAGTTGGAAAGAGATTAGCAAACGTACACACACACACACGCAGACACATACACACACACATATACTCATGACTTCCCAAGGCTCAAAAAATGTCTTTCTTGTACCCAGGTACATATGTGTAGGTATATGTGTATTCATTAGAACACTTTACAAAGGAATCAAATTGATCACAATCACAGTCTTTCAACTGGAAGTGACTTCCGTGACCACTTAGCCCAACTGTGGTTGAAATGAAATTCTTTCTACAATATATTCAACCAGTGGATATCCAATGTTGGTTTACAGAGCTCCAGTAACAGGGAACGTACTTTTAGCCAGGGTAGTCCATCCAACTTTCATACAGCTCTAGGGGAATGGCAGTGTTTTCTTCCTTGATGCCTAAATTTGCTCCGCTGTAACTTTCTCTCGTTTGTCTTTGTTTTGCTTCCTGGAGCTACTGTAGTTATTGTTGTTTGTCCTTCCTTCTTAAAGAGGACCACCAACATCAGGAAGGTGATGCCATGACTTCTAAGTGAATTGGATGTAAGCGAGGCAGGGCTGTGCAAAGTCAGCCTCACCTTCTCCTCTGGAGCCATCTGGTTCAGTGGCAAGAAATTAATTAGAATGACTGGAGATGGCCCTAGATGCAGTGGGAGACCTTGGCCTTTTTAAGCTAAGGTCTTTCTGAGTTCTCACTTTGACTGAGGCAACTCCTTTTCATTGATTAAGGCTAGGTAAGAAATGAGCCAAGGAATGGCCCTTTTTGCCTAATAAAAAAAAAAATCATTCTGGGAGAGAAGACCCTCAGAATTTCTGGTCAAAGCAGAAATAATTACAATTTACATTCACTGGGAGCTATCAGACCCCAAACAATGACCATTAAGTGGTGTTTGGGTTGGGACCTGTTGTTGGCCAGTCAACGAGAGCCAGAGTGAACTCAGTTTCAGGCATCATCTTTAAAAAAGAAATCTAGCCTGCAAAATACCCTGCTAGGTTTCAGTCATCAAAGTTTGCATTAGTTTAGGCTGAGCACGTGCGGGAGAGGAAGGAGAGGAGGGAAGGGAAAGTGGAAGGGAAGGAACGTGAAGGGAAGAGAAGGGAAAGGAAGGGGAGGGAAAGAAAGGGAAGGGAAAAGAAGGAAGGAAGGAAGGAAGGAAGGAAGGAAGGAAGGAAGGAAGGAAGGAAGGAAGGAAGGAAGGAAGGAAAGAGGGAGGGAAGGAAGGAGGGAAGGAGGGAAGGAGGGAAGGAGCGAGCTGCATTGCCTAATTGGAACTGGCCAGCTGGGTCCCCAGTGAAGCAGCTTAGACTACTCACTGGTTGATGTTTGTTCTTAATTCTCAAAGAGAACCATGACATCAGGAAGGTGATGCCATGACTTGCAAGTGAATTGAAGTGAGGGAGGGCTGTGCAAAGTCATCAGCCTCACTTTGTCCTCCAGAGCCATCTAGGTCCATCCAGCGGTAAGATATAGATTAGGACAACCAGAGACGGCCCCCTCCTTGGAGCTAGACAAAGGAAGACTGACCCCCTTTTCCACTGATAGGCTTTCAAAGACTCCCATAGCTATCACATCCTCCCTAGGACATTTACTTCTCCAGGCTATTCATTCCTAGTTCCTTTAACTCATATGGCATGAACTTGAAGCCTTTCAACATCCATCCTACTGATCACCTTGGACATGTTTCAGTTTGTCAATGTTCTTAATAAAATGTGGTTTTTAGAGCTAAACACAGCAATCTGGATGGAATATTGCGTTTGTGTGTGTGTGTGTGTGTGTGTGTGTGTGTGTGTGCCCATTTTTATATTTATATTGATACAGTGTTGTTGTTCAGTCACTTCAGTCATATACAACTCTTTGCAATCCCATTTGGGATTTTCGTGGCAAATACGCTGGAGAGATTTGCCATTTCCTTCTCCAGCTCATTTTACAGATAAAGAAACTGAGGCAACCAGGATTAAGTGACTTGCCCAAGGTCACACAGATAGTAGTGTCTGAAGCCAGATTTGATCAAGCCAGATCGATGAGTCTTTGGGTCTTCAGGTTTGGCACTCTATACACTGCAGTCACCTAGCTGCCCCCTTCCCCCAGTATGTATATATGTATACATGCATATACATACACACATACTCACACATATGTATATGTATACATATGTATATACATATGTGTGTATGCATACATGTTGGTTGGTTGTTGTCTTTCATTCTCAAAGAGGACCAAAATGACATCACCATGACAAAATAAAGTTTCAGTGTGTTCGACTGTGACTGATCAGACCAATGTAAGCTTGGAATGCTCTACCACAAATTGGGCACAGATAGTCTGGATGACTATTTGGGGTGGTTACTCCAAATTTGTGCATCCTATGTTTCCTTCATGCTGTTTCAATTCTGCTTTGCTCATAGAGCACAGCACCTTTTCTGATGTGGGCATTCCATTGCTGAGCGGTCCTGTGCCAGTGTCTCCCATGTTGCAGATGTCCCATGTCCACATGCATGTATATGTATTTCATATATATGGATAATTTTATTTATAGTAATTGAGGTTTATGAAGCATCCTATAGTTTACTATGGACTTGCTTCACAATTCTGTTGTGAAGTTACTAGTGGTCTCATGATAATCAAGGTTGTTAAATCCCTGGCTGTGGAATCTCTCCTACTTGCTTCTTACCCTACTACAGACTTATTGCTCAGATAGTTTTCCTAGTATAAACTCTCCTCTATGCTAGGAGGCAGCTTCAGTGGATCTGTAATTCTTTCTATCACTTTGGGTCCCCTGAACCCCCAGGCAGGAGTAGCACTTCTGGCAAAACACCTCATGATTAGATCTATTTCTGTTTCTTCCTAGAGATGTTGCCCTCTCATATCTCCAGTAAGTAAACCATGACTAGAAAATGCCAGTGGTTAGCAGTTTGTCAAACAAGCAAACAATATTTAAAGCAAATAAAGGTTAACAGACTCCCCTGTGTCCAGAGAAAAGTCTACTATGAAGCTCAAAGGGGAGAAGGAGATACAGCACTACTGCCTTGCAGTAAAAATATCTTCAGGGCAGGGGAAGGTTCAGCTATACATCTTCTTTCCCCAAAATACCTCATGCCCAATGGGCTTAAGTAACCTTGCTCTCTGATTCCTGGCTTCTGTCTGTGCTTCCAGTCTCCCAAGTCCATATGACTTTGTCTAGCTTTCCTTTTCCTAGTTCCATATGTTTTCTACTCATCCCACTAGGTACTGGTTTCTTCTTTGGGTCTCTCTCCTGAACTCACTGAACTGACTTGTAAAGGTTACTTGGAGGCTTGGCCTGTCATTCTTCATTCTACAGCATTGCTTCCTTTCTTTCACACTCGAAGAGCTTGTTCTCATTGCATAAAAGGATCAGCTAGTTAAATGTCTCATGATATTTGTGAAAGGCCAACTCATTTAGGAATAGGTAGGTGGCTGAGCCTGAAGTCAGAAAGGCCTAGGTTCAAATCTGACCTCAGGCATTCAGTAGCTGTGTGATCCTGGGCAAATTACTCTGTTTGCTTTAGTCTCCCCATCTGTAAAATGGGGATGATGATAATAATAGCACCTACCTCTCAGTGTTATTGTGAGGATCAATGAGATAATATTTATATAGTGCTTAGTACAGTGCCTGGCATATAGGATTGTCTTAATAAATGCTTGTCATCTTCCTTCCTTCCCTCCCTCTCTCCTTCCTTCCTTCCTTCCTTCCTTCCTTCCTTCCTTCCTTCCTTCCTTCCTTCCTTCCTTCCTTCTTTCCTCTTAGATAACAAAAACTGAAGTCCAAGGACCCAAGTGATTTGACTAAAGGCATTTAGAAAGAAAATGGCAAAGACAAAACATGAAACTAGGTCTTTGCAGTGTTATTTCATACACACACACACGCACACACGCACACACATACATATGTGTATGCATAAATATATATGAAATATGCATGTGTGGATAAATATATAAATTTATGACTCATATGTTATATACAAATACATGTAGTATATGTATCACACAGACCCTCAAACGCACACAGAATGATTGTATTCAAGAATATAATTTGTGCAGTTTTTCCTCTTTAAATTCCCTGCAAGAGGAGTTTCTTTTGCAGACTAAATTAGCAAAGTAGAAACAGATGAAGTCAATCTCCCATCATTCAAGAGCAGGTAAAAGATTGTAAAGACAGATTTCAATCTAGGGAGTTGCTAATGTGGGAAGATAAATTCCTCTTTGTACAATATGTGTCAGCTGTGATCTGTGACAACACATTTCTTGCCTCAAAGTCCTTGGTCATTTTCGGAACTCAAATGTTCTGCTTGTTTTTTGTCACTTCACCTAATGAAAAAGTTCAGGATCATCTCTAAACAGGCACTCTGCTATTTTACCTTGTTGGGCAAATCTGCCTTCTTTCTCTCTAGAGAATTTCATTGTTAACATGGAATACAGTCGGGAAGCCTAGATATCAGAAGTGCCCCCAACAAGTGGGCAAGGCTATTGATGGTTCAGTTTCTTGTCGCTTAATGCACATCTTGGATCAGTGGATGGCCAAGCCACCTGAGTGCCAATGACCCATTAAAACAAATTGAATGTGTTGTGGTCCGCTTAATCCTATGATTGAGAAATGGCCATATATTAGCTATGATGTGATAGTTCAATAATATCTGAGTAGTAGTGGTAGTAGCGACAATAATAACAATACTAACAATTATATGTATATAGTGATACATATATATATTTGCAAATTATTTTACTTTTCACTTTTGATCCTTACAACAACTCTTTGAGGTACATACTATTATCCCATTTTACAGTAAGGAAAAATGAGGCCCAGAGATTTTGTGACTTACCAAAGATCATAGAGCCAGCTATTAAGTATCTGAAAGTCAATTCAAACCCAGATCTTTCTGACTCAAGGTCCCGGCTTTCTCTTCTCTCCTCTAATTCCCCATTTAATCACGGTAGAACTCTAAACGAGGAGAGTCTTGTGACCCAAGTGGATTAGTAAGGGATGCCTGCCACACTACCTTGGTCATCAAAATTATGGGGATGAAATAGATGTATGGATCAAATGAGAAAGATGACCGACAAATCATTTGGCATTACGTCGGATACACAATAGTTACTGTCTCACCAATTCAGCCTAAAATCTCCAGTCAGCAAATTGGCAGGTCATCTTTTCTCCTCTGAGTCCTAAGTAATTTGAGAAGGAGAGGGAAAATGCAAAAATTGCATTGACTTATCCTTTAATATTGGTATAAAAATAGACCTGCTGTATTGGTGGTGATTAATGCAGCATGCAGAGAAATGAGGCCTCTTTCCTTTAGATTTGCTATTTATTGGTACTACCTGCTTTCCTTTCCTTTCCCTTAATTCACTTCTTTTTCTTCTTAGTCTCAGAGTTACAGAGTCTGAATTGGAAGAAACCTCCGAGGTCTAACCCCTGAGCAGGAATCTCCCTTTACTCTGAACCTCCTTGTCTACTGTTAGTGTTTCTGAAGTGGGTACCCTTCTCTCCAATCCCACTGTCACTACCCTAGTTTGGGTCCTAATATCTACTCAGCTTTGTTATTGCAACCAACCTCCTTGCTTCCATTCTCTTCTCTTCTCCAATCAACCCTTTACCGGATGTCTTAGTCATTTTACTAAACTGCTCCAATTAAATAGCACTCCTTTGCTCAGAAATCTTCAGTGGCTCCCCATTACCTAATGAATGTAATATAAACTATTGATCCTGTATTCAGGACCTTCCGTATCTGCCACCAAACTACGTTCCCAGTCTATCTTATCCTACTCTCCTTAATATATTCCACATTATTGCCAAAATGGTTTACTTATCATCACCTATTTTTGTCCAAACCCTGTACTCGTGCCATCTGCCATTCCTGGGATGAACTCCAATTGTTGAAATCTTTCCCTTTGAGTCCTGACTGTGACTGTGCCCTCTGCAAAGTCTTCTCTGCCTAACCCCATTCCCTAATGCTAAAAGGTATATCTCAAAATTCTCATTTCATTCCCTGAATCTCTGCATCTCATTTGCCTTATTCTCCTATTTATCAGTCACTGGTACTTTGGCTTTTCCTCTCAATAAATTATAAGCCTTGAAAAAGCAGGAAGTGGTACCAGTCTTTGAATCTCCCCTTGACTCTAGAGTGGTATTTTGATGTCAACAGGTACTCATTTTTTGTCCTTCATTTTTGAAAATGACCAATGACATTACAAAGGTGATGTCTTGACTTCTGTGTGAATTGGATTTAAGTGAGGCAGAGCTCCACAAAGCCATCAGCCTCCATCTCTCTTCCAGAGTCATTGAAGTCCAGTAATGAAACCAAAGTCAGGATTGCTAGTGACGGCATGGGATGCAGTGGATGACCTTGGTGTCTTTGATGTCTGACCAAGTTTTAAGCTCTCCATAGCACCTGCTTCAGCTGCTTTCATGGCAGGCACTCATTAGATGTTTGTTGAATGCATGAGTGATTGAACGAATAACATGTAAAGTGATTATCAACCAAGAGGAAGATACTTCATCATCGTGAATTTTCAGAGGTAGGGGAATCAGTTAGCCAGTTTACATGGCATTTAAGCCAAAAGTCCTATTGGGCTTGACTAGTTTGGAGACAGGGTAAAACTTCTCTTCCCTTTCTCCGCCACTTAACTTGTTCCTCTTTGCTGGTTAAGGGACTTATTGAAAGTTATCTTTTCTTGAGTTAAGCTAGCAGCAGTTATAGAAAGGAAAGGAGGTAGGTATAAAAAGTAGAACTGCTTTTCTCATGAATAGAAACATCCCGTTTCTCTGGGACAGTTTAGAGGCCCAGATGGTAGCTCTAATGGGGGAATTAGAAACTGCTAGAACTCATGGATTAAATAACTGCGGGTCTGTAAACCAATTGCTTTCAGTAATGCATTTATTGTTCTCCTTCAGTTCCCCTGGAAGAATTGATCCCTTTAGCCAGGGCTGTGAATTGTTAAGGAAAGTGAGGGTGGGAGTGGGGGTGGGGGTGTGGGTGGGGGTGGGGTAGGGAGAGTGCCTTCTTGCCATCCTTGGTAGAGTGGAAAGAAAACTTGATATGGAGTCAGAGCACCTGGCTTCAGTCCACATTCTGGTACTTACTACCTATGTGGTCTTGGGGAAGTGTCTTTCAATCTTGAAAACTCAGTTTCCTCATTTATATGAAGAAAAGTTTGGCTTGGTTGAGCCCTAGGGTTCCTTCTGGTTTTAAATCTTACCATTTTAAATTCCAGCTCAGCTATGTGATCCTGTAAAAATCACTTCCCTTTCTTGTACCTTCCTTTCCTCATCTGTAAAACCAGTTTTAAGTATTTACCTTACAGGAGGGATTGTGAGGGTAAAATGAGCCAGCAGATATGAAAGGGATTTGTAAGGGTAACATGCTAAATAAATGTGAGCTGTTGCCACTTTTCACAGAATTTTAGAGGTGGAAGTGACATTTGATATCATCTATTCCACCTACTTTAGCCTATGGAGGAGAAAACTGGGAGATCAGTTCATCCAAGGTTGTAGAATTTAGAGTTGGAATAAATCTTAGTTAATCCAACCCTTTCACTCGACAGATGAGAAAGGTGAGTGACTTGTCTGAGATCATGAAGATGATAAATAGCTTATTCAAACCCAAATCTTCTAATGAAAGGTCAATATCTATTTTCCTGCCCCTCCCCTTCCCCATGGGGTCAGTCTTCCAATTCAGATCTCCTGACTTCCCCTCTAGACATATTTCTATGAGTTGATTGATAGAACCTGACTTCCGCCTCTTTCCAAGAGATGCTGCAAATTGTGTTGCTGTAGGGCCTTGGAAGACTACTCTGAAACTGTCTGGGATGATAGGTTTCTACCATCTAATCAACAAGGTGACTTGGTAATATATTTCTGCCCTGTCTTATTAACACTAGGAAAGCCTCCTAGGAGGGAACCTTTGGTTGTGTGTGTATGTGTGTATGTAAGAGAGAAAAAGACAGAGAGATGGAGGCAGAGACAAAGACGGAGATGGAGAGACAAAGGCGGACAGAGGCACAGAGAAAGAGAAAGACAGAGATGCAAATAGAAAGTGAGAAATAGAGAGACTGAGACAGAAAAACAGACAAAAAGAGACAGACAAGAAAGACAGAAAAAAAAGAGACAGAGACAAAGGATATAGAAAGAGGAGAGAGATAGAAAGAAAGAGATGGAGAGACAAAAAGTGAGACAGATATAGAGAGACAGTCAGAGACACAAACAAAGGAGAGAGAGAGAGAGAGAGAGAGAGAGAGAGAGAGAGAGAGAGAGAGAGAGAGAGAGAGAGAGAAGGAGACTAGGACATTGCAAGTCATGTTTTTGCTGAGAACCTTAGGAAGCTGTTCATAATAATAAGGCTAATATAATGATTATCACATAGGGACAATGGATACAGGCAGTATTGCATAATGGACAGAGTACTGTATTGAAAGTTAGGAAGACATGAATTCAAATCCTGCCCCAGATACTTAATAGCTGTGTGACTCAAAGCAAGTCACTTGAAGAAGTCTGAGCCCCTGTTTCTATATCTGGAAACAGGGATAATATCCCCTCCCACTCAGCATTTTTCTTGTGAGGATGAGAGGTAATATATGAAAAGTCTTTTACAAACCTTAAAGTGTTGGATGAATGAGAGTATGTACTCATGTGTGTCTGTGTACCTGGGATCACAAAAATTTTGGATCTGCTTTTTAATAATAGATACTGATTTAAAATGTGGGCTCCAGTTATGGCCTATTTAGAGGGTGTATGTATGTGTGTGTGTGTGGGTATGTGTGTGTGAGTGTGATATTAGGAACTTTCTCTTTGGGAAAATTTGTGTTGTCAATTGAGAGTTCACCTTATCAAAGTGACCCAGGTCAAATTTCACCGAGGTGGTTAAATGATGTAATGTCCCTGGAGAATGTGTAATGTCTCCTCCTTGGGAATCCGCACACTTGAGGAAATCGCTGGAGAACTGGGGTAGTCAGACTGGTCGAACCTGTTTGTTCAGGAGCTAAGTGGCAAAAACAATTGCCAAGAGGCAGCTATAAACTACCCTACCAGACCCATCTGGTAATAGTATCCTCTTCTCCAGGTTCCTTTAAAGCATAGAGTTTTAGAGTTGGATGGTACCTAAGAAATCATTCCAACCCTCTCATTTTACAGGTGAGAAACTGAGACCTATAGATGTGAAGGTACTGCATAATCCAATGCAAATTACCTAATATCTCTCAATCCCATATTCCTCATATAAGGGTTTTTAAAGTGATCATTCTTTCATTCTTTGTATCTGTATCACCAGCTCCTAGCACATATTAAACATTTAATCAATAGTTAATACTTGATCACTGTGGAGTAATGGAAAGAGAATGAGACCTGACATCATGAGACTTGGGTTTGAATCTTACTTCTCAAACATAATTACCAGGGTGACCTTGGGAAAATCACTTTTCTCTTAGCCTGTTTTCTTATCTATAGAATATGAGATGAAGATCATTGTGAGGAACGTTTTCTATGGCTTGTAAAGTGTTGTAAATAAGGGATCTGGTATAATTCTAATATTCACTAATTATACTTTTCCCCTCTGAGCTGAAGTGACTAATATAAAGAAACACGTAGTAGGTACATCTTGTCTATAGGTGTTTGTCCCATCTCAAGGGGATACGTTTACCTGAATGCCCTGGAGGGGGATGGCACTATATCCTTGGGCTCACCTCCAGTCTCTAGAATCTCTTAGTTTTGCTCAGGTGGAGGAAGGAAGGAAGGAAAGAAGGAAGGGAGGGAAGGAGGCAAGGAGGCAACTCGGTTGAGCTCAGTATGGGTAGGCACAGCTTATTGATAACTGACAATTTAATTTTCATTTTTCACACACAGCCTTGCAATCATTGAACACTACTGTACTTAAAGGTAGTTTTTAACTTGATATAAAGGAAAGTTTGTAAAATTCAGGGCTATCTAAAAGTGGTAACAATAATGAGCTTATTTTAAGCCTAGAAGCAGTACAATGGCTCCTCAGATCTTTGGGGTTCTCTTCTTTGCTGCCTTCCATCACATTTACCCTGAGCCCCCAGTCAGGAAAATTCCTAACATTTAGGCAGGGGTTTGGCTCTCTGCTTGCATTTATATTCATAGTTATTTTTTGATAATGTTTGGCCTCTTTGTGGTTGAGCCAAAATTCCAATTTCCTGAAATGCAGAGTAAATAAACAGGCACCCAGCAAGGAAATTGGGGAAAGAATAGATTTTTTCTTGGTATTTCCCTCAGTTCTTGAAGATGTCATTAGCCCAAGAAGTCTGCAGGGCCAATGGCCCTCTTTGATCTTTCCCTTCTTCATCATAACTCAGTCCTACTTTCTCTTTCTCCGGTTCCCCACATTCTGCTAATTCTTTGTTCTTTAATACAAGCTCCTCAGGGCATGACCAATCAGAACAGATTTCTCTACTGTGGCACTTAATTGAAATGTCTTTGATTCAATAAGGTGTCCACTCCAGGCTTTGTTCTTAGCTAGTGAAAAATCCAGGTGTGTTTTCACTTGATTAATGGCTATTTCACCTTTCCCCAAATTATTTCTTGATCTTAGGAGCTCCTATGGTCAGTGGAATGCTTACTTAACCAAAATCACAAAGGAAACAGGGTTCAGACACCTGCACCTTGCTAATTGTGGGACCAGTGGTAAGCTACCAGACTTGTCTGTCAGATGAGCCTCAATTTCTCATCTGTTTAATGGGGCACTATCTTCATCACAGAGTTGTTTTGAGGAAAGTGCTGTTTTTTTTTTTTTAATTTGAAGCCTTAGACTAGAAGTTCTTGGCCTAGGGTCAGCTAGTTCCTTTTTTAATTGATAACTAATTCAATATAAGGTGTTCCAAAAGTTTTTGTGTATTAAAGCTTTTTTAGTCTGCATTAAGACTTTTAGGGCAGCGCTGGATGGGGTGGTGAATAGAGTGTCAGACCTGAAGTTAGGAAGGTCCAAGTTCAAATCTGGCCTCAGACACTTACTAACTGTGTGACCCTGGACAAGTCACTCAACCCTGTTTGCCTCAGTTTCTTCAAATGAGCTGGAGAAGGAAATGGCAAACTACTCTAGTATCTTTGCCAAGAAAATCCCCAAAAAGGGTCATGAAGAGTTAGACATAACTGAAAAATGACTGAACAACAACAAAGACTTTGGGGGTACTCTGAATAATTGGTTTCCTTTGTAATCGTATATATTTTATTTTAAAATTTAAAAACTTCTGCATTTTAAATACTTTTATTATTCCTGAAGAGGGTACCTAATCTTCACCAGATTGCCAAAGGGATCCATGGAAACCAAAAATAAATTGAGAATCCCTGGTCTGAACAACTGTGAGTTCATTTATTTCATCAACATTTATTACATTCCTGCTATGCATAGATCACTGTGCTGGGAGAGATATGATGGTTAGATAAAGCTCACAGTTTAGTGGGGGGAGATAATTAAGGTAACTCCTCTTTCTCTGATGCTTTGAAATTTACAAAGGACATTTATCACTACAACCCTGTGAAGGAGACAGTACAACTATTACCGCCACCATTTTACAGAAGAGGAAACTGAGGCTCAGGGATTTCGATGGACTTACCCAAGGTCACACAGGTGCTGTTTCAGAGACAGGACATGAGCATATCAATCCTGACTCCAAGTGTACTTCTCTATTCCCTCTTCCATGAAGCATCTGCCTCTTGATAGCCATAACTCATAGGAATGTACAAAAAGTGCCAGCCAAAAAGCTTTGTACCATCCGAGGGGGAAGGGTTTTACCAAGTTGGCTGTTGGATATGGGTCTGAGAAGGATCAGGGTAGGCTTCATAGACCCTTTCATTGCAAGCAGGTTATTGTTATTAACATGCTAATGCTCTGGGATGGAGTTTGGGCAACTGATTTTCATGACAAAGGAGGGAGATGCCAGGAAGTGCGGCCAGGTTGAATGTCTTTGGCCAGCTTTCAGGGTCACGGGGCTTCTTTTGTTCATGATCACAGTGAAAATAAATAAATAAATAAAGAGCACGAAAAACCAACAGGGGATCACATTTCCAAACTCCCGTTCTCGTGGCTGACTTCTGAATCATCAGTTTAGTAATTAAGAGACGAAAGCACAAAGTTGCATTTGGCAATGAGATGTAAATTGTACCTTGCAAAAGGTCAAGGCCTGCCTCTGATTAAGCAGCTCCTCAGGCTGCTTTACCCCAGCCGAAACAATAGCGAAATTGAGGCTATTTATAGGTGCCCCCCTTCCTTTCCAGAAATTCCCGTTGGGATGTGAGGGTTTGGGGAGATGATTTCCATATACTTGTGGTTTGGAACTCTGCATCAGCTGGGTGCTGACAGCTGCTGAAGAGTAAATAAGGGATGATGCATTGAACTGGGAAGTCCATATGGTTCGAAAAAATAGATTAAAATAAAATAAAAGCATTTGTTATTACGTTGGATTGTTGAGCAGAACTGGATTCAGTCGTTTAACACTACTCGGATGCCTTGCACGGCTCTGAGAGAAACAAATCATTATAAATGGCAGTGTTTCTTTTTTGGATGAAAGATTTCTGGTATGGATGGAGTGTCAGGAGGTAGGATGCGGGGCAGGATTTCTCAGCAGCTGTCCTTATTATCTAGATATAGGTCTCGTGACAGAATGGGAATTGGCTTCCTAAGCCTTCTGGGACCAAAGTCCCACTTGGAATGGTGACTTTCCAGTGTTTTCATCCCTGGTATATCATTATCTCATTTGCCCCTGACAATAACCTTGTTGGGAAGTCAACGAAAGAATTTTTGTCCTTGTTTTTACAGATAAGGAAACTGAGACTCAGGAAGGTTCTCATAACATTCTTTTTCTCTGGTCACCTTCCCCTTCATCTGTTTCCCCAAAACTTAGAAATGGATGGTAGATTTTCACGAATTCTTTGCTGATTATTTGATGGGAGCTAATTCTGCTTCTCAGATAGGCATTTCGAGGCAAAGAGAGCTGGATTTGGAATCCAGGAGTGTGAATCTGAATCCCAGCTCTGCTAATTTACCGCCTCTGTGACCTTGAGAAAATCTCTAGTCCTCTCTGAGTTCCAGTTTGCTCATTTGTAAAATGAAAGGGTTGACTTTGTTAGTCTCTAAGGTCCATTCCTGCTACAAATGTATTGTTGGTCCTACAATTATAGGATCCTTGAGGGTGGGGATAAGGTTTCATGCTTTTTGGATGTCATCTATGTGCTAATAACGTTTCTTCTTGGTTCCTTGCTTGACTTTGGTGGGAGGTGTGGGAGGGGAGAGAGGCAAAGAAAGAGTGAAGAAGGAGATAAGAGAGAGAGAGAGAGAGAGAGAGAGAGAGAGAGAGACAGACAGACAGACAGACAGACAGACAGACAGACAGAGACAGAGAGAGACAGAGAGAGACAGAGACAGAAAAATCTTTTTTCTTTTGGTTCTGGCCCAGTCATCTAGCTGAAGGAAGAGGACACATGAGCTCTCAGAAAGTTTTGCTGTCAGCAGAGTTTGAAAGACTTTGCTGTCAGAAAACTTATATTTAAACAGACCAGAAGAGAGAGGCATCTTGGTAGTAGAAAAGGTCTTGGATTTGAGGTCAATTGACCTGGATTAGAAATTCCATTCTTCTGCCTATTAGTTGTGTGACTTTGGGCAAGTCATGTTATACAAGGAGAGGGCTGGATTACATCAAGGATTCTTAAGGTGTATATACTTATATATACACTTAAGGTGTATATACTATATATACTTATACATATATATGCATATGTGTGTATGTATGTATTTCACAAGCTCCAATTTAAGGACCTCTGAACTAGGTGATCCTAAGAGTTACTTCTAACTCTGGCACTCGAAATCTAGGTCATCTCTGTACCTTTTATACACTTGAGTGAACAGAAGGTGCTAAACACATACCAAGTTGATTGAAAGGGGAGACAATACAGGCATAGCTGGATTTACTTGAGGCATCTCTTGGGCAGGCTCCCTTTATTGTAACCAAAGGGTCTTCTAGGACCCTGTCTGTGTACATGAACCTGTTGAAGACCCTGCTTTATTTGGCCAGGCAAAAGATGAATAATTATCTTGTGAAAGAGCATCCTTGTGTAGGCTCTATAAGCACCAGAGGATAACCCTCTAGGGCTAGATCTTTGGGGCTTGGTCCTTGGAATAATAATTTCCTGGTACTTCTATCTCAAGGGGAGTTGGGCTGCCACAAATCCTTGTTGGTCATACCTTAGCAGGTCAACTCTGCCAGTGAGATGCAAAGGTTTGGGGATTTCTATCTTGTCCTAAGTCAAACAAGTTCAAATGCCCTAAGCTGCTATTTCTGGCAAGCTCTCCTAATTTAGGCAATAGAGAAGAAAAGGAAAGAGCGGTAGAGATGGTGGGCTTTGTGCCTGTACAGTATGAACACTAGGGTTGTTGGGAGGGGAATTTGGAGGGGGTTCCAGAATAGGTGCTGCAAATATCATGAATGAAATACACGATAGAAAAAGTCATTGCTCCTGATGTTTGCTGCAGGGATAAGTGTGAGTAAATGTTGCCTACCCCAGTGCCAGGCTGGTGATTTAACTTGAGGGGAGCATTTAAGTGGGCCACATAGTTCTTTCCAATTCCTTACATTTTCTAGGCTTTTAAGAAGCCCTCCAGTTTTTATGTTTTCCTTCCAAAGATTCATTCCCTACCATTTAGATCTACTATTTCAGATACTCTCTGGCAAAATTGCAAGGAGTGGCATCAGCACATCTATGTACAGTAGGAGAATATATTTGGAATGCTTATTTCCGAGAGCTGTTGGAGATGACTAACAATTTTACACCACACAGAAGGATTGACAATAAATTTAGGAGTAGCAAATGGAACTACTGTTCTATTTCCCTCTCGGTAAATAAATAACGACAAAACCTGTATTCCAATACCAGAGCGTCAAATCCATGGTACCCAGTTGATTAATACTGAAAACATCTTGGTGAAAACGATACATTTAGAATAGTCATAATGCAAGTCCCAGCAGCTGACACTGAAGGTTTATTTTAATCTAGCACAAATCAGAGAGCTCAATGTGAAGAGTCATGGCTCCTTCTGCAAGGGACCACCTGTGTCCATACCTAGGAAGTTTTAAAAGCTTAGTTTTTTTTTTAAACCAGATTCACAAACAAAGTCAGCCCTGCTTATGCCTTCAAGGCTCCCAAGATGACACAAAGAGGAAGTTGATGTACCAACAGCAGCTACGGGGACTTTTATTCCTGACTTTTTGCACTCCCTCCTCACCCCTGCCTCTTAGAAACCCTGGCTCTGAAAGTACTACCCTCTGAAGAAGAAGTGTCTAGATTATCCACCTTACCCACCAAAATTACTTTATATTTACTATTTTTAATTTTAAAAATTTAATTACTATATATTTACTTTGTAGGTATTCCCTTTGACCCAAGGCTCTCCAAAGAGACTGGGATCAGACCTGGGAACTTTTATTGTTATTGGTCCCACTTGGAATTCTCTAGGAGAAATTTAAAAATAAAGGTTAAGTATGTTTTATGTGTAAGTTTCCCCAGATGTGTACAGCAAGTACCCCAATTCCTGCCCAGGTAGGTACTCAGTGTGCCATATGGGTGGTATGGGTCAACTTCCATTTCACCCACTGTAGAAAGTTCCTAGGAGACAAAGAATCATGAAAGTCCACCAACAGACACAAAGACTTAGAGCAGCCCTTCCAAACAGCTTCAATCAACCACTCGTCAAAAAGACAGCCCCAATCTCTGAAACCCCGTTAGGAAGGTGGTGGTATGTGTATGAAGTCATCAACGATACACAGATACTTTTTAGGCACCTGTTTTGTGCCAGACACTGTATTAAAGCATTGGAGATGCAAAGAAAGGCAAAACCCAATTCCCATTCTGAATTAACCCACAGTTTAATGGGAGAGAGACAACATGTGAAAAACTAGGCATAAACAACATATATTATAGGGGAAATTGAGGGTATTCTTAGAGAGAAGGCACTAAGATTAAGAAGGATTGAGGCATGAAGAAAGGCAGGGAAGCCAGGAGGCAAAGAGATAAGGAGACTTTCAGAAATGGGGCATAGTCAGGGAAAATTCAAGGAGTCAGGACATGGAGAACCCAATGAGAGGAATGGCCTTGAGTCCTCTGTTACTGGATCAGAGAGTATGCAGAAGGGATTGAGATGCAAGGAAATTGCAAAGGTAGCAAGGGACCAAGTTACCAAGGATTTTAACTGCCAAACAGGTTTTATATGTGATTATGGAGATAATAGTGAGTTTATTGAATGGAGGGAGAGTGATACGGTCAGATCTGTGCTTTAGGAAGAATAATGTTACAGCAGAATGGAGGATAGACTGGAGTGAGGAGAGTCTTGAGGCAGAGAGATCAAGCAGCAGGCAATTGTAATGTTCTTCAAACTTTATTGGTGGATACCAGGTGATGAATTCACTTTCAGGAAAGTATTCATCAGATGACTGCATCAGAGTTCACACCCTCTATCTAATCAAGCCTATTAGGTGGAATTTATCAAACTGACCAGGAGGAGTGGCAGAAATGAGAATGAATGAACCATCCTTTCTTTACTCTTACGACCTAGTTTTCAAGAAATGCAGTTTTATGTATGTATGTGTGCATATATGTCTATAATTCTCCCTGAATATATGTGTATATACATGTATGTGTATAAATATATACACATACACAAGGTTTTCTCTTTATATATATATATACACACATCTATACATATACATATATGCATATGCAATACATGTGTGTATGTGTATATTTGTATACACATACACATATATATATTTAATGGGATGGGACATTTGTAGATAGCGGCTGTCAAACAGGCCAGTTTCACCAGACTTAAGCTCACTATTGCATAACTATCATTCAATAATGGATGTTTTCTTTTCCTCAGTGTCTGAAGGTTGGCAAAGAATGTTAAACAAATGATCTCATCTGATTCTCCCAACAGCCTTGGCAGGTAGGTCATTAACAAATAGTCCTTAACCTCATTTTACAGATGAGGAAACTGAGGCTCAGACACATTAAGTGATTTATCCAGTATCACTCACATCTTATAAATACTGGAGATGGAATTTAAACCCAGGTCTCCATAGCTGGTGTTGGATTAAATGTGTCAGAGGTGACATTTAAATCCAGGTGTCCACCTTTCTACCATACCTCACTGCCTTTCAGGGGGCATATGGGAAAACCCTTTCATAAGCTACAAAAGTCCTATAGAAATGGGCAGACTGACGCATGATCCCTTACACCTGCATCTTGTTCTTTCAAGGTCTTGGCTTTTTGGAAATTGAAACCTGGCACCCCCAGTGGCTATGAAGGGCAAAACTACTTAAGCAGGCCCTTGCTGGGATCTGGTTTTTGTGAGTTTGGCCTCTGGCCACCATTAGGCTTCTCTCTATTCTACTAATCTAGTGTGGCAGGAGGGTTGGATTTTTAGGCATCAGAACTAAGAAGGACACAAAGACTAGCTCCCAGGATGGGACAAAGGAACTGGGGATGGTGTGGGCTTGTGGAGAAAGTTCAGTGTTAAAGAAACAGCAGCTAAATGAGAACTGTAAGAATGCTGTCATTATTTCCTTTGTACACTTCCTTAGCTCCATCAAAATGGCACATGAAGGGGAGTTGGAGTTGGAAGATAGTGAGAGAAAAAGCCTAGGGTACTCCTGAAGCCTTTTTTAATTAAATATTAAAAAAAAAGAAAATCTAACCTAGACAGTCAACAGTGCTGTGGCACTATAACAAATTGGGGAATTTCTTTTCAGCAATTAGGGTGAAATTAGGTCAGTACAGAAATGAGCATGAATGTGCCATTCTTATTCTCAGTCCTCTGAAAGAAGATGTAGGCTGTAACAAATATTTGAGAGGCAGTGAGTTCTTGCCTGCGCTGAGGTAGCCCTACCCTTGGGAGGGAAAGGTCAAATAGCTTGGTTAAGACTGCGCTGGACTTAGAAGGACCTTGGTTCACAATCCCTTTTTCATGGCTATGTAACCTTGGGCAAGTCACTTACCTGCTTATAATCTCAGTTTCCCCATCTTCAAAATGGATATAATGATAATGGTAGTACCAGTTTTACCTGGTGGATGATGAAATGCAACTGACATAATGTATGTAAAGTTCTTTCCAAACCTTTAAGTGCTATATGAGGACAGCTATTGTTATTAAGTCCAAAGAGAGGACCAGACCACAGAAAAGTGGAGAGCTGATGGATTTAGAAGTGCAACAGTACCTTAAATGTACAGAAAGGACATGACCAGAGCAGGTGCCTCGACTCAAGCTTAGAGTGCTAGTATTTCCCTGGATGGTGAACCTTATGCAAGGAGAAGAGGAGGAGGGAACACAGGTTCCATAGTCAATGGAGAGGAAGTGACTCCATAGCTAGGACCACCACCTAAAATTTGCTGCCAGTATGCCTTCAAAAACTTAACCTGGATGGAACATGAAGGGAAACATGAGAAATCCTGAGCCACTAGATGGAGAGTCAGGGTTGGAATGCCCACCTTGCTGTTTGTTGACTAGGTTCATGATCTTGAGCAAGTCATTTCATCTCATCTGAGAGTTTCCTCTTCTCTAAAAAGAAAATAGATCAGGGGTTCTTAACTTGTGTTTGTTGGCACACTTATAGTATGGATAGCCTACACCTCATGCATACCTGTGTCCCCAAACCAATGGTTTCATCTAGCCCTGAGCCTTGAGCTTCACCGAAGCCTTCCAAAATGAGAACTAGCCCTGGCCCTGGCTTCTTACACCCTTCCTTGCTAACCCCTCCCCCCCTCACTCTAGGATTACCAGTCAACCATGGGACAGATGTTTCTCCAGCACTAGGCACTGTGTTCATTGCTTAGGATATGAAGACAAAACATGAAACAATACCTGCTCTGAAGGGTTAGTCTATCAGGGGAGGCAACACATATCCTTATAATTATATGCAAAAGAAATGCACAGAGCATTTGCCACTAAAGGTTGGGGAATGGCCCAATGGAGGAGGGCTGAATTTGGAAAATAACTAGGAATTCTAATTGACCAGCACTCACAAAGGCAACAGAGGAATGAGGCGAACTATTATCTGGAAGATATTATCTGGAAGACCGAAACAATGTATTTGTATGGATGTATATGTGTTTATATATGCGTGTATACATGCATTCTATCTTCATACACATATAAATAAATGCATATATACATACATGCATACAACATATTCATACACACACATATAAGGTAGCTAGGTTACACAGTAGTCAGGCCTGGCATTATGAAGACCTGATTTCAAATTCAGCCCCAGACACTAGCTGTATGACTCTGATCAAGTCACTTAACTCTTTGCCTCAGTTTCCTCATCTGTAAAATGAGTTAGAGAAGGAAAATAGCAAACCACTCCAGAATCATTGCCAAGGACAAGAAAATCCCAAATTGGGTCACAGAGTCAGACATGGCTGAACAATGACAACACACATACACATATATGTGTATATCTATCTACCTACATACATGCATGCATGTATATGCATATATACATTTATATAAATATATGCATATATATGCATCTGTGCATATACATATACACACTCACACAGATATACATGTACCTACATATGTATACATGTATGCATGCATATATACACATGTGTATGTATACAATACATACACACACATGTCACACCTATAACATGTTGTCTCCTCTGCCTAGATTATAAGCTCTTGGAGGGTAGGAATTATTTTGTTTTTGTTTTTCTGTCCTCAGTACTTTTAGCATAGTGCTTGACACATAGTAGATATTGGATAAATATTTGCCAGTTACTACAGCAGTAGATCTGTTCCTACTCATGTGGTGAGGAGAGAAAGACTCATAGTATTTGGATTCAGCCAACCTCAGTTCCAATCTCATTTCGGTATCTTTCTGGCTATGTTACCTTAGATAAATTGCTTATCAAGTGAATTGACTTATCCAAGGTCTTAGCTGTAAAATGTGGGGATTGGATTCAGTCATCACAAGGGTCCTTTCTAGCTTTAAATCTATAATTTTCTAAGTCCTGAGAAAGGAATGTTTAGTGATATATGACTAATTAGCCAAGTGATAGCACAGGGAAATGTTCCCAGGGGCTTTTGTATCCTTTCTGTGGTATCAGTTGCTGGAGTGGTACCTTCAGCGTCCTTCAGAACACTAAGCATTCACCTTTTCCAGAGCTTGTACAATGCTAGGCTACCAATGAATATCAACAGATGTTCACCTACAAAAAGTGCCATATATATGTCAGGTGCCAGGATTCCATCATATTCGTGACTGAGAACATTATGAAAATAATATGACTCAAACGAAAACATAAGCAAGAAATTAAGCAACCTAATTAAATGACCAATTCTAGCCCTCTTTGAAGCAAATCCACAGGGTCACATGTGCTTAGGAAAAAAGTAGTGAGTAGAGTAGACTGTACATATTGTTTTCAGGACTTTTCTAAAAATTTCCTTCTTTCTTTTGTGTGTGTGTGTGAGAGAGAGAGACAGACAGACAGACAGACAGAGAGACAGAGAAAGCAGACAGACAGACAAAAACATACAGAAAGAGACAGAGAGAGAGGCACATAGAGACAGAGACACAGAGAAATGGAGAGAAATACAGAAAGAAAGAAACAGAGGAAAAGAGTTAAGGGATTATTTCTTTTGGATTACTTCTTTGAGAAGTGTATTGAAAGATTCAAAGTCTACCATAGACAACCCCTCTCTCCCCTCATTCCCAAGCCATGAAGGTCCTAGAATCAAAGAATCAAAGACTTTAGAGCTGAAAGAGATGTTAGAGTTTGTTTAGTTCAACATGTTGGTTTTACCTAGAGGCAGAGACATGGGACTCAGAACCAGGTGCCTTGACTTCACGTCCAACGGTGTTTCTATGGCACTGCCCCTTTTATGTCTAGGGGTAGAAAATAATAATTTGCTGGCTGTGTTCTCACACTGTGGACTCCAACCGAGTTTGTAGTTAGGCTTTGGCACAGAGGCAAGAGTCCTGGACTTGGAATCAGGAGAGATCTAGAACTAGACTAGAAAATGAGGAGGATTAAATGTAACGATGTATACACGTGTTTTGGAAACTTCAAATAACATTAAGTGGAATATACCCCCAATGCCCAATGAAATAAAAGGAAGATGGAAAAGTACATAAGTACATAAATAAGTACATGCCTTACAAAAATACTCATAAAAGTACTCTCATAAGTACAAAAATATTAACCACTGTACTTTTTGGGTATCCCTTTATCCGCCCCTTAGCCTCCCTCCACCAATGTTTTCAGACCTCTATCTCTTACAATCTTTGTTTCATTTTAAATCACGGAATAACCAAGAATTGTAAATACAGTAGGGGTGCCCATCAACAGGAGTATGGCTGTGCCAGTGTAAAGGTCGTGGAATACTATTACACTGTAAGAAATGAGGAATTCTGAGAAAAAGGAAGGTTTATAGGTCCTTGTGCAAAGCAAATGAAACCAAGGGAATAGTTTACAAAATGGTCACAATGATGTAGAGGGGGAAACAACAATGATAACATTGAAAGACTTCTGCTTTCTGACTGGTGAAGTGACTGATAATGAATGAATAATTTCAGAAGACTGACCTTGAAAGTACAATTCCCCTCTCTTGGCAAAGGGGTGTTGGTTTAGAGATATGAAATGAGGCATACAATTTTTAGAAAGAACACTCTGATAATCTGTATTATTTATTTTATTCACCTATAAGTGAGATTCTCTTTTAGGGTAGAAGGGGAAAGAGACACTTCAAAGTGACAATATCATAAAGAGCAAAAGAATATTTATAAAACATTTAAAAAAATCTATAGAAATGCCAACCATCATTGTAATCCATTAAAATTCCTAGATTATTTTTATGACCTTTTGTCCAGTACCACAGTTCCCTGTCCTGTACTTACTTTTTAAAATTTAGGTATGGAATTTTAAATTAAATCTTCAGTTCATTGTTCTAGCCTCCTGAAATATTTTCAGCCTCTGACTCTATCATCCAACATGTTGGCTATCCCTCTAAGCTTTGTGGTAGAATTGGATAGCTCTAGTGATGGGAACCTCACTGCCTAATGGGGCAGCCTCTTCCACTTTTAGACAGAAGCCTTTGGAGATTCATGTAGGTAACTCCACTGTACTTTGCTTGAGATGTAGTCAAAGCCTGGTCCTTTCTTTCTCAATTGTGTTTGACAGCTCCAGTTTCATTTCAGTGACAAGAAATGTGTCGAGCTAAAAATATACCGAGCAGATGTAAATCTGGGTGATGTGGCAGGATCACACCCATTGTGCCATGTGCTCGGCTTCCCATGTCTCTAGAGGCACAGTTGCTACAAGACCATTCACAGACGGTGTATTTTTCAGCGTGTTACATCCACACAAGCTTGAGGTGAGGCAGGGGAATATCAGAAAAGCCATGAATGTGATCCCCTCATCATTCAGCGAGCATAATTTCTCCTGGCACTGGACAATAATACAATCGACTCAGAGAAATGTGTAATTTCCTGGTGTATAAACATGTGCCCTTTCATCCCTCTCTCCTCCAGTGTGCAGGACCTTTCTCAAGAGGGTGATTCTCTCTCTTGTATGTTAAAGAACATCCTCTGAGTCTCTCATAAGCACAGACTTCTGTCCCACACTTGGGATCTTAGCATTGTGGGATTTAGAACTGGAGAGAATCCCAGAGATCTTCTAGTTAGCCCCCTAAATCTATAGCAATCTAACTAAAACTCAGAGAAGGGAACCGTTTTGGCAGAGGCCACACAGGTAATAACATGAAGCTCTGGGATTTGAATCCTCATTTTCTGACTCCAGATACAGCTGAATTCCTCAACTAAGAGTTATGCTAGATGACCATTCCATGATATGCCCAGTTGATGGTGATGATGGGAGAGGATGGGAGGACAGGAAAGAAGAACTTCCTGACTTCTGGGAGACAGGGGGTGGGGGTGGGGTGGGGTGGGGAGTTCCATCATTGAAAGCTGCTTATACCCTAAATAAACCCATGGAGGTTTAGATCAAGAGGACAGTCTTTGACCCTGGAGATCAAAGAATGTATTTTATTACTGTTCAGATTTTGCAACTTTCAGCTTCCAAATTGCAATTAACAGTTGGCAATACAATGTCAAGAGAATGCATCTAATAATAGCTGTGATAATAGCTGCCATTTATGTATGACTTTAAGGTTTGCAAAGCACTTTACAAATACTTCATTTGATTGTCATAACTCTGGGAGATGGCTGGTATTATTATCATCCCCTTTTTACAGATGGGGAAACTGAGGCAGAGATTTAAAATGTCACTTAACTTGCCAACAATCTCCCACCTAGTAAGTGTCTGAGGCAAGATTTGAACACACCTTCCTGACTATAGTTCCAGTACATCTAGCTGTCTCATAGGTGTATGTGTCAGGATGAATTTGAACCCACTGGCTTTAATCCCAGCTCCCTATATGTTATGCCTTGCGGCTTCCTTTGTAAATTTCAAGCACCGTAGACATGTGATTTGGGTTAACAAAGCTTCTTGGGAGCATGGGTTGTTTCATTGTTTTGTCCATATCTTCCTTCCAGTACTGGGAGCAAAGCACGTGCTTAATCAATACTTCTTGAGTGCTTTGCTATAATAACTACCCTCATCATTATTGTTACTATTCTTGTGGTTTTAGGAATGCCATAGAAGAGGATAATTTTTTTTTTCTAATTGGCTTGGAGAGAGACTGAGGTTTTAGCAGCAGTTGGACTAAACAACATTTTGAGGGGAAAGACCTTGGAGGACTGAGAGGACTCATGTAAACTCAATGTGAATCAGTAGTGTGACATGAAAGCTATAAAAGCTAAAGTGACCCAAGGACGCCTTAATAGATGCACAGAGTCCGGAGAGATGGTGATGTTAGACTCTCTCTGCTCTGCTCAGCCAAGTCAAATTGGGAGAGTTGTTCTTTAGTCCGGGCAATGCACTGACAAACTGGTGCTGGAGGGCCTGAAATGGATGATACCTGAGGCTCAGATGTGGAAGTCAGAGATGACTGTCCTGAAGAAGGGAAAATTTAAGGTGGGAGGATGGTGGAAGGGGGATCATAGGCTTTGTCTTCAAGTAACTAAAGGGCTGTATGTAAAAAAGGGATAAATTATCTCCCAGCTCATCCTAGAAAACAAAATAAGGAATTCTGGGTGAAAGCTGGAGAAGCTGATAAAGACCTCCCCACTTGGAAGCTTTGAATAAGTCTATTAACCCATGAATGAGGTGTGGATGAGTCATTAAGTAACTAGGCCCAGGGTGCTATCCTCGCCCCTACACTTAGAAATCTTCAGTCTTCTCAATGAGGTGGAGTAGGATCCTCCCTACCTATCTACCTAGGGCATTTAGGTAGTTCAGTAGAAAAAGTACTTGGGCTTCTAATCAGGAAAACTTATCTTCCAGATTCCAGAGTTCAAATCTAGCCCCAGACATTTACTAGCTGTGTAACCCTAGGCAAGTCATATAACCCATTTGCCTCAGTTCCCTCATCTGTGAAATGAGCTAGAGAAGGAAAATGGCAAACCACTGTAGCATCTTTGAAAAGAAATCCCCAGATGGGGTCAGGAGGAGTCAGAAACAACTCAACATTAACCCTACCTAGGTAGGTAATTGTAGGGAGGAATAATCAAAATTTAGTTTTATTAAGTTGTTTAGGTTTACCTGTGGTCACCCCCTCTGCTCTAGGAAACCTCTTATGCCAAACCTTCAGGAATTTATTTCATTGATTAATTATTACTGGCTTCCTTCAAGTCTCAACTAAAATCCCACCTTCTACAGGAAGGTTTTTCCCTGTCCCTCTTAATTTTAGTCAGTCAATAATAAACATCTCTTAAGTACCTTCTTTGTGTTAGACTCTGCCCTAAGTGCCATTCTTCTGTTGTTCCCAGTTTCTTCTGTATACAGCTTGTTTGTATACAGTTACTTGGGTGTTATCTCCCCTATTAGACTGGGAATTCCTACAGATAAGGGATTGTCTTTCACCTTTCTTTTTATCTTCTGCTTGTAATGCACTTAGTTAACTCTGCCCTTAGTTCCTGGCACATAGTAGGGGCTTAATAAATGCTTATCGACTGATTGATTAACTAAAACAAACATTCCTACAACTTAATAAATACACTTCTAGCATTGCCATGTTCAAAATAATTAATTCATCATCTTCTGGCTAAACTATGAGGAGTCTTTCTGAATTGAATTTCCTAGATTTAGATATGAAGTTCCTTTTCTCCTCAATTGTTATCAATTGTGTTTGACCCTTTGTGACCCCATTTGGGGTTTTCCTGGCAAAGATACTGGAATAGTTGCCATTTTATTCTCCATTTCCTTTTACAGATGAGGAACGGAAGCAAACAGGGTTAAGTGACTTGCCCAGGGTCACACAGCTAGTAAGTGTTTGAGGTTGGATCTGAATTCAGATTTTTGGGGATTCCAGGGCCAGTATTGTATCCATCGTGCCACCGAGCTGCCCAAAGAGAGACCTGAGAGACCACGGAATTCAGCTCTTCATTTTATAAATGAAGAAACTGGAGCCCAAATCACTTATTCAAGACCATAGTCACACAGGTAATATACGTCAAAGGGTGGGGGATGTGACGCCAATTCCTCTGTTCCTAAACCCATATCTTTCCATTGAGAAGTTAGGTAATTTAATTATATATCACTTTAAGGTGTGAAAAAGACAAAATATAGGATATGATAATATAGATTATATATAATAGAAATATGGAATTCTAGATTTGTAGGTATTTCTAGGACTTGTGTGATTAATGTTTGTTTTTTTTTCTTGGCACGGACTTTAGACAATCCAGATCACCTTCATACCATGATGAAACATGGCATTCAGATTATAGTAGAAGAAACACTTCTTAACAGTTTGTTATTGTTTAATCATTTCTGTCCTGTTGACTCTGTGTGACCACATTTGGGGTTTTCTTGGCAAAGGCACTGGAGTGATTTGTCATTTCCTTCTTTCATTCATTTTACAGATGAGAAAACTGAAACAAACAGGGTTAAGTTACTTGTCCAGGGTCATACAGCTAATAAATGTCTGAAGTTCACTTTTAACAATTAGAGTTTTGCAAAGGTGGAACAGGTCTCCCTTATTTAGTAGGAGGTTGACCATCATTTGGAGTCCTTCAGGAGAAGGCTGGATAATTTGTCTGAGATGCTTCAAAGGGGATTCCTGCTCAGGAAGAGGTTGGGCTAGATAAATGCTGAGATCTCTTCCAATTCTGATATTCTAATAAAGTTAGATGGTAAGGTCACTGAGCACATTTGTGAAAGCTGGAACTAAGCCTGAGTTCTGACCTGTGAGTCACACTATGAGCCATATGGACCTATAGGAAATAATTTTTCTCATTGAGAATAAGCAAATATCCTTTCTTGTGATTAAAAGCAACGCTTATCTAAAGAGATACCTGTTTGATGGGGAAATGTTAGCCGTTCATTTTCTTGGTACAGATGAAGAAAATAATGTCTGGCCAGCAAGGCTGGATTAAAAATTGGAGTCATAATGGTACATGGAAAAGGATTCTGGATTTCTAGTCGGAGGACCAGGGTCCAAATTCCCAGCTGTGCTACCAAATAGCTGTATGAACATTGGCAAGTTCTTCATCCTCCGAGACTCAGTTTCTCATCTGGACAATGAGATTCAATGTCTTTTCTAGCTCTATATCTATGATTTTATCAATTGGGCCAACAATCTGCTTTTAACCATAGCTGGTTGGTTATAGCCAGGGACATAGGACATCTGGCTGAGACTCTGGGACTTCCTCAGTTACTTTGGCTGACGGTGATACCAGTAGAAATGTACAACCTGGATTTGGTGGTGATGGTGTTGGAGGATAGGTAGTGTCACTGAAGAGTTCCCCCACAGTGGTCCATCCACCCACCTTCTGGTTTACAAAGGTGGGTTTTTGAAGAACTGATTCTCTTTGTGGTTGAGATGAGTGGGAGAGTCGAAAAGGCAGGGGCCTGCCTTTAGTCACTGTATGACATGGAGCAAACACCTTCTCCTCTCTAGGGCTTCATTTTACCATTTACAGAATGAGGGGGTTGGATGATATGTTCTCTGAAATTCTACAGAAGAAGTTCTACAGAACCTCTTGTAGTGTTCTGAATTCTCTGTTCTAAGACACCTCACACCTCAACTTCTGTGATTGATTTCACAGTAATGATCCCAATTCCTTCCCATGTACCTTGAATAAGAGAAAGGGCACAGGGCCAGGGGTGGGGACCTGTAGTCTTAAGGCCATATATGGCCTTCTAGGTCCTTGGGTGTGGTCTTTTGACTGAATTCAAGTTTTACAAAACCAATCCTTTTCAGGCGATTTGTTTTGTGAAATTTGGATTCAGTCAAAGGGCCACACTTGAGGACCTGTAGGACTGCATGTGGTCTTGAGGTCGAAGGTTCCCTACCTTTGCACTAGACCAACTGTAGGCATTCAGTAGAATGTGAGCTCCCTGAGAGTAAAGAATGTGTTGGAGCAGAGTGGTTCAGTTTGAACTCAGTCCAAAGGCTATGCTTGAGGACCTAGAAAGCCTCGAGGCCATAGATTCCACACCCCTGGTCCAGACACTGATTTCACACCCAGTTTGCCTGGGCTCTTGACTACTACCTTCTATCCTGGCAGATTGCATTTTGGTTCTTTCATCTAACAGCTGCTATGGGTAGCAATAGTTAATAAATGTGTATAATCAAAGAAGTCCAAATCGCATTTAAATTGCCCCAGCTGGTCACAAATAATCCGCAAAGGCTTAAGCCCTGGACTAAAGAGAAAGCAAATAGTCCTGCATGCTTTGGCCAGACGTTGCTAGGTCTTAAGAAAAATTGGCTCCTTCAGTAACTCCCTAGGTATCACCGTTCATCTGTCTTCAGCTTTGTTGCTACAACCAGGAAGACAGGGTGATTGAATTGTGGTAAAGGAAGGCAGTTGCTGCTTCCAGACAAGGTGGCCAACCTCTTTGCTTCTCTTGGGCTGCTTGTAGTCAGTCAATGAAAGCAAAACCATCCCAGGTTTTGGGCAGATAGTTTTCAAGGTCTCCTTTCTTTCAGAGCTTTCTTTATGTGTTGCCAGGAGGTGGATAGTAAAGGATCCAGGCAGCCATCTCTTGTGTGATAGAACAGATACCTGGGAGGAGGAAGGGTGTGGTAGGAATAATGTCTCAGAGAGGATTAGTCTTCTAGGCTAGGCTAGTTTTTCCTTGAAAAGTATTGGAAAACTTTGAAGGGCCATTAAAGACTGTGTACTCTCAAACCTCTTTTTTTACAGAGGAGGTGACTGAGATTTAGATATGGGAGGTAATTTCTCTAAAGTCAAAACCCTGGTAAGCACATGCCCTGGGGCCCCAAGGGATCCACTGAGGGGCCTCAATGTTCATTGAACAAACAGTGCTAGAAATAAGACTTGAGTGTGAAACCCCTATCTACTCCTCATTCCCTGGGACTTTGGGTAAACCTTTGGCTTTATAGTTTTCTCACCTGTAACCTGAAGGGGGTGGATTAGGATGATGGTGTTTTAAACATGAAAGGAACCTTAGAGATCATTAAACCAAGAGGTTCTTAACCTTTTATTGGTTGTGTTATGGACTCCTTTGGTCTGTTGTTTTTCAGTCATGTCTGATTCTTTGTGATCCCATTTGGGGCTTTCTTGGCAGTGGTACTGGAGTGGTTTGCCATTTCTTTCTCCAGCCCATTTTACAGATGAGGAAACTGAGGCAAAGAAGGTTAAGTTGCTTGCCCAAGGTTACACAGCTAGTAAGCATCTGAGACTGGATTTGAACTCAGGTTTCCCTGACTCCAGGCCCAGTGGGCCAGTTAGCTGACCTTGGGCTCTTAGAATCAGAGAAACTAGATTCACATCCCCTCCCCTCATGTGTGATGCTTACTACCAAAGTGACTTTGGGCAAGTCCTTTACCCTGCCTAGTTTTTAGTTTCCTCATCTGTAAAATGGTGGGGTTTGACTAGATACCTCTGAGCTTCTTTCCAGTTCTATGTATTTCTTCCTGTGCTCCTGGGCATCTCTCCCCATTCAATTTGACAGATATTTATTTAGCATTTGATATGTGCCTGACACTGTGCCATGATCTTCTGAGACAAACCCAAAAGTGACAGTGCCTGGCCCCACGGAGCCATCTTAGAGTTTTCTCTTTGAGTAAAGCTATTGTTTTCTAGGGGACAGGGAACCAGATCACACATGCACACTCTCCAAAAAGTGGGGTATCTCTATGATTGGTAAAATTTGTAGGGACATCAAAGATTATCTAGGCCCAAAACTCCTACTTTACAGGGCAGGTAACTGAGGCTTAGCTAAGGGAAATAATTCTCCTAAAGTCACACAATGAGTGAATGTCAGAGCTAGTAACTAAACCTTGTTCTCCTGGATCAATGCTTTTTCCATTCTGGCACCCGTGCTCAGAAAATTAGCTTGTACACACTAAAAGTTTCTTCAGTGCAGTTGCTGATTTTATTTCTGCTTATATAATCTGTCCCAAGTGTATCACTCCCCCCCATCCCACCCATCCAAGTGGAAACTTCCTACAAGATGTGGTTGCAGGAGGGCCTGATTGCCCTGGGGTGGGAGATAGAATGAAGGTGAAGGGAAATCATCATGGGCTCCATTCTCTTAGTCTGTCCCCATAGCACCCCAGGAGATATCACTGATTTGGGGGCAATAACTATGAAAAACCCTGACTTGGGAATCAGTACTCTATTGCTATGATGTGAATTCTCCCTTTGTCCCTGTGTTAGTTCCTTAGAGTTTCTGAATCGCCATTTCTTCATGTGTGAAATCAGGGGTTTGAGTGAATAAGATGCCCCTGGGGCCCCTCCTCTAACTCTTAAGATTTCATTACTGTATTGATTAAAATATTTATATTTAATTGCCTATCTATTTTTTTCTGGACCTGTGATTTCAGCAATTTAAGGAACTCCCGCTAAGAATTCCTTCTACTGATAAATTTGGGCATTTTCTCTACTGTTTATAATCTTAGAGTAGTTAAGTGATTGTAGATTCAGGAAGTACTCAAGACTGCAATTGAATCCAGGTCTTCTTGATTGAAGGGCATTATGTCTCCAATGAATCAAAGACTGATAAAACAAACATTTATTAAGTGCTTACTGTTTGTCAGACGTTGAGCAAAACACTGGAGATACAAATACAAAAAATGAGTCTAAGAAGAGTGGGGTGGGATGGGCCGATTAGTCCGGTCCTCATAAGTGTGTACAACGTGCTTGACTAATACAATCTCCATGTGTACTTTGGAGCATGTCTAGACAACTTGCTCTGGTTCATGAATCATGTGATGATGAGTAGCTTTTTTGATTGGCTGGAGCTGGAACTGGGGTACCTTCAGAAGGCACTAAGCAGCCAAAGTGAGTCTCTTTGCTCTAGCTCTGCCTGGCCTAGTCACATGTAGAGGCAAGAGATGTTGTGAACTTTTCTTGTGGAGAGAGCGGTCTCAGGTCTTAATTTGTCATCACTGGACCACACAGGGCCCTATATAGGCATGGCCTTACTATTACTTCTGACTCTATCCTGTCTGTTTTACCTGTAATAAGTAAAGGAGTACTAGAGACAGCTGTGACTTTGTGAGCTTCAAAAGGTAGCAGCGGTATACTATCAGAGGCCCAGAATCTGGAGTCCATATTGGATTTTGTAGTTGATCAAGCTCCAGACTGTCTGAAGTGAAGCCCTGGGGAATGAATGGCAGGGCCCAACCTAGAAGTGATTGGGATGTGGATTCATCCAGCGTTGGGAAGTAAAGTTGATGGGACAAATGTTTGTAGAAATGACAGTACATTTGAGACTATTATTTTCATTGATAGTGACCCTATAGGGGAGAGTTGATTTCCAGGTGCTGGATGCTATATATTTGTAGTAAATATCCCATTTAATGGGGCAGCTAAGAGGTATAGTGGATAGAGCACAGGGTATGGGGTTGGGAAGACCTGAGTTCAAATCCAGGCTCAGATACTTACTAGCTATGTAACTGTGGGCAAATCACTTATCCCCATTTGCCTCAGTTTCCTCATCTGTAAAGTTAGAGAGAGAAGAAAATGGCGAACCACTCCAGTATCTTTGCCAAGAAAATCCCCAAAAAGGTTCATGGAGAGTTGGACACAACTGTAACTATTTAATAACAGCAGCGTATATCCGATTTGTAAAAGTTAATTGGGCAAATGGAATTGGGGCAATAACCACTGGCAGTTAAGAGTGGGTAAACAATACCAGAATGGAGGTTTGTACCAATAACATTAGGAAAAGTCACCCCCAGACTTGTCAAAGTTAACCTAATAAAAACATGAGAGAAGACATGCTCTAAAGAACCTGACTCATCAGCTTGGAACAAGGATTGGAATAGGCATTACTCATAAGGAAATCTCTGCTCTCACCTCAAGGAGTTTATATTCTAACAGGGCAAGAGAGAATACATAGGGAGTGTTTTGTTTCGAGAGATCATAGAATGAGTGATTGATAGGAATGATGATATTAATTTGATTACTGTTTCAGAGCTAGAGGTGAATGGAACATATGTGACTGGCATGCCATGAAAATCGCTCTGGAGCAGCACTGTGGGTGTGGTGTGTGGCTAGATTTGGAGAATGTTCATCAATCAGTAGTTGACAGTCAGAAAGTGACTGGACTGGGTGGGAGGTAGAGGCTGGAGAGGCAAGAGTTTGGGATGACCATGGTCTGGAACTAGTTGGTCTAGGGTGGAGCTGGATATGGTATATGCTCGTCAATTAGAAGACCTAGGTCTCAGGATGAAAGTTAATTTATCTGTTGGATGGGGTGGGGTGGGGTAGGGTGAGAAAGACAGTTTGAATGAGGGAAAAGTCCAAACAAAGAAGTGCTTGTTGAAAGAATTTTAATTTAAATTACATAAATATATCAAACCCAGCTCATAATGTTTTATTTAGAAAAAAAATTGATACTACTTTGAATGAATAGATAGGAATCACCTGTGATTAGCATATAGGTTATTTACATGCAAATGAGGGCTTTAGACTATTGGAAGGTGATTCAATCTGGTCTATTTTTTGTCATATTTTAGCAACCAACATTGCCTCTCTCTAAGTTGCTAAATATACGTGTGTGTGTGTGTGTGTGTGTGTGTGTGTGTATACATATATATTCAGGAAGGACTTTTGTAAGGCACCTCAGCTGCTATTTAATAAAAACCATACCTGACCAAGAATCTTGGCTGTGTCTCCAACAAGTAGAGATCTAGACAGACCCAGAGTGATGGGAACCCCATCATCTGTCACAGAAGCCCTATTTAAACAAAAGTTAATTCCTAGGTATTATTTAAATCATATTAAATACCAAACGTGCCATGTAGACCCGACTAAATTTGAAGTGTCAGTATTATTTTCTCAGAGGCTGTTGGGATCACCTTATGGCTTCTTCTCAGACTGACCAGGCCTGGTCAGAGTCCCAAATCTGATGACATATATCTGAATGAGATGGGAGTGCTAAGTGTGCAAATCCAAAACTCTATGTTGACTTAGACCAGTCCTACACAGAGGCAGCACAATGTAGTATAGATAGCCCTGAATTCAGAGTCAAAGGAACTGGGATTCTGTAATTGGGATTGGGCTACACCTGTGAACTGGGGTAAGTCATTGTCTTTGTATAGGCCTCAGTTTTTCTTTAGTAACAGGGGAAACTGGATTACTAGTTGATCCTAAAAAAAAAGTGTCAAATACACCAAGGAGGGCTGTATCCTGCATGTACTCTAAAACACTAGAAGTCACAGTGATTTTCCAGAAGTGCCTTCAAGTCACTATCCCTCTCCCTTTCTCAGATCTCTTCAGGAGTATAAACAGAGAGGCCTGTCAAAAGTAAAATAGCCATCAAAGATGGCAGCCTGGGTGCTCTTCCTACTGAACCATGTGGCTTAGCTGATAATATAAGTGCTAACCTTTGGAATTAGACCATGGCAAGGTTTTTAATAGAAATATTTGGAAGTGAGAAGACTTGCCTTGGAGTCCTGGTTTCATCTTTAAAGTACTATGTAACCTCTACTTAAGGCCTCAGTTTCCTCATTTGTAAGAATGAGAGGGTCAGATGAAATTATCATCTCCCTGGTACATTATCTAGGTCTGACATTTTACATTCTAGAATCTCTTTAAGTTCTGTTGTTTCCTTTTCTATGAGCCTTTCTAGCTCTGAAATTTAGGTCCCTTCCAAGTCTGACATTCTGTGGTTCTGAGGTTCTTGGCAAGACTTGGGATCAAGAGGGTAGGGTGGTGGTCTCATGATCCATGCTGTCTACAGGTCATTTCCTGTTCCTTGTGAGCCATCCCTCCTCTCTTTGAAAGACAGACTCACTGATCACTTTTACTTTTAATTCCTCATCTTCTTTCTGGGTGCCCACACCAACAGCCCTGTGATGGCTGCAGCCCTGGGAGAGTGAATGCAAAGCCAACAAATAATCCATTTTCAAGGTTTGCTAACAGAGAAGAGGCTCTATTTATGAAACGTATATTGTTCAGTTTCAGGGGGAAATCATGTAATCATTGCAGAGGGAAAGGCATGGAAAGTGCTTTATTTTGCATAAAAATCTCCTTGCTCTATGATTTATGTGATGGAATTTTTCAGGCCTGGAGAGGACAGGTCTCAGTTCCACACCTAAGGAAGGTGGGATTTAAAATGCAGAAAGAATTGCTGGCCAACAGGAAAACATTGAAGTTAAATCAATGTCAGAGAAAAGAGCAAGATAGAAATCTTCCTATCTCATGGGGGGACCCCAGCACTGAGAGATGAGCTTGCTGCCGCCCACTGCCACCCTAAGCAGATACAGCACCATCATCAATTTGACTAGGTCCTGTACCACATTATACAGATCAGACAACTTAACGGGAGGGGACCTTAGAGAGCATCCTGACCAGCCCCTTCTTTTTGCAGATCAGGACACTGAGACTCAGAGAGAAAAAGGCCCTGAGTTCACATAGCCAAAACCTGAGCCCAGTTCCAAATCTATGGCTCTTCACAACATGGCATGCCATCTCTCTTCCTAGTAAATCCAACATTACAAGCAATATGTTACTAGCTCCTGAAACCAGTGATCTCCATTAGTAAAAAAAAAAAAAAATTGAAAAGGCACTTTTACTATTGGTAAATTTACTTATTTGTAAATTACATCTATGTACAACAGTACTGCTGAAACTATACATCACAAACCTTTAACAAAATAGTAACTAAAGTGAATGAGATAAAGAGAAAATAGCATTTAGTTGTAGAATCAGTAGGGAATTACTGGAGTTTACTGAGTAGGGGAGTGATGTGATCAGATCCACACTTCATGAAGAACATTTTGGCATCTGTGTGGAGACTGTACTGGAGAGAGGAGAGACTTGAGACAGGGGAGCAATTAGAAGGCTATTGCAGATGAGAGGTCATGAGAGCCTGAAGGAGTGAAATAACTTTATGTACTGGGAGAATGGGATAGATTTGAGAAATATTGTGGAGTTAGAAATGACAAGATTTAGCAGCTGATTGGATTTGTTGGCTTTGAATTCACAAGAGAGATCACTTCAAAGATGGCAACGTAGGTGCTCTTGACAAAAATAGGGAAGCTCAGAAAAGGGATGGATTTGGGAGGAGCGATAATGTAATAAGTTCTGCAAGTCATGTTGTAACCCATCCATGCTTGCCTGTGCTGTGCAGTTCACTTGTCTATCCGAAATAAAAAGAGCAAAGTGGGGTTTTTGCTTATCAGTTACTTCCCTAGAGCCACAAGGTGATCTAGAGGTTAGCGGGTGGCCATGCTTGGGGAAGCAGAGAAGGGATTTTCCCAATGGCATTGGGTAGCTGTTGCTATGAGGCCCCCAGAGAAAAGCCAGGACAATGTCTGGTGCAGAAGAAAGGGACTGGACACTTGCACAGAGGAGGTGGGGAGAGTGATGGGGGTTAATGGAAGATACCTTGCAACTGGCTATAATGGGGATGGTGTGATGTAACCCATCTTCTCACCCCTGCAAATGATTAATTACATGCCTCTTGGGATCTGGCCATGGTCCTCCAGGTGGCCCTGGCTCCCTCCCTTCCTCTCTCTCTCTCTCTCTCTCTCTCTCTCTCTCTCTCTCTCTCTCTCTCTCTCTCTCACACACACACACACACACACACACACACACACACACACACAAACACACACAGAGACACAAACAAACACACACACACACTCAGTAAATTCCAGTGGGTTCCCATCACCTCCAGGAACAAATACAAAATGATCCATTTGACATTCAAAGCCCTTCCTAACCAATCCCCCTCCTCCCTTTCCAGTCTTCTTACACCTTGCTCCCTGATGCCTGCTCTTTGATCCAGTGATCCTGGCTGTTTCACAAAGAAGAGTCCTATACTTGGAAGGCTTTTCTTCCACTTTGCCTACTGATCTCCCTGGTTTTCTTTAAGTTCTAACTGAAACTCCATATGCTATAGGAAGCCTTCCCTGACCCACCATCTATCCTGGACACCTTAATTGTCTATAGAGCCCAAATATAACTGAAACTTTCAATTTGTAGAAAGGGAAACTGAGACTCAGAGAGGTGATGACATTTGCCTAGAATCACTCATCTAGGGAATGTTGAAGCCATATATTGAATTAAATCCAAGGCTTCATCTGTTCCCTTTAAAGATGTAAGCCCTTATTGGTCCAAGCTTATCACCTAAAACTGTCCCAGAGATGAGATATAATTGGAGAGAACTGAACCACTGGTATTTTCCACCTAGAGGTGTCCACTGATCTTAAGGATCTGGTTCTATTGCTTATGGGAGCATATTGTAAGTGGTCATTGTAGAATTCACCAACCTCAACTTTCTGCCATGTTGATTTTCTTTTGTAGACAGAAAGACCTGGCCTTAGAAAACTCCACTAACTCCAAGAGAAAGATAGTTTTACTTTCATCAGACCATCATTTCCTCCACCATATATTTTGCAATTTAACAGGAAGGAGGTTTGATATGGGGAAGGGTTAGGAATTGGGAGGAAGGGAAATCCAAGGGGAAGGAGGAGAAGGAAATGACAAAGAATAAGAGGAGACTCAGAAAGAGACTCTCTAAGGGTGGAGTCTTGGTTTTTATTTTCTTGGTGTGGACAGAAGGTACGATCTAGTGTACTCTGAGCCAGATGAGTTTCCTTGCCCAGTCAGCAACATGAGAACACGTTCTAGCAATGGGTCTGTGAGGAAAGCCCTCATTAATTAATAACTAACTAGCGTCTGAGGCTCTGTTGAGGAGTCCAGACCATGGAGTAAAGTCTCTTTTGTAAACAGGAGCTAGAGGTCTGTCACTGATTTCAATGAAGGAAGTCAAGTCTTTCCTCTGTGGCTGAGCTATGGCCCACAGGAAGGATTGATTATCTTTTCTGTGAGCACAAGGATGGGGAACATTTGGAGAAATATAAATTCTATCGACCGGCTGGGCACAGGTACTGCATTATTCAGCCTCGGGAATTAATGTACAAAGCTTGCCATTATCATTAAACTTTGGCTGCAAATAATTCATGCTTAGAACTTTTAGAGGATATATTATTAACGATAACACCAGCAGAACCTGACTGACTGACTTCTTGGAATTTGGTGGGAATGACAGCCGTATGAGTCCTTTCATAGGAATACCATTTTTAGAAGAGACAGAATGATAAAGAGGAAAGAGTTCTCACTGTGGATTCAGAGATACCTGTGTTTAAGTCCTGGCTTCCTAACAGTGTAACCAAGCCTCAGTTGTTTCCAGTCTCTGAGCCACCATATCCTCATCTGTTAAATGGGGGTGATAATAATACTTGTACTGCCTACCTCCAAGGGTTGTTGAAGCAATTTATTGGGACAACACAGGGTCAAATCCTGTTACCTCTGAGTACTTTGTTCATCAGCATCAACCCTCCTTCCCTGGTAAATTGTATCAAACCTGAGTAGAGGTTGGGGGTTATTGGTGCAGAGGACAATCCAAGTTGGAGGGGGCTCAGTTTATATGGTGAAGCAATGACAATACAGAAGAGTTTGATGGGGCTAAGAATAGAATTTTAGAGAACTCCTTGGCCAAGGGGACAACCTATTTTCCCAAAAATCTGGCCTGAAGTTGGTCACCTGGGGCCAAACAATGCAATGGATCATGTTACTGGCACCAGCAGTAGGAAAACAGCAAGGTTTAGGGACAATGGGCCTCAGGCTGTTGAGGGGAAGAATTGTGTCCCTCTGGATGCCAGAGTCCTAGTCTTCCCACCACAGTTATGGCTATGCCATTGAATCAGATTGAAGTTGTGGTCAAGTAAAATCCCCAGATAATCGCACATGAATTGTTGACTAGATCAATGCAAGAGAAGATGTTTCTGGCAGTGATTTGAAGAATGGATTGAAGGTCTAAAAATAAATGTGGGTTTGGGTTCTGTCACCTTAACCTTCTTGCATATCACTCTAGAGTTCCTGTTATTGGAATCCTCTGAGACCTCTAAAGAGGACATATTCTTACACTACTCAGAAAATCAAGGCTGAAGCTGTCTTACCAGAGGAACCCTCCCTCCTTCCCCCTCCCTCATAGACACAATGGGTCAGTGTCCAGTAATATGCTTTAATCTATCTTCTTTCCCTTCCTCTACTCCCAAATAAGTCTTTCTCTGACTATCTTCCATGTCTGGAATGCTCTTACACCCTATCTCCACATCCTGGCTTCTCAAAATTCCTTCAGATTTCAACTAAAATCACTTCTGCAAGAAACCTGTCCCACTCCTCTTTAATCTTAATGCCTTCCCTCTGAGACTATCCCCAACATATCCTTTCTATACCTTGTGGTATGGGCAAGTAGGTGGCACAGGGGGATGGCGTGCTGGTCTAGAATAAGGAAAATGGGTATTCTTGAGTTCAAATTTGGCCTCAGACACTTATTAGCGGCATGACCCTAGGAAAGTCACTTCACCCTATTTTCCTCAGTTTCCTCACCTGTAAAATGAACTGGAGAAAGAAATGACAAATCACTCCAGTCTCTTTGCTAAGAAAATCACAAATGGAGTCACAAAGAGCCAGACAACTGAAACAATTAAAAACAACTACACCTTGTTTGTACCTAGCTGTTCGCATGTTGTTTCTTATTAGACTGTGTGATCTTCTTAAGAGCAGAAAGTGTTTTTTAATTTTTGCTTTTCTTTGTATCCCCAGCACTTAGCCTAGTGCTTGGCACATAGTAGGTGCTTAAGAAATGCTAGTAGTCTGTCTAACTCTCCCTACCCAGGGAATGAATCTTTCTCCATCATTAATTTTTATATTCCTTCCCCACCCCTACTCCCAAGATATAGCTAGCAGTCAGTTGTTTGAATACAAAATGTGTTTTTTGCTTGAGGCTGGGCGAGATTCAAAGTTTAGTTCAGATCAAGTCTTTGCCTTCACTAGAATTTAGAGTCTAGTGGACAGTAGTGATACAACAAAATCAATTTGATAGGCATTTATTAAGCACCTGCTGTTTACAAAACATTATGACAAGTTTTAGGAGAGATACATCCCTTTGGCCTAAATTGACAGTTTTCTTTTGGGGGAAGTGGAAAGGATAGATCAGATAGATCTTGTTGGAATGTTTGAGCTAGAAGGTACTGGGGTCTTCTAGATGTAGCTTTCATTGGGTCTGGTGTCTTCCCTCCTCTCAGGAAACTGAGTCCAAAAAGTCTTAATGGAAATATAAAGACACATTCTCCTCCTTTCAAAGCAAGTCTTGTTTCTTGCTTTTCAATCCCATCGAGGAGCTCTTTAGAATCTTTCGAACATGGCTCAAAATAGAAAGTGATATGAAGTTAAAAATATAACTTCAATGAAGCATGGCTCTGTGTCAAAAGAGCTGTTTCTGGTGCCTTATTATGAAAATGAGACAAATTATGTTAGATGGAGACACTTAGGGGAGCAGTCCCTGATACTCCCCACTCTTGTAGATGGCTGAGGGCTCTGCCTTTGACCAACCCAGCGACCTATTCAGGGAAGCTAGGATCTGCGTGGGCAAAAGGGATGGGATCTGTGTGAGGAGGGTCTGTCTCATTAATAGTGGCCACTACTGGGCTCTGCCCCTTATGCTGAATGAGCTCCCAGATGAGTAACAGAGATGCTTTACATGTCAGTAGGCTTTGCAGTTTCTTTCTTTTTTTCAACCCTTTTCACTCAGCAGTCCTGAGAGGCAGATAGTAACAGTGTGACTGTCCCTGAGTGTCAGAAGAAGGAACTGAGGCTGAGAGGGGGAAGGAACCTGGAATGCCTAATCTGAGGAGCAAAACTGGGACTCAGTCATGGATTTACAGTTTCAGAATCAGAATTTCTCAAGAGTTGGAAGTGGCCTCAGATACCATCTAGAGCAGGGCTGCTTAACCTGTGTGTGTGTGTGTGTGTGTGTGTGTGTGTGTATTTTGGATCTCTTTGGCAATCTGGTGAAACCTATGGACCTATTCTCAGACTGTTTTAAAATACCTGTGTATGCATGCATGTATACATATAGGTGTGCATGTATACACATGTATGTACACACATGCACATATGAACATATATGTACACACATATTATATTTTATGTATATATAAAATGAAAAAGGAATATCATAGTCCTTAGCACTTAGAAGTGTCTGGTACTTAATAAGTGCTTAATAAATGTTTACTAATTGAGTGAAGGAAATAAGTTATATCAAAGTACGCACACACACACACACACACACACATACACACACACACAGGCACATACAATATCCCAAAAGTCTTAGTGCAGATTAAACTTTAATGGCTTAAATTTACACTAAGACTTTTAGAATACTTTATATGTAACACATATATAGATGTAGATGTGTATCCACATTCCATATTTAACCTTATAGATTGGTGAAAAACTCCCTAAAAATTCAAGCTATTAAAAAATGGCAGTCTTAGTAGGTAGTAGTATCCTCATCCCTGGATATCTTCAAAACAAAGATGGAAGACTACTTGTTTGAATTAAACTAGATTAGTGTGAAATGACCTGTTCTTAACGAAACCATGCTCTCTCTTTATGATCACTCCATATTTTTCTAGATATTTACTAATGATCCCGAAAGTGTTACATAGTCAAACATTAGTATTTAATAAAACTGCGTCATATGGAAACCCTTATGAAAATATTTGTCCCTCTACAACTTCTACCCACTATTCCTGTTTTGCCCCGTAGGGCAAAACTTTCACATGGCAAAACTTCACATATATACTTGAAATCAGTAATCAGGTCCTCCCCATGCTTTGTTTTTCTCTGGGTTCAACCTCCCTGTTTCCTCTGGCTCTCCTATGCCTTACTCTCCAGGCTTCTAACCAGGCTTTCTAAAGCCTAGCACACAGAATGAAACTAAACAGAACTTCCAGGTGAAGTCTGACCAGGCTATTCATTCCTGACTTTTAGAATTCTGTGGTTTTTCTCTGCCCAGCAGATGATGCCACATCCCCTCTACCTGGGATGGGCCTTCTTCAATGGGTGGGCCACTGTCTACTGGTTAGCTTAGGGGAAAATGTGCTTACCTGTGGGAAGCTGCTGAGCAATAATTCAAATGAAAATGGGCTATTTATTATGATCACATCAAGCTGGAATGATTACATTGCCTGAGGTGTAATTACTGCAAGCCCCAGCTATACCAGGGCTGCCTAGCCTAGACATAGGAGGCAAAACACTTTGTTTCTCTGAAAAAGACGGAGCTTTTTCCAGACATGACCAATGGATCGTCTGATGCAGACAGGAATCCGTCATGGAGTGGTTATGTAATTTTGAAATAGTGTGCTCAAGGCTTCCTTTAATGAAGGCCAAGGCACTCTTGTGGTGGGAAGAATGTGGAATCCAGAGAACACAGCAAATTGTTTACCAACGATTCGGATGTATCTTCAGCTTGAAATATGATTTTAAAGAGTTCAACTTCTCAAAAAATGTGATTTGTTTTCTTAGAGGGTAGACCAACAAAACAAGGACTCAGGCTGTGATGTGAGGGGTCTGCAAGGGCTTCATGGTGGTAGAGATTGAGAATCAATGAATGGTTTGCCTGGGGAGGTCTCATTTACCCCAAGTATCTTTAAAAACCAGCATGCAACCCTCATTTCTGTGGCTTAAGGATGTTCTGTCTGAAGGTGTGTGCATGTATGCATGTGGGAGGGGATGAGGGAGGAGAGGGAGGCTTTATGACTTCTGGGAAATTCCCTATCCCTTTATGGGATAGTTACCCCAAAGAACTTCAGAACTGAAAAAAAATAAAGTATGAGCTGATTGATGAAAAGAACCTCAAATATTCGGGACTGAAACCACCTATTCCAATATCTGTTTTGATGAACATGCAGGTAACCATGTCAAGGCAGTTGGAACTGCTTAAATCAATTTCTTGTTGTTGGGTTCTTTAACAATGTGGCCGTTGAGAATGAACCTTACGGAAGTGTTGTTTCTTCATCTTAGGAAGGAGATTGGACAAAATGATTTCTAGGGTTCCTGCTACCTTTGACATTTTGTGTTCTGTGTTCTCAAGTCCCTCCTGCTTCTGACATTTTGTATTCTAAGATCTCTCCCAGCTTTGATCTTCTCTGTTCTAAGTAAAAATCCCTGTTAGTCAAAAGGTAGATGTAACTACAGAGCAATGGGACTGAACTTTAGGGACAAGAATACTCATTAAGGATTTAGAAGATCTAGATTTAAGCTTTGGCTCTGTCACTCACAGTGAGACCTTGGTTAAGTTACTTAGCTTTGGTGTATCACAGGTCCTATTCCACACAATGACAAGGGTGGGCCAGACAATCTCTTGTTTGAAATGAGAGAATGGGGCTATATGATGACTTTGGTCTTTGCCAGCTGTAAAACAATAATCATTTTCTCTAAGGTAAGGGCCTTCCAGTTCTCAAAATCTTCTTGGATTGTTAGAATGAACCTAACTGTACTTCAGTTCTTGACTAAGGTGCTATTTGGGATTGAGCCAATGAGCTGCATGAGCAGTATGTTATACTGTGCCAAGAAAGACTCCGTTTCTAGTTAGAAAAGCCATTTGTGTTGTCTCTCATTGATTTTGTTTTTCTTGAAAAGACAGATGTATTTGTAAAATCACCCAAACCCCACAGTATAGTTCTTCAGGACAGCTTTGTGTTTGTCCAAATGTGTGTCCTCTGGGGGCCAAAATTCCTTCCCTGCTTGTTCCATCCATGCGGCTCAGTGGGGTCCCCATTCACTTGGTGTGTGAAAACACCCTTTGAGGGATCCCAGGTCACATTTTTAACCTGTTGGCTCCAGCTTCACTTGGGGTATCTTGGAATAGATTCAACGGACCAGTCTGATTCCTTTCTTTGCTAGTTTTGTAGATGGTAAGCCTTATAGAGTGGTAGAAGAATCATACTGGGGAGGGAGAAGGACAAAATTAGACTCTGAATGAATGACTAAGTCAGTTATGTTAATAAAGTGTGTGATGTAACTACAAGAAGCATTGCTCCACATAAGAGACCTTAACTAAAGAAAGATATGTTTGTACCCTTTGTGGTTGCTGTTCAGATCTATGATGTCACCAGTGGAGGGAATTTCAGGATAGGAAACTCCCTCTACCAATGCCAACCAGCAGCTGTGAGCTGTCTGAGGGTGCTTACAGGCTAAAGGACGATGATGATGATGACGATGATGATGATGATGATGATGATGATGATGATGATGACGATGATGACGACGACAACAACAGCTAACATTTATATAGCATTCACTATGGGCCAGGCACTGTGCTAAGCACTAGGAATGCAAAAGAAGGCAAAAGATAATCCTTTTCCTTATGCAGTTTATAGTCTAATGAGTCACCCAGCTAGTAAATTTTGGAAGCCAGATTTGAACTCATGTCTTCCTAACTCCAGACCCAGAGGTCTATCCATTGTGCCATCTGCTGCCATGATTGGGGGTAGGGTGGGGAAGGCACTGACTAATATCTGGTTCCATCTAGTATTCAGGACCCTTTAGGCCCTCAGTGTTGTATGCATTTCCTTGATCTATTTCTGGCCTAAAGGACAGGGATTGATGATGGCTCCCAACTCTGAATTACCAATGCCTAACTGTAGCCCAACCTTAGTCTGTATGGCATCAAACTAGACCATTTCTCCTTCTATAATCTTCTACAATCCTTTGAGAATCCTCTTTCTAGAACCCCAGAATCCCAAACCCTATTTTCCAGGTCAAATCCAACCTATAACTACAAAGGAATCATGTTTTATTGAATCCCTGACAAATGTTCATGTAATCTGCACTTCAAGGCTTCCTGTGGGGGAAAAGGCACTACCTGCCAAGTGGCTCATCCCACTTTTTGATAGCTCTGTTAGGAAGTTTTTCTTTAAATGGAACTGAAATCTACTTTCCTATAATTTTCTATCATTGATCCTAGTTCTCTGCTCCCCTGGGGCCAAGTAGGATGAATCTAAACCCTTTTCTCATATGACAAATCCCCAAATGCTTAAAGATAAAACTTATACCTTTCTTTTTGTCTCTCAAGGTTAAACTCTCAGTTCCTTAAATGGTTCTGGGATCTTATCACTTCTGGAGTTTCTTTCAAGAAGACACAGAATAGACTATCTCTGCCTGCCTATTAAGCTTTCCACAAAGGTGTCTACCCAAAGTACCAGACATTTCCCTTGATTTCTTCCAACACTGAGAAGTGGAGTACTCCTATCTACTGATCATCTCTCATTCTTGCCATGTGGTGACCTCCTCTCCTCCTATTCTTCTTTGAATCTCTCATTGGCCATATATTGCAGTCTTCTTGCAGCCTCCATTCACCTACCCATTGCCCTCTGTGTGATGGTCATCTTTTGCTCTTTGGAGTTAGAGGTGTTCCAGTTCTCACCCCGTACAAGCATCACTGGTAAATAGTTATATTGAAAAGACAAGATCTTGCTGTTATAGGAAGATAGGGTCAATGCTGTCCTTTTAAATGTCCTAGAATCAATCTGTCCTACACTCTTCCTCCCTTTAAAGTCTTGGCTGGCCTCATAGTCCATCAAAGTTGAATACCTTGAGTTAACTCAGCTGATCCCAGTGTGTCCTACTTTCCACTTCTTTCCTCATTTCACTCATTCTTCTCTAAATGTTCTCCAACTTGTCAAGATCCTTCTTAAAAGGTGATGATTAAAACTAAATTAAACAGCTTTGTAGACTATCACTTTCCCCATCCTAGACACTATGCTCATCCTTAGGTAGTCTAAGTTCACACTACCTCTTTTGATGTCTGTATAATATTATTGAAGTGAATTTGTGGTCCACTGAAACATTTAGATCTGTGTGTGTGTGTGTGTGTGTGTGTGTGTGTGTGTGTGTGATCTACTGTCCAGTTCTTGTGAATGCTTCTTTAGTGACTGTGCTCCTTCTCTACACAAGACTTTTGATGTGCCACTGCATGTAGAGAACACTACTGGACTCATTTGTCCAATAGTAGTTGAGCCCCTCCTCATTTCTTGACCATGTGACCTGGATTATAGGGCTAAGTGAGGACTGGTGTTGTATCTAAAGAAAGTCCAGAAACAGGGAGCTGATTGTTCATCCCTGTTGTGGAATGCAGGATCAAGTGGGAGAGATACTGTCATATAGAAATATTTTTCTATTTTATCAATTTTATATTATTGATCTCTCTTTATTTATATATTAATTATCATTAATAATTATGTTATTATAGTGTACACATTATAATATATTATATATAGTTCTCATGTACATATAAAACTAAAATATTAATATTTGTCTAATTAAATATTGAAGAGTGTTTTTTTTTTCCTTCCAGGTGCTGGAATTTTCTTCTTTAAAGTTAAGAATCCGTTATTGCTTCCATTTATTCCTTTGAAGGTGGCCCACTCATTTCAATTAGAAGAATCACTGATGACTTCAAGAACGTTAGAATATTACTAACATGCAGCACACATCTGGTTGGGAAGCCCACATCAGAGAAAATTAAAAAATAAAAAAGGTTCACGAATGACAAGGGCAAATGCCAACGGGACATGATACAATGGACCCAAATGCTGAGGTCCTGATGACTTTACTAAAATACTCCATAAAAGATCTTTTCTAAAACTCTCTGCATTACTTGGGAATAGAGTGGTCTGATCTGTATAAAGACACCTGGGCCTGGGTTGGTTGATTTACAGAAAAACCGATGAGGTTCTTATTACTATAGGCAGATGGCAAATCAATGTACTCTTGGTGGAGTTACACATTGGAAGAGTCATTCTGGAAGAAATCTGGAAATATGCTCTCAAATTCATTAACTATATCCTTTGATCCAGGAATATACTCCTAGGTCTGTACCCCCAAAGACATTAAATGAAGAGGAAAAAGCACCTTTAATGGTCTCAGTTGGGAAATAGCTATACAAATTGTGTCATCTGAATGCAATGGAATTCTATTGTGCCATAAGAAATGAAAAAGGAATGGTTTCAGATAATCCTGGAAAGACTTGTATGACTGGATACAAACTGAACTGAACAGAACCAGAACAATTTATATTCTAACAACACTGTAAAGACAAATGACTTTGAAAATCTTAACAATTTATATTATAACAATAATACTGTAATGATAAATGACTTTGAAAATCTTAACAACTCTGATCTATGTGATGACCAACTATAATTCAAGAGGTCCAAGGATGGGGCATGCCACCCACCTCCTGGCAATGAGATGATGGATTCAAGATGCAAAATGAGACATTCATTTTTGGACATGGCAACGTGGGGATTTTTCTTGCTTGACTTTTCACTTTTGTTATATGTATTTTGGTTTTGTTTCTAATTGGGGAGAGCAAGCAGAAAGTAAAGAAAATAAATACTCATTAGTTTAAATTGTTAAAAATACTATAGGCAGCTGGAATCGTAGAGCTTTATCTCACAGAGAATTTAAATGCCCATGTTACTCCCATGCTCAAAAACCTTCTACAGCTCCCTATTGCCTCTTGGATAACATATGAACTTTTTGCCTGCATTTACAGTCCTCCATAATCTGGCTTCCTAGTTTTATTCACACTACCATCATTTTTGCAGTCCATTGTCGCATCAAATTCTATTGATAGCCACTCTTGGATTTTATCCTGACCTCTCGTGCCTCTGTATCCTTTCCATTTAATAAAATCCTTCTCTTTTTTTTTAAGGTCCAATTCAAACACTGTTTTCCTTGAATATTTTTCCTCATTCCCCAAGCTAAAAGCATTTTCTTTCTCCATATACTTTTCTAGAACACTCTGTCTAGACCTTTCCTTTCTCTCTGTCATGTTCTATAGGCTATGCATGGTCCAGAAAGAGTCTGTGTTTTCCATACCATCTCCTGAACAAGGTTAGAAGTCTCCTGGACAAGATCAGCCTCTTGACATTGTAAATTTCTTTTGCCCTGAGTCCCTGTCTCCCTGGGGATAAAATCTTTGATCATGGCCTTGATGATATCTCTTTAAGAAGGTGAGATAAATTCTGAATTTCTGAGGAGACACTTTGAGAGGAAGCAAAATGAACCAAATTCTGATGTTCTTAGAGCTGGGGCTCTAGCCAAAAAGTGGTATGATTGTTGATAAGTTCTCAAGATGGCATCTGGTTCACATAATCCTGGGGATTCACTTCTGACCCAATGGACCCAACAATTATTTGTATAAATGTCACATTGTAGCACTAAAATATAAGCCTCTAGAGATTACATAAGGGCTGCCCCGTTTCTTCCCCCAACACTAGCCTTGCAAGCAGTTACCAATTAATGGTCATTACCTTGAACTGGATGGAAATAAATTAAGAAAATTTTCCCTTAAAATGATGAGATCTCCAGACACATTATTGGGAACCCAAAGTACCTAGAACCATGGGTTAGGTTCTAGGTATTAGATGATCTAATTAGAGATTAGAGATGTCTTCCAATTTCCTTATTTTACAGATGGGGAATCTGATTCTCAAAGAGGGGTAACAATTATAGGTCAGCTAAGGTCACATGGTGGCAGATAGTGCTAGCCCTAGAGTCAAAGGATCTGGATTTAAATCCAGCCTGTTGTCTGCATCATATAACCCTAGAATGTGAGAGCTATAAGGGTGACCTTAGGGGCTCCTTCATTTGATAGATGAGGAATGTAAAGCCCAAAGAATGCTCAGAGAATCATAGCTATAAAGCTGTCTTCATTTTATGGTTAGGAAAACAAAGCCCGGAGAGTTTAAGTTATTTACCCATAGATACATAGCTTGCCTGAAAAAGAGGCAGAATTTGAATCCAGAGCCTCTGACTGAGCCAGTGCCTTGTATACTGTCCATAGCATTTTAAAGGCAAGAATCTTGATCTCCTAACTGCCAGTCTACTATTTTTTTTGAGACAATTGGAAGTTAAGTGACTTGCCCAGGATTATATAGCTATTGTGTGTGAGACTAGATTTGAACTCAGGTCCTCCTGCCTCCAGGGATGGTGCACTATCCACTGTGCTACCTAGCTTTACCCACTATACTATTTTTTTTAATGTAGGCACAAGGGATGCCTAAGCCCAGTTTTGAGACACCTCGGCCTGCCTCTGGTTATTTAAACTAAGGAATGACAAAGAATTATCCAAATGTTCTCAGATGGAATTGTAAAGGGACATGAGTGATCTAATTGTTAAAATTTTAAGACTTTCGTGAGTCAAAGGAGGTAGGTGATGAATGGATGGCTTTTTCTCTTCCAGGTTGTTTTGATTAGCGATGATGATGCCCTGGATGCTCTAGCTACTGTTCCTTAATCCTTTTCACAGGGGAGAATTCATGGGGTCCTCCATGGGGCTCATTTCCATTGTGTGCCTGAAGAGTCTAGGTTTCATGCCAAGTGACAGTCCTACCCAGCTCCTTTTCTGCTCAGCTTATGAGGAACATCTGGTTTTAAAGTGTCGCAATTTTAAAACATATTATAATGCTCATGGGAACAGAATATCAACAACTGTCTATTGCGGCAAACCACACGTCTGGAAAACATTCCTGCAAACTGAGTTCTTAAATAAACATAAATCGCCCATAACCCATGATGCAGGACAACGTTCATTTGTAAATGGAATATTTAGACCAGATGAGGTGCAAACTCTGGTGCTTTCCATAAGATTGTCAAAGTGGGGAAGGAAGAACCTTGAATCTTTTTCTGGAGTCCAAGTGGAATTCCATGTTGACTCAAGCCCCCTCAGTCATCTCTGCAAGCTAACTTCTGTGCCATCTCTCAACTACAGTCACTTTCTACTGCTTTTGGCTGTGCTCTGATGGAAATAATCTAGAAAAATCCATTATCAATATGACAAGAAGTGGATGGGGGAATGATGATAACAATTTTAAAAAATAATTTAAATATATAAACTTGTCTCTAAATCCTCCTTCCCTTCGTAGAGAGCCATCCCCTGTAATATAGAATATTTTTAAAAGAAAAAAATATAAGCAAAAATACTCAACATATCAAAAAAAATCTGACAATGTTTCCATGGCCCACACCTGTGGACTCTCTCCTGCCAGCTCTGGAAAGCAGTAGATGGAGGTGTCTTCTACTTTTTCTTTGGGCCATACTTGTTCTTTGTAATCTTGTAACATTTGTCTGCAATTCTTTTTTGATGGTTGTGCTTTCCATTTCCATGGTTGTAGTCACTGTGTGTGTTGTTCCCTTTATTCTGTATCAGTAGGCATAAATCTTTCCATTTTCTCTGTATGTATTCATCGTTTCTTACAGCACATTAACATTCCATTATATTCACATACCATAATTTGTTTAGCTATTTCCTAATCAGTGGACATCTACTTTGTTTTCAGTTTGAAACTTATGTTTTGGTCCCATGATTTGATTGGTACAGGGAGCTCCCACTGTGTAAAATCTTGCCGTATTGATCAACAGCTCTTCTATAAGTTACACAGCAGCTCTAATTTATAGCAGCTAGATAATCCAGTAGATAGAGTCCTGTATTTCCAATCCTGCCTTGAGACAGCTATTAGCTGTGTGAACCTGGGCAAGTCATTAAACCTCTATGTGCTTTAGTTTCCCCACTGGTGAAAGGAGAATAGTAACAGCACCTACCTCCCAGGAGATGTCGGGAGAATTAAATGTGATAATATTGATATAATATTTTGCAAACCTTCAAGTGCCATATAAAGGTTAGCTAATATTATTCTAGAAGGAACAGTCTAGTATACCCCATATTGCTCTGAAGTGGACCAGCTGCTCTCCTCTTCTCTCCCTCTCCAGCCCATGAAAATGAATAGTTCCCAAATGCCAAACAGATAACATACTGTCCTTAAATACTCTTGTGTAATAATATTTATTATTAATTCTAGAAGGTCATCAAATCCAGTCCTCCAATGCACTAGGCGAGGCATCTTTAATGGTCTCTGTGCTAGCCCTTAGCATTTGATTTCCTTGACCTGAAGCTTTGTATCTTGGCCTCAGTAAATATATAGATCTGAGTCTAGCAATGTTGCTCCCAGTGGTATACAAGACAAGTGGTGAATAAATGACTCGGAGCATTTGAATGAGCCCAACACGGCATGGGCCCAGGGAAGGACAGCACCTTTCCTGGGTTCCTGTTTTCACCTTGATGTAAATTCTGGTGTGGAAAACCTTTCACTAGACTCCCCAGTGGAAAGGAGAAATCTACATTTAAATAGAAACATTGCCTACAACTCAGTCCAGAGAAGTGGTAAACAGAATCCTGGTGGGATAGAAATAGGTCTTGGAAAAACAGGAGAAAGGAGAAGAAATACTTTGTAAAAGACCTCACAAATTTCTGTGGGGAAAAGTTGGGGGATGGGTAGCTAAACCATGCTTCCTTTGAGAAAGACCAAGGAAGAACACCACCTTTTTCTGAGAAGGGAGGTGAGCTGGAGTGCCCCTAGCTCCAAAGAATAATGCCCTCGGTTCCATCTCTGGTATTAAAACAAAAAAGACAAAGGCCAGATATTAGGGTTTTTTTTTTTTTTAATATATGTCAATAGTTCCAAACCTCATAAAGTATTAGTAGCTGCATCAGCTATAAAAATTAATGGCCACGGATTCTTTTGTGCCATGTTCTTCAATTTCATTTTATCATGATGTTTTCAGGCCTTGTCTTTCAATCTGCCTAAGTTGTTTGGTATACTGATGTTTATGAGTTTCATAAGCTTGATAAGACAGGGAAGCAAAAAAAAGGCTTTAACAAAAGCTCAGCCTGATTTCTTTACATCAGAGTTTACAGGGGAATAGTCACATTGTGATAATACATTGCGATAACGTGGCAGAAAAAGAGAAGGAAACTTTGGCCTTCATTTACGGCATTGTTATAGTCTGACTTATTATGTTTTTTAATAGCAAGGACTAAAAAACTTCCAATTTCCTTAGGCCTAACCTGGCCTTTCAAAAAATGGTTTCGGGCCACAGTGAACACTCAACTCAATTCTGCATTTGCATTTACATAATATAATTTTTACCATCAATTAATCAATCAAATTTAAATTCCTAGAGTGTTCTACAAGTAATAACTACCCCCAGGTGCTAGAAAAAGTTAATTTCCAAATGCAAAGGCCACTTTGACTTTCAAAAAGCTGAATCAAGTTTCAGACTGGTTTCCCAGCCAAAAACAGATCTGAAATTCAACATTGGTTCAGAAGTTAAAGATGGTGTTCCAGACTGTCCATTGGCAACAGTCAAATGAATCCCGAGAGCCAAGTGTGGTAGGGCAGCAGGAACTGCAGACTTCTATGTGAACAGGACTCTTGCCCAGATGACTTATAAGGAGCTGTGTTGAGTGCTGATGAAACAAAGATGAAAAAATGAATAGTTCCTGCCTTCAAGAAGTTTGCAATCAAATAATGTATATCATTTTAAGTAACTTAAATTGTTACGTTGGTCATTGGGCATGGAGTTGGAGTGACATGACTTCATATCTGACCTCAGATATTTACAGAATATTATATATATATATTGACCCTGGGGAAATTATTTAACCTCTGTCTGCCTCAGTTTCCTCATCTGTAAAATAGAGATAATAATAGCACTTACCTCCCAGTGTTGTTGAGAAAAACAAATGAGATGATATTTGTAAAAGGACTTACCACAATGTCTAGCACACAGTAGGCATTACATAAATGCTTATACTCTTCATTATTCCCCTATTATTATTATTTTAATAGTGGCGACTCTGGTTCCCCACTGCCTGAAGACCAGGTGTGTTACATTTCACCCCTCCTGCAGGGCTCTTTGGTACTGCCAAAGGGGTTTTTGCTATTGGCTCAAATCTCCATAGATAGTGTTCCCCTAATTTAAGGGCTCCAAACACCCCAATTCCATCTAACCACATAACAGTCTGCTTTTACAAAAGAATATTTACTTGAAAGATAAAAGAAGAATAATCATAGAAACCTTTTCCTGCAGCACCTTAGGGTATATTCTCCTCTACACCACCTTGGTCTCTGCAGAGGGGAAGGGAGATTAGCTTCTTAGCTTAGTTCAGTTCCTTCATAGTATTAGTGGCATCAAGCTTAGTCTAAAGCCTCCCTTGGACTTGCATTCAGGGATCCTGGCTTCTCAGAGCTTCAAGGGCTTCAAGGTCTTTGTGACTTAACCAACCAGGTTAAGACTCTACCCCTTCTACCTAGAATTGAAAAGGACACATGAAACAAGGTTCAAACACCAAGCCTGTTTCTCAAAGCCACAGTGTCTAAGAGGAGAGGAAAATGTCTCTCAGACTCTTCTTCATTTATTGCATAGTTCAGTATCTGCTGTGAGTCAACTAGTCCTTCATCCTAGGATATCTTTGGAAAGAGTTAGTGAGTATGCCTTCAACAAGTAGAATTAAAGATGCAGACTATTCTAGTTATGGCATCAGTGAAAAAGGAGACTGCTCCCAATCACATGGTAGGCCAAATTGGAATGTCCGTGCAAACATCAGTTTTCTTGTCTCCCAGAAGCAAGTCTTTGACATCTCCAACATAGATCCATTCATTTTAGGTGGTATGAGTGTGGTCAAACTTATTAAATTATTATAATTATTCTTAATACCAATAATTTATGGCCAATACATAATTATACTATTTAAGTAGGGGGACCTGAGTTTGAATTCTACTTCTGCCACTTACTACCTGTATAAACTTGGGCTTATCACAAAACAATTCTACCTCTCCAATTCTTTATATGTAATAATAACAGCTAGTATTTTTATATTGTTTTAACACTTAGGAAAGCACTTTATATTCTCCTCTAATCATCCCCCTAACCCTATAATTATCCCCATTTTACAGATAAAGAAACTGAGCCTGCCAGAAGTTAAGTGGTTTACCTAGAGCCACACAGCTAGTAAACTTCTGACTCAGAATTTGAAATGTTTGACTTCAAGTGAAACTGTCCATCTACTATGCCACCTAGCTGCTTATAAAATGAGGGGTTGGACTACATGCCCACTAAACTCCCATCCAATTCTTAAATCTATGATCTGCTTTCTATGATGTTTGCATGATAAAAGGAGGGGGATAGGAGTAAAGGAGATGTCCAAAGTAGTCTAAGATAATTTGAGATGAGAGCCATCCCTATTAGCTGCAGGACACAGGCTTCATAGATGACGTGGCACTGGAGTTGATTCTTGAAGAAAGAGAAGAATGTAAATGGATAGAGGTGAGGAAAGATTGTGTTGCAAGCATTGAAAATGGCCTATGTGAATGCCCAGAGGCCGGAGAATACAGAAGTAGCTGACAATCCATTATGGCTGAAATGCAAAATCTAGGAAAGGGAGTAGAATGAGGTAGAGCTGGGAAGGTTAACTGAAATTAGATTAATTATGTTGTGAGCCTCTGTGAGAACTAGTATAAATAGATCAGGCATGCTGTAGCCCATCCTTTTCATGAATGAAGATAGTGGGCTTTCAGGAATTAGTTATATGAGTCCATGGAGCAAGCAGTTTGGAGATTGGCCTTGGGTAACATTGGCCAGTCTGACTGCTAAACTAGTTTTCAGTCTACCATGGAGTTCTGAGCAATACTTTTAAAGAGAGATCATAGAACAATGAGTTTTTAAATTACGTTTTATTTTTTCAGCTCATAAACATTTGTATTTTTTTCCCTTTTACTTCTCCCCATCTTGGAAAAAGACAAAAGAACCTTTTGCACCAAACACACATAGTCAAGCAAAACTGGTTCCTATATTGAATAATCCCCCCAAGCTGTGTGTGTCATTATGCATATTTAGTCTATCACCAGGAAATGGGTCAAGTTTTTCATCATAATTCAATCTGAATTGTGGTTGGTCATTTCATTCATCAGAGTCTTTCATTTTTATCTTGTTATGATTATAGCGTAAGTCGTTCTTCTGGTTCTGCTGGCTGTGCTATGCATCAGTTCTTTTAAGTCTTCTCTATTTTTTAAAATAATTTTCTTCAGCTATTCCACAATTGATAGGCACCTGTATTAGTTTCCACTATAAAAAAGAACTGCTATAATTTTTTGATGCATATGGGTCCTATTCCTCTTTTGTGAGGATCATAGATTTAAAATTGGAGGGCACTTCATTTTATAGATGAGGAATCTGACTCAATGGATGTTACATGACTTGCCCGGGTAGTAAATAAAAGAAATGAAATTCAGACATTGATGAGTTGGAGAATATAGAGAGGAGGACAACCAAAATGGTGACGGAATTTGAAACCATGTCCCATGGGAAGAGGGGGGAGATGAAAGAAAGAGAAGATATAGAGGATATCTATAGGACAGTTGTCCTTAAGCATTTATGGAAGAGGGAAGAGACTTGTTCTGTTTGTACCCAGAGAGAAGAACTAGGAACATGGCTGGAAGTTGCTGAGGCAGATTTTAGATCCATATAAGAACAGTTTCTAAAGTAGAATGGATTATCTAGGGAGATAGCAAATTTCTCACCACCATGAGTCTTCAAATAGGGGTTTGATGACAACTTGGGGGGGATTGTTTTGTTTTAAAAATTAAATTTATTAATTACATTTTTTCAGTCAATAAAAATCCAGCTTCCCTCCATTCCACCTCCATTTTCCTCCCCCTCCCCTATTGAGAAAGCAAAAAAGACAAAACTTACTACAAACATGTTTAGTTGAGTAAATAAAATATATATTATATAGAATATATCATACATTATGTAAGATAGATATTGTATACACACATGTATAAAACCCATTACAAAATGTATAGTTGAGTAAAAAAAAATATATAGTCAGTATATCATACATTATATAAAATATGGATTATGAAACATATATACATATGTATATATGTGTGTATGTGTGCACGTATGGATATAGACGTAATTATACGTAGACTAACTAGAATAAACACTAGGCTGTTCAAAGAAAGAGGGCACTAGAAGATGGGGGACTGGAAAAATCTACATATAGAAAATGAAGCTTGAGGAAATTATGCTTGAGTGTTTATTGCAAGAGTGGGGAACCTTTAGCCTCGAGGGTACGTGTGACCTCGAGGTCATGTGTGACCTCAAGGTCACAGGATCCCCACCCCTGGTTTACTGCATTCAGGGCACTGTGCTAATCACTGAGGCTACAAGTACAAGCAAAAAAGGAAGTCCCTGCCCTCAAGAGGCTTACATTTTAATGGGGGAAGACAATGAACAAAGGAAACCTGAAAAGGGGGCCACGTATAGGGGGAGGTAGTAGGGAGATGAGGGCACCATGTGTAGCAGCATTGTTAGGAAGTCTAAAAACTAAGGAGCAGAGCTGAGGGGCAGTGAAGGCTGATCAGTCAATGAAGGCTCTAGGAAGAACTCACCAGTAGGATCAAGGGGTGGGCTGGGGTGTCAGGAAAAGCCACCTACAGAGGGAGGTATTAGAGCTGAATCTTGAAGGCTAGAAGGGATTCTATGAGGCCAAAGTGAAGAAGGAGAACATTCCAGATGTGGGAGATAGTAGAGAGATGGGGCATCACGTGTAAAGAGTAGGGAGGTGAATCTGTCTAGCCTAGAGAGAGTGTGTGAAGGAAGGATTTCTCCTCATCCATTTATCTATTATCTATCTATCTATCTATCTATCTATCTATCTATCTATCTATCTATCTATCTATCTCTCTGTTCATCTGTCCAACCATTCATCCATCCATCATTTATCTATCTATCTATCTATCTATCTATCTATCTATCTATCTATCTATCTATCTGTTCATCTGTCCATCCATCCATCATCTATCTATCTATCTATCTCTCTGTTCATCTGTCCAACCATTCATCCATCCATCATCTATCTATCTATCTATCTGTTCATCTGTCCATCTATCCATCATCTATCTATCTATCTCTCTGTTCATCTGTCCAACCATTCATCCATCCATCATCTATCTATCTATCTATCTGTTCATCTGTCCATCCATCCATCATCTATCTATCTATCTATCTATCTATCTATCTATCTATCTATCTATCTATCTATCTATCTGTTCATCTGTCCATCCATCCATCATCTATCTATCTATCTATCTATCTATCTATCTATCTATCTATCTATCCATCATCTAGAACAGAGCACTAGGCATAGATTCAGGAAGATCTTGGTTCAACTTGTGCCTAAGACACAGGCAAGTCATTTAACCTTTCTAGGACTCAGTATTCTCATCTGCATAATGAAGATAATAACACCTACTTCCCAGGGGTTTGAATGAGATAATATTTGTAAAATGTTTTGCAAACCTTAAAGCATTATATAAATTATAGCTATTGTTATTATTAATCATGATTAGCTAGAAAAATATATATCCACATATACACAATATTTATGTGGGATAGGGAGGGAAAGAAGGTCACATACACACACACTCTGAAAGAGCCAGATAGTCAGAAAAGAGAGAGAGAGAGAGAGAGAGAGAGAGAGAGAGAGGAGAGAGAGAGGGGGAGAGAGAGAGAGAGAGAGAGAGAGAGAGAGAGAGAGAAAGGAGAGAGAGAGAGAGAGAGAGAGAGAGAGAGAGAGAGAGAGAGAGAGAGAGAGAGAGGAGAGAGAGAGGGGGAGAGAGAGAGAGAGAGAGAGAGAGAGAGAGGAGAGAGAGAGAGAGGAGAGAGAGAGAGATCAGAAAGGAAGGTTGGGGGTAAGTTGCAAAGGACTTTAAAAGACAGAGGAGTTTATATTTTCTCCAAGAGACAATAGAAAGCCAGTGGAATTTATCGAGTATGGTGACAGTGACAGACCTGTGCTTTAGGAAAATCACTTTGACAGTTGAATGGAGGATGGATTGGAGCAGGAGGAGACTTGAGGCTGGAAACTGACATTCATTTGGGGAGAACCTACATGTACCCAGTAAATTAATACAGAATGTGTTAGAGGGTAAATCCAAAATAATTTGTAGAGTAGAGATCAGAAGAGGCCTCAAGTAGAAGGTGGCTTGAACTGAACCCTGAAGGAAGCCCTGAATTTTAAGACACAGAAATTGTAGATTTTAAGAATAAGCACTTCCCAGGCCTTTGAAAAATTTTCCAATTTGCTTTGCATATGGCATCTCGATGGAGAGTTACAACAGCTTTATACGGCAAGAAGGGCAAGTGTTACTACCATCATTTTACCAATGAGGAAACAAGTTCAGAGGAAGGAAATGACTTGTGTAAAGTCGCATAACTAATCAGTGGTATTGCAGAGTTTGGAGACTGCTGGGGATGGAAGCTCAATTTCAGGTGGACAGTCTCGGGTGGGTAAAGGTGGGAACTTCTAAATCTCAGAGTTCTCACGAGACCCCCCGGAAATGACTGGGAATAGAGGTGAACCAAGCTATCTCATGTATTTCCGCCTCTTCCCGTGAGAAACGTGATGGAAGAGAGCTCTCCCCGCCCTCGAGATTGTCCTGGATCTGGGCACACTATTGTTATCTAACAGCACGGTATTCAGATGCAAACTATGCTGCTGGAGAGTTTAAGTAGGATCAGGAAAGCCTGAAAGTTCTCTTGGCGGGAGGGGCGTGGAGCGGACAGGACAGAAGGCTCCGCTTTTCCTCTCTCTTCTCTCCCCTCCCCCTCTCTCCCCACTTGTACTTCTACTTCCAATCTCTTATTGTAAGATCTTTGCCTGCTTGGGAGATCTTTCTCTTTCCCTCCTAAGGAAGAATTCCCCTGCACTTGTAACTAGACCCTGAAATAAAGCTCAACCCTTGTTCGACTCTGGAACGTCCTTTCTCTCATACGAGCATCCGGTGTGGCCAACCGAAGACCTCCGATAGAGGTAAGGGAAGACTTGGGTAGCCCTCAGGCCTCTAGGCCTGGCAGGAGACAGTCTTCTGACCTCAGGTTCACCATGCTGCCATTGATAACTATGTTCTCAGTAACTTTTCTTGGAAGACACCAGTAAATGTACCTTTACAAGAATAGTATTATTTGACATTTCCAGAAACCCAGTAGGGCATACATAATATGAAATTAAATCTTATTTCTACTCAATTCCTTTTAATACTAAGAAGCTCAACATCATCTGTCTGTGAGTTTATATATAGAATTTTAGAGCACAGTCACAAAAAATACATAAATTCTTTTATGTGGTTCTGAGTTCATTGACTTAAATGTTTCTCAAGTCTATAGAAACATATGTGGACATCAGTTAGACCTCTAGAAAAACCTGCCAAGGACCACATAAATAAGAAGTAACTTATCACTAGATTTCTTTTGGAAGAAGAAAAAATAAAATATACTCTTCATTTGTATACGAATTTAGCAAACGATATAAAACTCTTTCCAATAAACAAGTTAGTGAAATTGTAGCTAAAGGAGAAGGGTATATGATGGGAGAAGGAGGAGGAAGAGGAGGAGGAGGAGGAGGAGAAGGAAGGAGAAGAGGAAGAAGGAAAAGGAGAGGAAGAGGAAGAAGCAGAAGGAGGAGAAGGAGAAGGAAGAGGGGTTTGTTAGATTAGATGACCTCTGAAGGTCTTTTCTATATCTATGATCCTATTAAGTTCTACTTTAGTGACAGAAAACACAGGCCCTGCCCCAAAGTGTGGAAAGTGGTGACACCTGGATACATCATCCAGAATGAAATCAGAATTGTCTACATGAGGGCAGATTAATGAAAGGTCAGGCTAGAACATGAGAAATGGCAGTGACCTTGGACTCTTAATTATTTTAGGATGATTCAGAGTCCCCTTTCTTCTCCGTGTGTGCCTTTTGAGTGTGCAGGGGATGGATGATATCAGGGCAAGAGGTTACACTCCAGTGGATCCATTTGGATCCCATTAGCAGCTGTTTGGATAAGTGACTTAAAGAAATGGAATTGGGCATTATTTGTCTTATCAGTTATTCAAGGTTTGGTCCATTCCTAGATAAACAAATCTAGAAATCAACATTTTGTTCCAATGTCAACAATTTAATTCAAATACTGACTTAAGTAATTCATGAAGGGAAGGTAGGATCTCTCTTATCTGGAAGGATCAGGAAAGGTTTCATAGAAGAGACATCATCAGAGCAGGGGCCTGAAGGAAGATAGTTATTTCAATAGGTATACATGTGGAAGAAGTGTGTTTCAGGCATCTGGGATAGCACATAGACAGAAAAGGGAGCTATATGTGGGCCAGATTGGCAGAAACATAATGTCAAGCTTAATGAGGTTTCCATTTTTGGATAGTAATTGTAAATTTCAACTAATCTCCCTCTTACTCAAACCTAGTTTCAATGCTCAAGGATGAATGATCTAATACAGATTGTGTTAAAATTGTATTTGATACTGTATCTCTCAAGGAAGAGGAAGAGATGAGAGTGCTTATGAAATGTGGATGATATGCCTTCATTTATTAATATTTCTTTAGTTTTTTGGAGATAAAGCAGATTCTCCAGGGATTTGGAGAGAGGGGTGGGGTTGGGCCCTTTTGTCAGCAGATGACAGGAAGCAAGAAAAAGAATTGAGAATATAGGAAATGGATGAGAAAGGAGAATATTTCAGTGATGAGTCTTAGGATTGTTGGGATTAGGGGAAATGGCATACATAGTAGGTGCTTAATACATTTTTGTTGAACTGAGTGGGTCCTGGACCATGATAGCCTTGAACTGTAGTAGGAAGTTTTGTAAAGGGAGTAGTGAAATGTGTCAGAGAATTTTGGGGGAGAGCAGGTCTACTTCCATCAGCATACAGTAAAGGGAGCCCCAGAAAAGTCTTCTGAAGACATTACTGTTTCCCATACCCATGTCTTCCCACCCTTTGATGCAGTACAAACTATGCCTTAAGTGGGAAGAGGGTGGGCTTTTCCACTGTGTACCTGGGATGGCCATACTTTAGGCTCCTCAGGCTCCTATTCACTTTACAATACTATCTAGGTCTTGGGGCAGGATTTCATTTATAAGAAACCACAGTTCAAAAGGATTGAGGATTTAAAATTAGAAGGGAGCATAGAAAACATCTATTGCAACCCTATTCTCTTACACATGAAGATACTAAGACCCAAAGAAGGAGAAAAGACTTCCTCAAGGTTATATAAGGTTGAAAATGACAGTTAGGATTTGAACCTGGGGCTTTTGTATCTAAGTATAGTATGTTTCACTGATAGCAATGGGGTTAACAGCTGACGGTTGAACCTCTCAGAAAGCCTATAAAAACTACTGGGAACACCGTCTTAAATGTCCTGGAATTTACAATTTGTCTTTAGTGATTTATATGCTCCCCACTATCATGTTTATGTTGAAAAGCTATGGTTGGCATACCCCTGATGGCTGGTGATCATAAATTCACATAACCCTCCCCATTCCATTTAACCTCCCCCCAAAAATCTTTCTTTCCCCTCCCTGTTTAATATGCAAGGCAGGCTTGAACCTTCTGAGTGCCAAAGGGTAAATAATCGGGTAATTGATCTGAGATTTGTGGATTTTACCTCAAATTTCTGTTTATGGTTGAAGGTCGTAAGCTATACAAACCTCTATTGATCAGAGTCTTCTTTGTTTAAACAAAACCTACTGTATTTATTTGTGCTGCGCTTTTAAAGTCAAACAAAAGGGGACAGTTATAAGTAGATCTCGGCATGACACTGTGGCCATGTGGTTCATTCACTCACTATACAGATGTTTTCAATCTGTACAGTTTGTCTTTCCTTTCCATATGAGATGAAGCAGGCTTGATTTAGGCTGGGAGAGATGCCAAAGGGAGAAGATATACCATTAACCCTTCAGAAACAAGTTTGGATTTTCCTCTCGGAGCTGGGAACTGATTCCTTAGGATAGAAACCTCCCCACAAGGAAAGTTTGTGTTTATCTGGAGCCCTGGTCACCTTTGTTGCCCAGAAAGCTAATCCATATTCTTTCTGCAGTCATTATCTTTCTGGAGGGATTTCCTCGCAGTAGATGTTCCATTTCCTGGCGTTTCTTTAGAGATTCCTGCATTGGATCCAGGAGAGAAGCTCCCTTAGGAAATGAAAATTTGCCAGAGACCCAGTCTGCTCTGAAATCAGGCCTGAGAGGAAACAGAGCTGGTCCCTCTACTTTCCTTCGGACAAGGCCAGATAGCTCCCTCTGCAACAAATTTTCCCCAATTTCTGCAAATGGTTTCTCTTAATGATGAACTAATAACTTCTTCGCCGCATCACAGAGGAGAAGAAATTGCTGAGTTAATGCTGCTGGTGCAGGATCTAATTCAATCACGGCACCATAGGGTGTTGCATATCCTTTGCCAATAGTAACAACTCTTGACTTTCACAGGGAGCTGTGTGGTTTGGCAATCCAAATCGGGATTGATTGGTTTTTTCCTCCACCCTGGCTCTATTGAAATGCAGAAATTGGCTCCTCTTCTACTGGTTTTATAACCAGACTTGGGTCAGGCTTCTCTGCATAGGCTCAGTTGCTGATCTAAGTAGGTTAATGAAACCGATTGAAAATATAATTATTCAGCAATGGACAGAGATCTGGGTTCTAGTTCTTTTGCTGTTTAACTTTCTCTATTATCTTAGGCAATTTTTTTCTTTTCTTTGAGTCTCAATTTCCTCAACTTTAAATGATTTTTAAGCCCCCTTCTAGCCTTAATATCCTATATTCTAAGATCTCAGCAAGTGTAAATATTCTGAATTCTAAGATATTACCTAGTTCTAACATTCTGTGTTCTAACATCCTTTTTGGCTCTGACGTTCTATGTATCATGGTCCCTTCTAGCTCTGACATTCTCCATTTTATGTTCCAGCTCTTGCATTTGAGGTTCAAAGGGTCTCCACAATTCTGTAAGGATCCTATTCGAGTTCAATGTATAAGAACATATTTTGTAGCATTTTTCTTCCTGTTCATTCTTGGAGGGAATGGGATATGTTATGCCATAAAAATAGGTTGAGAGCCTTTTGATTTGTATTTTAATTGTAACATTTCTTGTCTGACTTTTATCTGATACAGCAACTATGTCTACTTTACAGCAACCATATGAATAAAAATAAAAAACTTAGCCAATCATACTGACATTTGGTCTCTGTGCTTCCTGGTTCTGGGTATTTGGGAAACCCAAATGACTGGATTTTTCACTTTCTATCCAGATGTCACAAAGACATAGCAATTTAGGTGTTTTTAATTCTTTTTTTTATTTTTAAAAGATTTAAGGGTGTATTATATTCTTTCATCACAGTCATTTCAAGATGTGCTCCACCTTTCAATCCATTGCAACATAAAGAAAAAAAAAAAACAGTAGGTAAAACCAACCAACACAGAAGACATCTCTGATAAGACATACTATATGCCACACACATGGTACCCCACTGATCCAGTAACAGAAGAGAGTCGCATTTCTTCATATCTTCTCTGGGAACACAATGGTCATTCATTGCAAATTGTGTGTTTTTTAATCTTTTTATACCTTGTTTCCTCCACCCCCTCCAAAAAAATTAGACTACCTTCTAAAATAAACTAGTAATTATATGAAAAATGATTCAGGTCTAAGAGCTTTGAATCAAGGAGTTATAATCCTGTAAGTATAATAATGATGGGTACTGATACGTTTATATTGCCCTGATGATGGATAGATAGGACAGATAGATAATTATTAAGTATTTTCTGTGTCTGGCACTACTGAGTAGTCATGATAAAGGAAACTAGACAATTTCTAACCTCAAAGGACTTAAATTATTTTTTAAAATTACACATATATATGTATATATGTATATTTATATATCCCAATTACATGTGATTTTTAAAACAATTTTTTAAAAAAATTATGAGTTCCAAATTCTCTTTCCTGCTTCTCCTCTACCCCTTGAGAAGGCCAGCAATATATCAATTATACATGTGAAGTCATGCAAAACATATTTCCATATTAGACATGTTGCAAAAGAAAACATACACACAACAAGAAAAATAAAGTTTTTAAAAAGTACGTTTCAATCTGCACTCAGAGTTCATTTCTCTCTCTCAAAGCAGATAACATTTTTCATCATAGGTCCTTTGAAATTGTCATGGATCATTGCCTTGATTAGAATAGCTAAGTCATTCACAGTTGAACACTATATGGAAATCCTATTACTGTGTACGATGTTCTCCTGGTTCTGCTCACTTCACTTCTCATGAGTTCATATAAGTCTTCTCAGGTTTTTCTGAAGTCCACCTGCTCATCCTTTCTAATAACACAATAATGTTCCATCACATTCATATACCGCAACTTGTTGAGCCATTCCCCAATAGATGCACTTCCCCTCAGTTTTCAATTCTTTGCCGCCATTAAAAGAGCTGCCATAAATGTTTTTGTATAAATAGGTCATTTTCCCTCTCTTTGAATTCTTTGGGATACAGACTTAATGGTGGTATTTCTGGATCAAAAGGTATGGACAATTTTATAGCCCTTTGGGAATAGCTCCACATTTTTTTTTCTAGAATGCTTGAACTACTCCACAACTCCATCAACAATGCCTTAAGGTACCAATTTTCTCTCATTCCCTTGAACATTTGTCATTTTCCTTTCTGTCAGGTTAGTCAATCTGATCAACGTGAGGTAGTATCTCAGAATTCTTTTGATTTTCATTTCTCTCATCAATAATTATTTAAAACATTTTTTATTTGACTAATGATAGCTCTTATTTATACTTTTGAAAACTGCCTGATCATATCTTTTGGCCATTTGTCAGTTGGGGAGTAGAAGGTGTTTGAATTCTAATAAGAGAAGAGAGCAAATAAAAGGGAAGCTAAAAAAGAAGGGTTCCTCCTAGGATGGTATCATTTAGAGCTGGTGGACAGGAAATGAAATAAAGGCTTGGTTCAAGACACTATAAGGTGAGAGAAGGACTCAGTGTGGTTCCCAGTATGGAATCCAAGGTTCCAGCAGAGAAAAAGGTAGGGATAAGGGCCAAAGTGGTAGCAGCAAAATTTAGAGCTGAAGGCTAGGAGGGGATATGTATCACACTGTCTTAAATGTTCCAAGCACTGGTATTTCATCCAACCCTTCCTAGTAACCCCCTGAGGTGTAAGATGAAAATTATAATAATTCCTTTTATTTCTCTAGAACATTAAGGTTTGCATAACTTTCTTCACAATTATCCCATGATGTAGTTTCATAGGTAATGAAAACATCGTCATCTCCATTGTGTAGGTGAGGACATTAAGCCGCAGAGAAGGGAAATGAATTGTTCAAGGTCACAAATTCTGGTATCCTGACTCCTCCTGTGTACACTCCAGGGACCACATTCAGTTCAGGGAGAGTTTATATTTTAGGTGGTCCTTGTCTTCTCCTGGTCAATGAATTCTGAATTTGAGTAGATATTTCTCATTATATTTCACCAGTCGGTGACTTTCTTGGTGGATTATACCCCTGTCATTCCAGATTCCAAAACTTCCTTATCCCTTCCTTAGTGGTGGGCCCCTGGAAATACTATGGCTCTCAAACAGTTCCTCCCCTGGTAACACCACCTCAGATGGTGAAAAATGGAAAATTGTAGGCTGCTTCTGAGTCATATTAAAAGTCTTTCTGGCTTGGAATGACCTGCTGGCTTTCTTTACACAAGCATGAAAGAGGGAAAAAAAGTGGTATTTTGGGATAGAACATAAGATAAAGGAAAATAAATGATGAGAAAGAAGAAGAAGGAGGAGGAGGAGGAGAAGGAGAAGGAAGAGGAGGAGGAGGACGAGGAGGAGGAGGAGAGAAAGGACTGATTGGGGCAGGTCAGCATTTTCTGACATCTTTTCTGTGTCAGGGATTCTCTTCCCCTTTCTCTCTTTTGTTCTACCTTTAACGATTACCCTTTTTTTGGTTCTGTTTCTTATACCCACGTGTACCTTTTATGCCAATATATCTTCTTGTCAGTCTTTCTACTTCTGATTTAGACTGGCTTCAAAGAGCTTTCTTCAGCCTGCCCATAGGGCTGCTCTGATTACTTCTTTCCCAGAAATCTGTGGCTAGGAATCTTAGAATTGGAATTAAAAGAAATGGTTTAAAATCATGCCTCTCCCATTCACTAGCTCTGTGGCCCTGGGCAGGTGACATCACATCTCAGAGCCTCAGTCTCCTCCTCTTTAACGTGGGGATATCAATCTTTGCCTTGCCTTCTTCTCAGGGCTGTCCAAAGGCTTGATTGAGATAACCTGAGTAAAGTGCTTTGTAATCTCAAATGGAGCCTCTAAATGGCAGCTCTCATGGTTAGCTCTGTGACACCATCTCTGTCAAGCCAGTTTGCTTATTTGTCAAATGAACATAATAGTTAACTGTCCTGAAAGTCATAATTAATTATAATTTATGTTTTAAAGCTGTTTTTTTTTTTGGATTCTCCAGATGAAAGAAACTTTGTCAATGGAAATGTTATTGTGATTAAACTGCGTGACTAGTCAAATTTCCATGTAATCCAAACCTCAATCTGAGATCTGATTTGATGGGGCTTAGATGGTGAAATTAAGGTGACACTCCCATCAATGTGTGGTAAGAGGATCAGTTAGATAGTGTAACCTAAGAGGCATTCCTGTGCCTCTGTGGTGATGGGAAGGCTTAGCTATGGAACACTCTCATCACTGTATAAAAACAGGGAGACTTAAATAGTGTAACATATAAGGCTCTCCCATCACTTGAGAACCCCTCATTATACAGAAGAGGAAACTGAAGTCAAGAAAGTTGGACTTCATCATGGGGGGGGAATGACTTGCTTAAGGTCATATGGCTAGTAAATGATGAAGGGAGGATCCAACCTTAGGTTTTCAATTTAATTCACTTTAAAAAAATATATTTCCCTAATTATATCTAAAAACAATTTTAACATTTTTTTCAAATTCTGAGTTTCAAATTCTCTCCCTCCCCTCTCCCCATTGAGAAGACAAGCAATTTGACATAGGTATACATGTGTAATCATGAAAAACACATTTCCATGTGAATTATGTGTGAAAGAAAACACAATCCCCCCCAAAAAAAAACCCCAAGAAAAATGAAGAAAAAGTATGCTTCAATCTGCATTCAGACTCCACCAATTCTTTCTCTGGAGATAGATAGCACCTTTCATCCTAAGTCCTTTAGAGTTGTCTTGGATCATTGTATTACTGATAAGAGCTGTCATTCACAGGTGATCATCATACAATATTACTGTTACTGTATACAATCTTCTCCTGGTTCTGCTCATTTCACTTGGTATCAGTTCATGTAAGTCTTTCCAGGATTTTCTGAGAGCATAATGTTGCCATTTCTTATAGCACAATAGTATCCTATCACTATCGTATACAATTCATTCAGTCATTTCTCGACTGATGGGCATTATTTCAATTTCCAATTCTTTGCCACCACTAAAAGAGCTGTTGTAAGTTTTTGTACATGTAGAACCTTTTGCTCGTTGTTTTCTATCTCTTTGGGAAACAGACTGAATAGTGGTATTGCTTGGTCAAAGGGTAAGGATGGCTTTATTGTCCTGTGGGTATAGTTCCAAACTGCTTTTTCAATTCACTGTAAGAGGTATTTAACATCTACTGTATGAGAGGCACTTTTCTCAGTGCTAGAAATACAAACGTGAAAAGGATATGGCCCCTCCCACCTTCAAGAAGCAAAGTAAGCCTCCCTTAAGAAGGGGGACTTCAGAAAATACACATCTTCTACTAGAGGCCTTTCCTAATTTCTTCTAATTTTAGTACCTTCCCTCTCTTATTTCTTTCCAGTTTTTCCTGAATATAGCTTGCTTGCTTGCTTTTTCCCCCATTAGGTTGTGAGCACCTTGAGGTCAGATATTGTCTTTTGTCTTTTTGTATCTCCAGTGTTTAGCACCGCACCTGGCACATAGTTGATGCTTAATAAATATGACACAGATAACTATGATATGAGGTGGAATCTTTTGGGGGGCGGAAATGATTGAGACAAAGTGTTCTGGGACACCTTGATAGGACAGGGATTGACCTGTGATTTCACTGGCAGGACTCCCAGATGAAGAAACTCCTTACTAATGAAAGATGACATTTTCTCTGAAATTTAAAGTCATTCAGAATTGCCTAAGGCAAAAAAAGGTTAAGTGACTTGTCCAAGGTCTCATAATCAGTATGTTAGAGATGGCACTTGAAACCAGATCATGTTGAAGAGGGAGAAAACACTTTCAACTGGGAGGTTAGAGCTCCCATTCAGCCACTTGGTGTCATCCCCTTCAGGGCTAAGTCAGGAGTCATTGGTCAAAGATTAATTAATACTGGTAAACTAATCCAATTTGGATGATATTCTGAAGATATCCAGATACGTTGCATGACTACCTTATGTGCCGGTGAAAGCTAGAATAAGCTGGGTCTGAATTCATAAATGAGTGCATATGTGTGGTTTCTTTGTGAGTGTGATGGGTGCTCTTTCTATCACACCACAAGCAGTGTCACAGACAGGGCTCTCTGTCTGCAGTGACAGGAATGTAAAAAAGAGTGAGTGATAAGTGGTGAATAAGACTCACCTTTGTCTCTGCACAGGGACTGCTAAACCAATAATGATGAACCATTTCTGTGATGTGCTGAGTGGAGATCTGATATAGGGAAGGGGTTCTGGATTTGAACAGAGAAAACACAGGTTCAGATTCCATCTTTTCTTCTTACTTGATCATGCAACTTTTTGTGTCTTCCATTTCTTTATTTGTCAAATGAAGATAGTGATAGTTACCTTACCTGGGCATCTAGCTGGCATAGAGTGCTGAGCCTGGAGTCAGGAAGACCTGAGTTCATATTCAGCCTCAGACACTTATTAGCTGTGTGACCCTGGGCAAGTCACTTAACCCTGTTTGCCTCAGTTTCCTCTTCTGTAAAATGGAGACGATAATATCCCCTACCTTCCAGAGTTTTTATGAGGCTTCAATGAGATTACAATTATAAAGTGCTTAGCACTGAGCCTGGCACATAGTAGGTGCTATGTAAATGTTAGATGAAGAATATGATCATGATGTCTATGATTAAGCACCAGACCCTCCAGTCAGGAAAACCCTAAATCAAATCTGACCTCAGGTGCTTACTTGCTGTGTTTCTGTCCCATAACCTAGAATGTTTTCCCTCCTCGTTTCCACCTCTACTAGCTTCCCTCAAGTCCAAGCCAAAATCCTACCTTCTACAGGAGGTCTTTCCCCATCCTTTTAATTCTAACGCCCTCCCTCTGTTCATTGTTTACAATTTATCTTGAACATGGCTGGTTCCTATGTGATTGTTTGTGTGTCGTTTCCCCCATTAGACTGTGAGCTCTTTGAGACCAAGGACTGCCTGGCCCTTTGCTGTATCCCCAGCATACATAGCATAATGCCTGGCACATAGTAGGTCCTGAATAATGTCTATTGACTAACTGACCCTGAGCTTGCTTAACTTCTCTGTGCTTCAATTTCCTCATCTCTAAAATGGGAATAATAGTAGAACACAAGGTTGTTGTGAGGATGACCTTAAAGTATGGAAATTCTAGCTAGCTATTATTACTTACCTTACATGATCCTCATGAGTATTTGATAATATAATCACATATATATGTGTGTGTACATGTACATGTATTTAAAGCAGACCATGCTTTAATTGACATAGGAAGCTCCTAGTCATATCCTTTCTCTACTTATTCAGGTCAGTGCTTTCTCTGAAATTTATAGTCTTAGAGAATGTAAACTTCTTGAGGGCAGGAACTATTTCATTTTGTCTGCATCACAGTGCCTAGCAATCCATCTGACACATAGTAGGCACTTAATAAATGCTTGTTGAAACTTGACTCCCAAAAAGAGACATGAGGGGGAAAATATAGAAAGGTGAGATGTGGGTCCCCAGGTACAGAGCATAGCATCTAATGTCAGATTATTTCTATATATTGATCTATTTTCTAGATTATTTTTCCTCTTTTTCTTTTTCTTTAAAATAAAAAAAATCTTTGTCATAAGGGATGACCCTCTGGGAGGGGGAGAGAGGGTTATTTAGGCCTTTGAAAACAAAATATTTGAACTAAAATGGACTTTAAAAGCTTATTGATTAATTAGAAATTTGCTTGGGGCATAAAGGTTGTGTCCTGCCCAGGGTCACACAACCATATGGCAGAGGTAGACCAGAGGACGTTGGACTTCCCAAGGACAAGGTCAGATCTCTATCTGTGAGGCCATAATCCCTCTTTAAAATACCCTATAGGTTCTTAGGCACATTCTTTCTTTCAGAGAAGTAGTTGGCAAAAGGGTTGACCTTGCAGCAAGGACAATCTAGGTTCAAGCATCATCTCTGACCCAAGCCGGCTGTATTGTTCTGAGCAAGATGTTTAATCTCCAAGGATCTCCCAGGTAGCATTCTAAAGCTAGGACTTACAGATGAAGTGCTAATTTGCATAGGTGGTGGTGGAAGAAGGGTTTTCACTTAAGGACCTCCTTACATAGATGAAGTCACAAGTTGGAACAAAATGTGTGTATATATTATATACATAATGTATGTTTATCTACATACATTATATATATGTATATTCCATTCCAACTTGTCATTCATACAATACATGTAAACGTATACATAACTGTATATGTTATACATATATACATATAGATGTGTGCACATATGCATCTATGTGAATGTACACACATACACTAACATCCAAAAAATGTCCCAAATGTCTTAGGGCAGTTAAAGCTTTAATAAGATTAAAAAGCGCACTAAGACTCCTTTTGGGACGCAGATGCATAGATACACACGGATACCTTCCACTCAAGTCTTCTGATGTCTCATCTCATTCCAGAGATGACCCTGAGTTTTCAAAGTCGATGCCTTGGAAAGATAAACTCTAGCGAGTCTTACAAACCAGGAATGGCTTGGTGACAGATTGACCTCCAAAGACCAGCCTAGAGAAATAGAGATTAGCAGAGAGCCTTTTTGGCCCAGCTCTTCAGGAAACCACAGCAGTTACCTGCATAGAGAAAATCAGGAATCCTTGCAGTATTCATATATATGTAATGTGTGTGTGTGTGTGTGTGTGTGTGTGTGTGTGTGTGTGTGTGTGTGTCTTGGGAGTTCATCTCTGAGTTAACTGCCTGATTATTAAGGAGAGATTCAAGGGGAGAATGTGTATCCAGGAGGCTGGGAATTCCTACAAGAGACAGAGAGAATCAGCCATGGCAGGGCCTGGCTAGACAGTTGTGAATTGAAAGCAGGTAGGGAGATCACAGGCAGCAAGTGGGGTTCTGCTGGCGTCTCATTTTGTAGCAGCTGGAAGACGCTTTGTTGCTGAACAGTTTGTACATCCAGTTTTTTCCACAGCTGTCAAGTCCAATTGATTTTCAGTCATTTTCACCTGGTAGGATCAGCAAACCTGGTCCCTCAGGTGCAAACCTAGCACAGTGAGAGAGTTCTCCTGGTGGACTGATTTTACCAGTTCTTTGAAAATCCAAAGAATGTGTTTATTTGCCTTTTTTCCTTACCGGAACAGAAAGACTAATGACAATGAAGGGGAGCGTCTTTATTGTCCCCTACATGGGATCATAGATTTAGAACCAGCAAAGACCTTAGAACATATCTAGTCCAACCTTTTCATTTTATAGCCAAAGAAATTGAGGCCTACAAAGGTTAAGTCACATAAATACTAGTTGTGAGAGGTGGTATTTGAACCCAGGAGCAATGTCTCCTAAGCCAGGAAGTTTTATTCCTCCCATTGAACCACATGTTGACTTCATAACTTGATGCCATAGGTATGGTTTGTAATGTCCCATCTCAAGAACTAATGGAGTCAGAGGGGCTCTTGTCCATTCTACCCCCGAAGCACCTCCTACCTCTATTTCCTCCATTCTATTCCCTTGGCTCAGGACCTTATTGCTTTTCTCTCAGATTATTATAAATGCCAAGGTGTATGGGATGTTTAGGGAAGACTAGCACCTCTGGTGGGAGGGCTTGATGAACACTTTTCAGGGCTGCTCCTCCACTTTGGTGTCCACCTGCCACCCACCTCTCACCTTTGGCTCTAAGAAACTGTAGCATATGAAGTGACCACACCCTGGCAGAACCAATTGGCAGACAGGCTAAACCAGGTTGAGAGTAACCAACGGGCCTCAAACCCATTGGTGAGTTTGGGAGATATTTACCCCAAGCATACGAAGACTTCCCTCTGCAGAATGGAAAGATGAGAAAAATTTGTTCCAGTGGCCAAGAAGGTGGTTAATCAGGTACTGTGAAGTACTTAGAGGTTGGTTAGACATCAAAGATGCCACAGTCATTTGCTGCATCCTGGGCTGTTGCCAATCATCTTGAATTTTGTCTTGTCACTGGACTTTGATGACTCTGGAGGAGAGAGGGAAGATGATGACTGTGCAACTCTACCTCACTTAAATCCAACTCATGCACAAGTCAAGACATCACCCCATGATGTCATTGGTCCACTTTGAAAACAAAAAATGAAAAACAAAAACATTATAAATGCCTTTTAAGTAATCTTCCAGCTTCTGATCCATAATCCTTCCTTCACCTTGTTGTTAGATAATCTTCCTGGTGCACAAATCTGATCATGCCAAGTTCCTTGTCAAAGATACTTAGTAATGTTCGACTACATCTAGGAAAAAATACAAATAGACTAGAACTAGAGAGGAAAGATGGTCCAACAAATAGCGTGATAGAAGTGAAGTCAGAAAGACCTAGGTTTAAATCCTGCTCCAGCCACTTACTATGGACCTGGTCAAATCATTTAACCACTCAGTTTCTTCTTTTGTTAAACCAAAATATTGAACTCAATGACCTCTAAAGTTTAGATCTGTGAATCTTTCATCCTTTATCATCTGGTTCCAATCCATATTTTAAACCTGGTTCATAATATTCCCCATCCTACATGCCAGGGGAAGTATACTGTCTCTTGTTCTCTGATCTTATCCTGCCATCTCCCGCCTCAGTAAGTTAGCCCACACCATCTCCCATATCTGAAAAAAAGACCTCTCTCACAATGATTGAGATTAAAAATCCTTCCCTTTTTGGCCCAGGTCAGGTACCACTTCTTCAGTCTATAGACAATGAGGACACTGAGGATCAGGTATGTTGAGTGACTTCTGCACAGTCCTAGAGCAGCTGCTCAGTTGCAGCGGAGATTCTCATCCAGGATCTTGCCTTCAAGTCGTTTGCTCAGTTTATTTACTCTTTTCATCATATGAATACAGGCTTCCTGATGGGAAGGACCCAGGTCCATTTGGATTTACTGTGTTTGGACATTTCTCACAGAGGCAGTTGCCAGTCAGGGGGCTTCTCTCCCCTCTCCACCATCTATGGAATAAGAAGTAAACTCTCAATCCTGACATTCAGAATTCTTTGCTGCTTGGTTTGAACAGCATCTCCCCTCCCTTTTTTGGAGTCAATCAGGGTTAAATGACTTGCCCAGGATTACACAGCTAGTAAGTGTCTGAGGTCAGACTTGAACTCAGGTCCTCCTGACTCCAGGGCCAGCACTCTAGTCACTGCACCAATCTTTCCATTTGTGCATTGTACTATTCTCCTTTGAGTGGCTAGGTGCACTCAGAAAGACTCATCTTCCTAAGTTCAAATCCAGCCCCAGACACTTACTAGCTGTGTGACCCTGGGCCAGTAACTTCACTCTGTGTTTTTTTTTCTTCCTTTCCCCAATCTTCTCATCACCCCACTTTCTGTCCTCTCCTGCTTTAGACCCTTTGTTCACACAGATCTTATTCTGGGGATCCTTTCTGCTCTCTCACCCTCAAATCCATTTGTTGAAATCCCAGCTAAGTAATGAAATGAGGCATGGCATCACAGGAATTCGAATTGAGAGGGGCTCTCTCTCTCTCTCTCTCTCTCTCTCTCTCTCTCTCTCTCTCTCTCTCTCTCTCTCTCACACACACACACACACACACACACACACACATACAGAGGGGAAGTGACTTTGCTTAAGGTCACAAACACCCTCAGTGCAGGGAGCCCTGAGTACAACCTAGGTTTTCTGACTGACTTCAGTGCTCTTCCTATCATTCTCTGTTGACACTCTTAAAGTGATCTCTCCCTCTTGACATTTTCCATAGTTCCTCTCTTCCTTCTGTTCGTTTGTGTCTGCATGGATCAGAGTTGTCATCCATGTCATTCCTTGCTACCAGATCATAGGCTTTTTCAGAGCAAAGGCCATACCATCTCTACTTTTACAACTCTAGTACCACCAACCACAGGTTCTAAGACAGAATGGAATATCCATTTTTTGAGTGATCCAGTGCTAGGGACTGACACCCCAAGGATCATTAATTCTCATTATGTCCCCACCTGAATTTTGCCAGGAAAATTTCTAAAAAACAGAGTCTAGATATAGCTTATGTCTCAATTTTTCCCAATGAAAGTAACTGGCTTTTCAACTCCTGCATAGGCTCTCAATATAAAATATGGGAATTGGATATGGGATAGCTTTTTACTTCCTCCACATGGAAAATGTGTAAGAGGCAAAAGATTTATAAATACAAATGAACAAATATGAGAGATATAAAACACTCAAGCAGCTCATTAGACTCATTAAGCTTTCAATCTGGCGGGGGAGGAAGAAGGGAGAATATCCCTCCTCTTTGCCCCTTTCTATACTTCAGTATAGAAATCCAAGAAAGAGAAAGGATGAGAAGAAGGAGAAAAGAGTCATTTTGCAGTTAGCTCTTATGGTACAGGAAGAAGGATTGCCTCTGGCTGGAGAAGCTGCCTCCCTGGATGATAGTCATCCATCATTTTGGAATTGAGAAGTTTTTCTGTCATCTCAGGAGGGGATAAGACACATGGGGGATGCCTTATGGTAAAAGTAATATCCACCATGGTCTCCACAATGTAGACTAAACTTGTTTTTTCCCAACATGCAAAGAAGCTGTCCCATTGACTTAATTGTTCCTGAGGGCTAAGGCTTCTGTCATTGATGAAACTCCCTTGTCATCTAAGGATGTAAAAGAAGTTGCCCCACAGAGAATGGATGCTGCTTGAATTTGGCTGATATCTCACTGCCATACAAGTCATTATAGCATGCTGACCAGGCGTGTTTCTGTCTGAAGACAAGGGATACTACCTGAACCACAGCTTCTTCCTTGCTTAGAATCATGTCCATGCTATGACTAAGTAAACTTCCTTTTGTTAATTGTTGGTGGAACAGAGGATAGAGTGCTGGACCTGGAGCCAGGAAGACTTGAGTCCAAATGTTGCCTCAGACGCTTGCTAGTCGAGTGACTCTGGGCAAGTCACTTACCCATTAACCACAGTTTCCTCATCTGTAAAATGAGCTGGAGAAGGAAATGGCAAACCCCTCCAGTATTTCTGCCAAGAGAATCCCAAAATGGGATCACAAAGAGTCAGACATGACTGAAATAACTGAAGAGTGACAACTTTGAGTTTGCCATATTCTTCCAGTACATAAACCTGCACTACCAGAGCAATCTGAGTCAGACTTGGACTACAACATGTCCTTTCCAACAATGGTCTGTGCTCTGTAATCTTATCAAATTGATTAAGAAGATCTCATCAAACTGAGCAGGGGCTCTCTGATCAACCTCCAGTTCAAATAAGTGGTATTGACAAATAATATTATATAACAAATGTTTCTAGGCATGTCATCAGCTGGTGAAGAATTACATGAAAGTTTTTTTTAAGACACTTACTAGCTTGGTGATCCTGGGCAAGTCACTTAACTTCATTTTGTCTGTTTCTTCTTCTGTAAAACGGGGATGATAATAGTAACACCTACTTCCACGTTTATCATGAGGATCAAATGAGATAGCACATGTAAAACACTTTGCAAACCTTGATGTGAAATGGATCTATCTGTCTATCTATCTATCTATCTATCTATCTATCTATCTATCTATCTATCTATCTATCTATCTACAGATATGCCTTTGTATAATATTTCTTCTCTTCCTCTTTCTTCATCATCATCATCATCATCATCATCATCACCACCACCACCATCATCATCATCATCATCATCATCATCACCATCATCACCAGTCAATAGGTGGTAAGTTCTTTCACAGTGAAACTCCATTAAAAAAGTAAAATAAAGATGGTGGTCCTCAATTTTGTGAACTTCCTTCAATTTCTGCAGCAATGGTGGCAGAGGTACTAAGAATTGAATAGTTTTTTAAACCACCTGTAAACATAAACTTACCTCTAAATGTGTGGCCCTTGTTCAAGGACCAACACATTGGCATACTTTTGGAAGAACTGGAACAAATCAGCCTTGGCTCTCTTACTATAAATGAAACCAGAAGATATAAGGCTACCTCAGCTAAGTAGATGGAAGGCTCACAGCCTTAGAGAAATAAATAAAAGATGGTTTCATACTGTGCCCAAAGATGATAAGAAAAATCACTTTGTATGACATTTAGTCATTATGCTTAATGGTGCTCATGATCCACATAAGTAAAAAGACAACTATGAAAACAAATGTGCAAATTTCTCTTGCAGAGGATAAAGAAGTAGAGAAATGACATGAAAATCTTTCTAAAATCTCTCAAGTCAAGTTACTATATAAGTTGGTACTTGATGACTTTGGGGAAAAGTTGAGAAGATGGTGAAGATTATGTTAGAAAGCATAATTTTAAAAGGGGACCAATATGACCAATTGTCTATAAAATTCTGCATACTCTTTTGTCCAGCAATACCATGGCTAGATCGATATCCCAGAGATACCCCCAAAATTGGAAAAGACATAGCTGTACAAAAATATCCATAGAAATTCTTTTTGTGGTAGCTAAAAATTGTAGGTCAAAAGGATGCTCATCAACTGATCAATAACTAAACAAGCTATGGCACATGAATGTAATGGAGTATTATTGTGTTGTAAGAAATGACAAAGCAGGGTGATTTCAGAAAAATCTGAAAAGACTTACATGAACTGCTGCAAAGTGAAGTGAAAAGAACCAGAAGAATGTTGTACGCAGTAGCAGTAATATCGTCTGCTGAAGAATTGTAAATGACTTAGCTAGTCTCAGAAATACAAAGACATCTCCAAAGGACTAATGATGAAGCATACTATTTTCCAGAAAAAGAATAGATATTGATTGAATACAGACTGGAACAGGCTATTTTTCACTTTTTTTCCCCTTTTATTCAAGTTTTCTTGTAAAAAATGACTAAAATGGAAATGTTTTACATAATTACACATGTATAACCTATATCTAATTGTTTGCCATCTCAGAGCAGGAGAGGGGAGGAAGGATAAAATTTGGAACTCAAAATTTAAAAGCAATGTTAAAAGATTAAAAAAATAAAAGGGGACCAAAAAATTGTAGTATATCCTGAAGCTTTTCATCCATATAACCTAGAAAGAATAGTTTAGACATGGTAAGTCACAAATATCACAGTGAAATTGACTATCTTAACGGAAAACAGCTCTAGGAGCAATTTCAACATTGGCCATCTAGGTGCAGTCAGAAGCCTTGAGTTATTAATAAAGGATAAAATCAGCAATAAGTTTGAAGAAATAAAAAAAAAGATGGGAAGACATTGTATACAGCATCTTTAGTATAATGCACTCTGATACTATATACACACATTTATATATTTATATATAGTCTGAATATATAAGAAAATTAGAAAATGGGTAAAGAGATGCTGATAGAGACTATCATCATTTCCTACAGAAATTTAACTAATTCAGTCACCACAATGAGGAGGCCAAGAAACCTCAAAAACCACAGTAGCTGGAAAACACTCATCTCCATACTGAGAAGAGGAGAGAAGAAGAGAGGAGGAGGAGGAGAGGGAGAGGGAGAGGGAGAGGGAGAGAGAGAGAGAGAGAGAGAGAGAGAGAGAGAGAGAGAGAGAGAGAGAGAGAGAGAGAGAGAGAGAGAGAGATTACCGAGGGAAATAATGTGGGAAGCTTCTAAAAAGTCACTTGGTGTATTTCATAGAGCACTGAACTCAGAGTCAAATCACTTGACTTCAGCTTCCTTACTTGTAAAATGAAGGGAGGGATGGTGGACTAGGTCACCTTTAATAACCCTTCTAGCTTAAACTCTATGATCCTATCAGGCAGTCAGACAATAAATATTTATGAAAAATTTTTTTAATATTCCAGGCACTATGCTAAGCCCACAGAAAAAGAAAAAGGCAAAATGGTCCCTACCCTCACCCTTAAGGAGTTCATGACTTAATGGGGGAGACAACATACAAACAACTGTGTATAAACAAGATAGAGACAAGGTCCTTGGAGATAATGAACCAAGGGATTCACCCTATGAATAGTGGAGGAGAAAATGAATTTTGCATGAGACCCTTCTAAGCTAGGATATCTCAATAGTATTTATAGACAAAACTGGAAGGGCATCGAACAAATGAAATATAGGAATGATTCCTTTTCAAAATATGTTATTATTGAAAGCAACACAGATGTACAATGTGAAGGAGTTGAAAAGACACTGAAGCTGAAGAAAGGAAGAGTGGTGAGATCTAATCAGTCACACTCAGAACACATGTGCTGGGGATAAAACGAAAGCTTTCTTGTCAAGTTATCTGACGTGGTTGGCTGGAAAAGTATTATGGGTAGTGTTACTATCTAAAGGAGGCATCTAGTAGACATCTATGACTATTGACTCAAATACCTACTTTCTTATCTCTATTAAATATTTATGGCTGTGATCTACACACACACATCAAGGGACCCCTTGATGAACTATAAGAAGGGAACATGTCAGATTTCACAAATAGTTTTCTATGCAGACCCTATCTTCACAGCTGTGCTACTGAAAGAATAGCCCAGGGGAAGGGAGCTTGTGGCCTTGAGGCCACATGTGGCCCTCTAGGTCCTTGAGTGCAGCCCTTTGACTGGATCCAGACTTCACAGAAATAATCCCCTTAATAAAAGAATTTGTTCTATAAAACTTGAACTTTGTCAAAAGGCCTCACCCAAGGACCTAGAAGGACACATGGGACCCTCTAGGTCCTCCAGTGCAGCCTTTTGACTGATTCCAAACCTCACAGAACAAATCCTCTAAATAAAAGGATTAGACCATACAAGATCCTGCTCTGTTTATTGTTTGTTGCTTAAAACAAAGGAACAAACAAACAAGCATCCAACAGCTTTAAAGGATCATAGGTTCAGAGCTGGAAAGGACGTTAAAGGGTGTTCAGAAATGAAGTGACTTGCCTACAGTTACATGGGAAGGAGTGGCAGAGCCATTCATATGTTAAGATCATCCAAGATTCCTCAATTGATGCAATCATGCAAATAACTTTGTTTAATGATCCTCTTATTATCAGTACCAAATGAGGAGAAAGAAATAAAAAAGAACAGAGTGAGATCTGCTCACCAAATGTGTTTGTCATAGCCATGGAAGATGTCCCATATAGCATTCACATGGAACAGGGATTCCCTGTATATGACGAGCTTTTCCAGATGTTCCTTTCTGTGGATGACATTGTGCTCATGGCTTGAAGCTCTGGAGTATTACAGTGTCTCCTAAGTAAGATTTTTAACCATTCAAAAAAATGTGGCCTGAAAATCCACATGGGTGAAAAGAAATACACATAAATCTATCAAGAATGTCCATTGTCCACCCTCTGTCATGCAGTTGTGTGGGCAGGTCTTTGAATGATTTCATCAGTAGATACATCTTGACCAGGTCCGGACTGAAAATGGATAATGAACTGGGTCTAGATTTCAATATGAGAAAGAAATCTGATCAGCACATAGGGGAAATTGCTTCCCACTTTCATTGATCCTAACCTGTTTCTTGATGCAAAAACTCATTTTTTAAAAGTAACATTCTATTTGGAGATGGTGTATCACTGTGAATCATGGAATATTATATGCTTCAAAGAATGAATATGGTGGCTGATCCAAAGGGCAGTGGAGAGCTGTGGTTGGTGCAAGTAGGCTGAAGCATTTTCCAAAGCACACGTGTGATCATGTCACCCTCTTATTTAGTAAATTTCAGGGACTCCTTCTTGCCTCCAGCATCCAATAGGAAATCTTCTGTCTCACTGTTAAAGCCCTTCATAACCTGCCCTTTTTTGCTTTTTCCATCTTCTTTTGTTTTACTCCCTTCCAAGAACCATAAGATCAAGTGGTCTTTGTCTCCTTGGTATACTTAGAAGGAGACACTTCAGTTCCAGACTTAGGGCATCTTCACTGGCTGACTTCCCATGCCTCTAGCTGTCTCCATCCTCATATCCTATCTCCTGACTTCCTTCAAGCCTCAGCTAATGTCTTCAAGAAGCTTTTTATTTTCTCCTGAATGATAATGTCTTCCTTCTGAGATAATCTCCCATTTGCTCTGTTTGTTTCTTGTTTGTGCATGGTTGTTCCCGTGGTGTCTTCTCCATAAGGCAGGATCAGTATTTTTTCCTTTCTTTTCATAGCCAGCATTTAACAGCTCCTGGTACATAATAGGTGCTTAATTAAATGTTTCTTTTGACTTAACCTGAAGTATTAACATAAATGGGATTATTCAAGAAACAATTAGAAAAAGTGTGTCATGTGGTTAGAGGAGAGGGTAATCAGAGAATGTTTAAGAATTTAGATGAAGTCCCCTGGAATATTATATAGATCCTCTGTTAAGGAATTATGGAAAGAGATGGATAAAAATGGAACAGGATGAGCAGGCATGGGAAGATTCAAACTGATCTGCCCCTTTGCAGGAAATACTCACATCGACAAGATGACAAATTCATTAAAGTTCTGAAGTAACTTAGTGGCCAATTGTCTTACTAGACTTACATAGATGGGGAGAATTTGATATACACTGGAATGCCACAGGAGAGCCTAGGAACACACTAATATCCCATGTGAACACTTTGTATCTTAAATAAAACTTATTTCTAATTAAAACCAAATTTAGTTAAAATTTAGTTTCTTTAGTTCATTTGATGAATAAAAATCATGTGCTTTGTGATTAAGTATTCAGTAAAAGTTGGCATTAAATTTTTTTTTTTAATTCCCTGAGTTCTTGCCCTAATGAAATGTGAGGCCATGTCTCTGGCTATATACATCTAGTTTATCAGAGTATTAACAAATTATTTGTCACAGTTTTTTTTTTTTAATCTGTCATCTGACACTTACTAGCTATGTGATCATCAATTTCATTCCCGAGTTTTGGTTTCTTTATCTGCAAAAGGGTGATAATTATATTCCATGTATGGCCCTGGCCTTCTTCCTACTCCTCACACATGATGTGCCCCCATCTGCTGACTCTGTGTCTTTTCCATCTCTCCCCCACCACCCCCACATCTGGAATGCTCTCGCTTGTCATGTTTGCTTCTTGGCTTCTCTGGCTTCTTTCTAGCCTCTGTTCAAATCATACCTTCTATAAGAGGTCTTTCCTGGTCCCTCCTTCCTCCCTCCTCCCAATTCTGGTAGCTTCTCTTTGGAAATACCTCCCATTGACAGCATATATCTTGTATGTACGTGGTTGCTTTGCATATTGTCTTGCTCATTAGAATATAAGCTACTGGAGGACAGAGACTTTTTTGCCTTTTTTTTGTATCCCTAGCACCAAATGTGATGCCTAACACATCGTAAATGCTTAAGGAATGTTTATTGATTGAATGTGAAGCACAAATGATATAATATATATAAAAACTTGAGGTGCTAATTATTATTAATTATATATGACTGACAAAATAATTAATTATTATTAATTATATGTTTAGAGTAATAAAAGACCTCCAGTGGTTTCTTTTTTCCTATAGAATAAAGTATTAACTCTTCAGTTCAGCTTTTAAAGGCCCTTTCAACCTGCCTGTAACCTATCTTCACAGCCTCATAATAAATTACTCTCCTTTGTACACTCTACAATAGAGCCTGACTGGTCTTCATTTTCAATTTCACACACGGTATTCTGTCTCCTTTTTTGTTGTCTTTGCAATGTTTATCCTGCATGCCTAGAACACACAGTCTAGTTGTCTCCATCCCATATGGTCCTTTACTGCACTCAAAATGCAGCTCAAGCTCCCCTTTCTATATGAAACCTTTCCTGATTCATGCCTCCTCTGAGCCGCCCCCCTTCCTTGTTTTCCTTTTGTATTTACTCTATTTACATCTATCTTGTGTATACTTCGCTTAACAAGTAGAATGTAAGCCTCTGAGGGTAAAGACTGTTTCATTCTTGTTCACTCTTCACATCCCCAGGAGCCAGCACACAGTCTGACAGGCATTAACAAAGGCTAGCTGATCAATAAAACGAGTAGGTTGGAGTGAATGATGGAAGTCCAAAGTCCCTTCCTTATCCAAGATCTTTGAATTGAATTCATTGTTCTAACTCTGCCAAAAACTTTATGACCTTGGCCATCGGAATGTGAGCTCCTTGAGAAAAGAAGCTATCTTAAGTTTCTATTTGCATCTTCAGTGCTTAGCTTAGCATGATGCTCTGCACATAGGAGGTCTTTAATAAAGGCTTCATCCATCCATCCATCCATCCATCCATCCATCCAAGTAACTCCCCATCTTTGAGGTAATCTTCATCTCTGGAATGATGGAATTACATGGATTAATCTAGACCTAAAAGAGACATTGGAGACCAGAGAGTTCAATCCCTCACTTTGCAAATAAGGAAACTGAGACCCACAGAGGTTAAATGACTTGCCCAGGATTACATAGCTATTAATAACTACTGTGGGATTTGAATCCAAGTCTTCCTGATTCCAAGTTCAGCATGCTTTCTGTTCTACCCAGTTGCCTTTCAAATTGAGGAACTCTAAGTGGGTAACCTCCAAGATCCCATCCAGTGTTGACATTCTGTGGATTTCATTCTGAAGTCCCTCACTGCCATTACAATGACAGCAACAGGGCATTTTTAGGGGACTGTGTGGATACACACATACACACATCTAAAATACCGATGGGGAAACTGAGGTTCTCTCTTTTTAGATAGACCTTGCTCTGCTAGTCTATGCAGGGGCCCATCTTGGGAGCTGTGAACACTGTTGGTGCTCAGGGCACATGGCAGCTTGCCTGCCTGCCTACCTGACCCGGGGTAGGTATACTGCTGAAACTGGAACTTCTTCACCCTGATGCTGGTGTGCCTGAGCAGTTGTGAGCTTGCCTGCTTTCCAGCTCCCTGGAGGTCCTAGCACCCCTCTCACTTGCCTTAGGATTGGCATCAGATCAGAGCAATGGGATTGGAATAGCATTTGGCAGCAAGAAATAGATGGGCAGAACTCCACTGCTGTGATGCAATGGTTTTCCCAAAAGTTTTGCCACATCTCCTTTGAGGCAGGCTCTCATTATAGAGAGAAGAATATACAAGATAGATATGAATATTCTTGTTTTATTCCATAAATTAAAAATAAAAGAAATAAAAACTAGAAAAAGATGTAAATAGAATGAACACAAAATAAAAACAAGGGAGAGAGAAGGGGAGGGCCCTACAAGGAGGAGACTGGGGGCTTTCTGATCAATTAGAATTTCCCCAATCCTTCTAGGCAGTATAGAATCTATGAATAGATTAATCCATCCCAGGTCAAGCTCCCAAGCAGAGGATATGCGTGGGAAGCAAAACTATTGCTACATTTCTCTCTGAAACATAGTAGGAAGAGAAGCAGCATGTTATGGTAAATAAAGGGTGGATATGGAATCAGGAAGACCTGAGTTCAAATACTGCTTCAGAGACTAAAGCTGGGTAATCCTGGGCAAGTCTCTTAACTTTTTGGTGGTCTTTCTTATTTGTAAAATCAAAGGGTTGTACTAGAAGGTCTCTAAAGTCCTTTTTCAACTCTAAATCTTTGATCCTATGAAATCAGAAGAAAGAATAATCAATAATAATTTATCTTTGTAAATACAGATTAAGAGTTTAACCTCTCAGTAGAGGCAATGTGGCATTATGGCTAGCCCTGCCCTTGGAATCAGGAAAACCAATATTTTTTGTTATTAATTTCCTACATACATGCTATCTTCCTCTCCGTGAGAGCAGAAATTGTTTTATTTTTTTACCCAGTGCCTGGCACATGATAGGTATTTAATGAATGCTTATGGAATAGAATTAAATGGAATTGAGGTACTTCCTCTGGCTCCTACTGGCTACGTGACCAAGAAAAGTCCCTTAAAGTCTTGGTGTCCCATCATCTTTCTAAGTTTGTAGGTTACAGTTAGTCAATCAACAAACATTTGTTAGGTACTTATGTGCCAGGCACTGTGCTAAGCTCTAGGGATATGAAGAAACTCAAAAACAGAAGAGCAATTGATTAAAAGCCATAGAAGCTGTTTTTCCACTAAGAATTCCCCCATCTGGATGAGATCACACTTCCAAAAATAATACAAGAAATAAAGGCACTTTCCTCCTAACAGTCCTGTGAAATATTCTTGTCCCCATCTTACAGAAAAGAAAACTGAGGCTCAGACTGAGACATGAAGCTAGATCTTCTGCTGTCAGGTGCAATGTTCTTTTCTGTATTTCTTCTCCCTGACAACCTGAGATTGTGAGGGCAGGGGGAGCTAAGACTTAGAACTGCCAGAGGCCTCTCAGGTCATCATGTCTAAAGCTCTTAAAGAGATCGGGGGAAGGCAAATGATTTGCCCAATGTCTCGTAACCATTCAGTAGCAGAGCAGGAACTCTAACCCAGGCTGACTTCCATACTAGTCTTCTTACTATAAAAAGCAATAGTTATAAGTTATAGGGGAATGGGCTGGAAAAGGAGAGAAAGAAAATCACTATGCCAGCCTCCTCTGCCTGCCTGGCACAGAAAGGCTCTGCTGATTCTAACCCAGCAGAGGTCAGAGCTGCAGACTTCTCAGTGAGACTTCACTGGTTTAATTCAATTACAAAAGCTCCTCCCCAGATGGCATTGGATTTTTTTCCTTTTCCTCAGGAGCTTCCTACCCTGGAATTGCAGTATGTTTGGGCTGGCATGAGGGCAAGAGAGTTGGGCATTAGGTTTTTATTGAGCTGTATGAGGCCAGCTTTTGGTTAGCATGGGGAACTCACAGCCTCACTTGCTGGGAAACTCCCTTTCTGCCTCTGGGGAAGGGATTGAAGTGGGGGTGGGGGTGGGGTACTCTGGCCTAGAGGCAAAGCCTGGCCTTTACATGAGGGGTTAGTGCACAATGACCCACTGATCCGTAATTCCTGATGATCCTGCAGAAAGGCAGAAATAGAAACCTTCGTCCTGGCCCATAAATCAGCAGTGAAGAGGAGTAGGGGCCTGCTGAAACAAAGCAGGGGAGAGGTGGAAGAGAGCCCTGTTCTCCAAACCTCCTCCCTCCTATCATGCTTCACTCACCCTGGGTACAGAGGCCATTCACACAGTTAAGTTGCACTCCACCTGCCCAAGCTGATAGTGCCAGACTTCATGCTGGGGCCACTGCTACTCCTGACTTGCCTTCCTTGTATTTGCATTGTGCAAGGAGCTCAGAGTATGGGGTGGCATGTGGGGAAGAAGAAATAGGGAAAAGAGAGCCCTGGGTGGGAAGGGAGGGAATAAGAGCATAGTATGTGTATGTGTATTGGGGGGGAGGGTGCGGGTTGAGATGGGCAATGGGACTGATGCGGATAATGAAAACAGAAGGGAAAGCCCAAGCTGTGGGCTTCTGGGAGGTTTGGGGAAGGAGGCTGAGCTAAGAGGGAGTCTGAGGAATGCCATATATCATATAATGTCACAGTTGGAAGGACCTTAGAGGTTGAATATTGACCCCTTCCTTTAAGGGAGGGTGGTTCTCTGAGGCCCAGAGAAGGGCTGGTTCTTATTCAAGGTCACACAAATAATCATAAGCAAAGATAGGATCTGAGCTCTAGTCTTCTGACCCCAAGTCCAGAGTTGCGCTCTATCCATCTTCTCTTTCTTTCTGTTTATCTGTTATCACCTTTTACATATTTGACTCTCATCTCTATGCTTCAATAGTTGAACCCCAGATCTGCAGAGCCAAGTCTGGTCTGTCTCCTGGACTTTGGTTCTACTTTTCTAACCATCTCTTTGGCACAGCTACCAGCCTGCCATTCTATAGACTTTATATAATATCAAGCTTTAAATGCCGAAATCTAAAAATAAACAAATAAAACTATTTAAAAAATAATATCAAGCTTTAGATATGTCAGAGAATTCCAATCTCCCTCAAGTTTAAGCTCAAAGAGTTTGAGAGGATCTCCCTATTGTCCTCTTCCTATCCTCATGCAATTAGGTTGTGTATGCCCAGTATTTAGTTACATGTGAAATACTGTATCCCTCTAGTAAGCTCCTTGAGGGTACTTACTTGTCACTAACTCGTAACAAGTACGGAATAAAGTCCTACTAGACTTTGAAATCCTTGAAGGCAAGGACCATCTCACTTTTGCCTGACACATGGCAGGTACTGAATACAGTCTTGTTGATAGATTAATGCTAATAGGGTGAAGGGTAAGGGGAAGAGATGATCCTCAAGGTGCCTTTCTTTGTCCGTGAGACTATCTATTGCTTTTTTTTCTTCTTCAAGAAACCTGGAGGTTCTATGTGACTAAACCCTCTCCAAGCTGTCTAGTCTTTTTCTAGATCCTTGCAATAACACTAATGTAAGTGTTCTGGGGCATTGATCAGAAGTATTGTCGTAAAATCCAAATTATGCCAATAAAACCAATGCCATCTCTGGCCTCAAGTGGAGCTTCTAGGAATTGGAAGGATCAGGTCCACGTTCAGGTCAGGAGTCACACAGTGGATTTGGCAGTTGGGTGGGGTAGAGGACACACTGATGGAACTTGAGGAAGGCCTGTGTTTGAGGCCTGTCTCAAATACTTAATAGCTCCATGACCCTGATAGAATCACTTAACCTCTGTTTCCTCATCTGTAAAATGAGGATAATCATAGCACCCACTTCCCAGGGTTATTGTAAGGCTCGAAGGAGATAACACATATAAATCATTTTGTAAACCTTAAAATGTCATGTCAATGTGAGCTAACATTGAGAAGATCTAAATTTGAATTTACTCATTGAAAGACCAAATTCTGAAGCTGAAGCTTAAATACTTTGGCCACATAATGAGAAGACAGAAATCACTGGAAAAGACCTTGATTTTGGGAAAGACTGAAGGTAAACAGAAGAAGGGGATGGTAGAAGATGAGGTGAGTGTAATGGAAGCAATGAACATGAGCTCAGACAGCCTAGAAGAGATAGTGGAGGAGAGAAGGGCCTGGCATGCTATGGTCTATGAGGTCACAAAGAGTTGGGCATGACCAAAGGACTGAACCACAATAACAAAAGTGGGATTTGAGTTCTGCTGCTTATTAGTTGCATGACCTTGGGCAAGTCATCCCACATCTATGGGCTCTAAATATTGGATTTAGATTAGATGATCTCTAAGCTCTCTGTAGGCTCTAAATTCAATGATCCAGTGACTCCAAACCCAGTATTTTTTAAAGAGGCCTATTCATTGAATGGGCATTACTTCATTTTAAGTGAGTACCTGAAAAGGCTTTAGCATAAAAAGGCCAAGGTCTCCCATTGCATCCTGGGCCATCTCCAGTCATCCTGATGAACATCTGGTCAGTGAATCCAGATGGCTCAGGAGGAGAAAGTCAGACTGATGACCTTGCACAGCCCTCCCTGCCTCAAAACAAAGTCAAGAGCAAGTCATGTCATCATTTCTCTGATGTCGCGGTCCTCTTCAAAAACAAAGGATGAACACAGCAATAACAAAGACAAGCCCAGCCCCTCTCTACTGGTTGTTCATGGAAGTTAAGAGCTTTTTTCCTCCTAAGGATTTGTGAGATGCTGGCTTTATTTTCCTGCAGACTTAAAATTTCTAGGTCCTTACTGGGATTATCACTCAAGATAGGTTTTTGAGGGAATGAAGTTTGAATCTCATGAATCATTAGCTTCACAAATTTTGGGACTCAAATGGGATAAAAGAAAAGAGATTTTCTCTAAAGCAGGAGTTTTTAAATTAAGATCTATGAACTTGCATTTTTTTCTAAAAAATGATATTTACTCAAAAGAATAAAAGAAAGTGAGAATAAAACATATCCTCCATAAAACTGAGAGAGACTTGCCCACCATGAATGGCAAGAGTAGGCACATCGTTAAAGTACATTTATAGAGGGATGCTCAGATAGGAACCATATTACTAGAGTCTACTTATAGAGAGATTACTTACTCATGCCGCCAATGTGGGTAGACTCCATGTCTTCTGTTGTTGCCATCCTTTGACTCTCACCATATCAGCCAAATGTATAGTTTTCTGCTTGGTATTACTCTCTACTGGCCTTCACTTCCGCTACTTGATGGCATCCCATTCATCTCATGACCATGACATGTCACTCTCTCATTTATTCCCACTGGACATGAGATAGTGAACCTTCTTTCTGATTCCAGCTGCTAACATCAGTTTTGGTGCAAGTTCTTCCTTAAAAATGAGGAATAGATTTAGCCATTCTTATTTTGATTTCAAGTCCAGCATTTTTTTTCGACAACTCTTGGTTCCCCCCCCCCCAACTCCAAAGGTTTTCCTTAAGTTTATTTCTTTAATTTATTTTTATTTTATAAGTGATTTTTATCAATCTTATTTTATTAGTCTAATGCACTTGTTTCTTTAAAAATTTGAGAACTATATTTCAATATGATTGGTTTACTTTATAATACTATGTATTTTATTTTATGCATATAAGAACATTATTCTGAGGCAGGGTTCATAGATTTCGCCAGACTACCAAAAGGGTCCAAAAGACACACAGAAAGGTGAAGAACCTCTAATTTTGAAAAACCAAATGAGAGGCTCTCAAAGGCATATCTTTGAAACCTTAAAATGACTTTCTAGGACCCATTCATTGTCTGTGCGGCCAAAGGGAGCCCTTCCTTCCTGTGTTGTTTGGCTCAAACCAGTGGGAACATTAGACTCTGGATTATAGGAAATTAATCTGGAAGGCTGAGGGGAAGCTTTGAGTTCATTTCCCACTTCCTGAAATTAACCCAGGGAATTTCTAAGGGTATGAGGGGAAAGTGGTTTGCAGGTAGTGAAAAACACTTCCCTTGGGCAGTGCACAGGTCAAGGTTCTTTCCTGAATCAAAGCTAGCACCAAGCAATTGGTGAGGAACACCAGCATTAACTTCCACATCACCATCCTTAGCTATCGGGGAAAGAGAGTAACAGTAAATCTTCCTTCAAAATTAAGTAGTCTGTGGTCCCTCCCAAGGACAGGTCACAATCACCTAGCCTTTGATTCATTCAGTTGTAATGAATGCCATTCATTAGCTCTTCTAGAGTGATTTAATTATAAGAGAAAACAGCTTCTTTTCCCTTCCCAATTATTAATTATGTGTGTTCAGTCCAATCATATTCCTTTGGCTGGTCTGTCATTCAGAGATGCACTCTTCAGCATGTCTGGACTCCTTGCTGGGAACTGCTTTCAGATTCAGTTTCCCAGAATGAGGATGGTTCAGTGAAAAAGATGTAAAATTTGGGGTCTGTCACTTTCTACCTGTGTGAGTCACTAAACCTTGGGCCTTGGTTGCCTAGTCTTAGAAAGTCTAGCAAGGCTTGGTCATCTTCCATTTCACCAGAAGAAATAGATCTGGTGACTCTTATCTCATCCAAGTCAAGTTGAGCAGCCCAGTTGGGTTCTGGGTGGCCTGCTCTGGGAGAGGGAGACAAAGGGGAATGCAAGAATATTAGGGGTAGAAGGACCATTAAAACCTTGTAACAATGAAAGTATATTTCAGAACTGAAAGAAAACTTAGAACGCAATGTGTTATTAGAATGTGAAAGTTCTAAGGGACCTTAGACATCTTGTTTTTGAAAAAAAAGACTGATATTCCTGCTGCAAAAATTGATAATATCATTTCCTTTTAGAAATTATTATAGCACTTTGGGCAGGATGGTAGATTATAAACTCCATTAAACTGTCAACTTCTTGAGGACAGGGGCTATTTTATTTTTATTTTTTTGCCTCTTTTTGCATCCCTATTGTTTACTACAGTGCCTGGTACATAGAAGGCACTTAATAAATTTTAAGGATAGGTTGATTGGTAACAAGCTGCCACTATGTAGATGAGGAAACACATGTAACTCCTCATTGTGGTCCACTCAGAGTGGGGGTAGGGAATAAGAAAGAGGAAATGAACTCAAGAAAAAAATTGTGGGTCTCATATCTTGAGTTGACCTTGTCCTTCAAATTTGACCTACATGGACCACTAAGTGGCTAGAATATAGGAATAAGAATCAGGAAACTATTAGAAATATTAGAATCGCTCCTCAGAAACTAGCTGTGTGGCCCTAGAAGAGTCACTTAATTACTATTCTCAGTTTCAGTTTCTTCATTTATAAAATGGAATAACAGTAAAATGTGCCTCCCAGGGTCATTATGAGGATGAACTGAGATAATATTTGATATTATAAGCAATTTTGGAGAGCAAGGAATAGCTTACTTTTCATATTTATGGAGAATGGAAGAATTTATAACCAAACGAGAGATAAAGAACATTATGCAATTCAAAATGGATAGTTTTGATTACATTAAATTGAAAGATTTTGTACAAAGCCAATGCAACCAAGATTAGGAGGGAAACACAAAACTGGGAAAGAAGTTTTACAGCTAGTGTCTCTGATAAAGGTCTCATTTCTAAAATATATAGAGAACTGAGTCAAATTTATAAGAGTAGAAGTGATTCCCCAAATGATAAATTGTCAAAGGATATGAACATAAGTTTCCAGAGGAAGAAATTAAAGATATCTATAGTCATATGAAAAAATGCTCTAAATCACTACTGGTTAGAGAAATGCAACACAACTTTTAGGTACCACATCATACCTGTCAAATTGATTAACATGACAAAATAGGAAAATTATAAATGCTGGAGAAGATGTGGGAAAATGAGAATACTAATGCATTGTTGGTGGAGTTGTGAACTGATTCAACTGTTCTGGAGAGCAATTTGGAACTACTCCCAAAAGGCTAAAAATTGTGCATACTCTTTGACCCAGAAATGCCATTTCTAGGGTTGTATCCCAAAGAAATTATACACATGGGAAAAGGACCCACATGTAAAATAAATATTTATAGAAGCTCTTTCTGTTGTGGCAAAGCACTGGAAATTGAGGGGATGCCCATTAATTGGAGAATGGCTGAATAAGCTGTGATATATGAATGTAATGGAATATTATTGTGCTATAAGAAATGATGAGCAGACAGACTTCAGAAAAACCTGGGAAGATTTATATGAACTAATGTTGAATGAGGGGAGGAGAACTAGGAGAACATTGTACACAGTAACAGCCACATTGTGTGATGATTGACTTTGATGGATTTGACTCTTCTCAACAATGCAAGGTTCTAAAGACAACTTCAAAAGGCTCATGATGGAAAATGTTATCCACATTCTGAGGAAAAATTATGAAGTCTGAATGCAGATCCAATCATACTACTTGCTCTGTCTCTTTTTTTTGTTTGTTTTGTTTCTTTCTTCTCCTAGTTCATTCCATTGGTTCTAATTCTTTGCAACATTGCTAAAGTGAAAATATGTTTAGTGTGAATGTATATGTAGAGCCTATACCAGATTGCATGCCATCTTGGGTATGAGGGGAGAGTGGAGAGAATTTGGAACTCAAAAGCTTGTGGAACTGAATGCTGTAAACTAAAAATAAATTAATTAGTTAAAAAAGAAGTTATTGTCCATCTATCAGTACAGGATTTATAGACTTTGACTGACCACATTCTGTAGAGATTCTTGCCTTTGTACTCACTTATATAAGGGGAAAAAAAAGACTGACCACATTGGCAGCATAAAAGTGATGAGTGAGGAAGATCAGGATGATACCCTAACCCAGATTCACCTGAGAACACTATGAAGGATCTCCCCTTCTGTTAACCAAGGTGATTGGGGGCAGGGGTCAGTTAAATCTGAGTCCCTGGGCTATGTTCCTTAAACTCCTGGGTTTTAGAGGGTGGCTTGCATGGATATAATGGGGATATTCAAATCTAAGAACCAATACAAGGTTCTTCAAACTCCTAGGTAGTGAGTTGAGTGAGGACTAATAAGGTTTGGAGTAACTTGGTTTTAGGGGAGTTGCAGACATCTAATCCATGTGGTTGTTGTTTAATATATTTGTTTGATTCCTTTTCTTCTATAATTAGGAATAAATCACTATGTATGGTTGTACCTTGCTTATGCAACAGGGAAGGAAAAGCTCTGTTTTTCTGTTTTGTTTTGTTTTTGTTTTTTCGTGGTGGGTGAGGGCTGAGCCAAGAGCCTAATTGGATAAGTCCATATGCACCAAATGTTTGGATTACCAAAATGAATAGAGGGCAAAGCTAAAGGATGGAAGTAACTGGCTATCTAAAAACCAGGGAGAATTATTTAATGCCCCAGAGAAACTTCTGGTGTTGAATGAAGTGAATAACATCTGGGGTTATCATGAATGTATATTATCTTTTGTTTCTGAAAAGGACCAATGACATCTGTGTTTGTGTTTGTGTGTGTGTGTGTGTGTGTGTGTGTGTGTGAGTGCGTGGTCTTGACTTGTGAATGAATTGCCTTTAAGTGAGGCAAAGTTGCACAAAGTTGTTAGCCTTATTCTTTTCCAGTCATTGAAATCCAATGGCCAAACAACCCCTTGGTTGATTATACCATCTTTACTAGCTATCACCTAATATGACTCCTCTCCTTTTGAGAGAGCTGTCTACACTTGGTGCTTTTCTTTCTCCTCCCATCCACTTCTAACCCCTCTGTAATCTGTCTTCCAACTGAAAATGCCTTCTGGAAAGTTGTCACTGATTTCTAAATGGTCAAAATAATAGACTTTTTCATAAGCCTCATCTTTCTCGAATTCTCTGAGATCACCATGACTGGTGATGGCCCAGGATGCACTGGATGACCTTGACATCTTTGATGTTTGACCAAGCTTTAAGCACTCCACAGTCACTGCTTCAGCCACCTTCGTGGCCATTGGAACAAATTGTTCTCAACAACCCATTCTTCCAGGGATGTTTTCACATATTTGGCGTTGACATTCCCCTAACTCACTGATGTGTCAGAGGTCTGTTGGGTCCTCTCACCTTGGTTTAACCCATATGCAGAGATGATTTTACTGGGGTGTGGCCATTGTCCATACTACAGCTTTTTGGAGTCACAGGTGATATTTAGATGACAGGTGGACACCAAAAGTGGAGGAATAGCCATGAAAAGGGCTGAGTAAATCCTCACACCATAGTTACCTGTTCTCCCTGAGCACTATATGCACTCAATACATCCCAGTTAGATGTCTTCCTGAATAACCTTTGTTCCTGGAAAGAGGAAGACTCATGTTCCTGAGTTCAAATCTGACCTCAGACACTTACTAGCTGCTATATGACCCTAAGCAAGTCACTTAACCCTCAGTTTTCTCATGTGTAAAATGAGCTGGAGAAGGAAATGGCAAACAACCCCAGTATATACTTCTACATAGCCAGAATGTATATATTTAATCCTTATTAATGAATAGAATCAGGCAACATCATAGCAGAGACTCCTGGTAGTTAAACATTCAAGTGCAGATGATCTAACTATTACTCAGTTTCTCATCAGGCTTTCTCTGAGTTCCTACTCTCCAAGCTAAATAACTTGGAGTATCTCTCACTTTGCTTCTGCAGACGATACAAGAAGTTGCAGAAAGCATTTTTCTCAATTAATTGTTCTCTCTATTACATTATTGAATGTAAGAACTTATTATGATCAACGCCCACTACATATCATCCCATTGCTTATTTTATGGGGAAGGTGGAGTGCCTAACAGCAGGTTCTGGTTTTACTGCTTTTTTAATGACAATTAGCCTCTTACACCTTCTCTTCACAGACTCCACAGAGTGAAGTTCTCTTGCTTTCCACTTGGGTGTGTGAAGGAAATGGAGGCTTTCCTAGTCAGCGATAGGCGGCTACACACAATGCCTTCCCCCCACTTCCAGTTGGCTAATCCCTATCATGCCCCATTGAAATCCTCCTGGGATCCTTGCCTTCTTAAATGTCTTGCATGTAGAAAAGCCTCTACCACTTTCTCCTCCCTTTCCTTCTTATCCTAGAATCAGATCTTTAGAGTTGGAAGGCACCTTAGAGACCAGTGGGTCCAACACTCTCATTTACATAAGAGGAACCTATGACGTAAAGCTTAGAGGTTCCAAGGTTGCAGAGCTAGAGGGAGGGATTTGAGTCCAAGACTTTCTGGCTGCATGTTCCATATTCTAACCCCTACACCACCTTGTTCTTTGTTCTCTTTTCACAGGATAATAAAATTTAGAGCTAGAAGTATGCATAGAGACCATCCAGTCAAATTCCCTCATTTCAAAAAAGTAAGAAACTGAGTTTTGCTTTTTCTTTTTTACTCTTCAACCTTCTCTTCTTTTTCTTTTCTAATCTCTGTTGTGGTCCCAGACCCATTGCTGAGATAATAAGAGATTCTTCAGTGGTACTCGATTCTTATAAAAGGAAGTTGGTCCCAGAGGATCCCACCATTGTGTTTTCCCAGTGAGCACCAGTGTCCAGTTATTCTCACCTCTGCAAAGACACTTAGCCTTGAGCAATCACTGCAGGCTACCTGGAATTCAGAGTGGAGGAATTTGTTGGATTGATGCTCATGCCCATGTTCTCACCTGAAGCTCAGCGACTAGCACAGTAAGCCTCCTTGCACTGGTGTAGTACAATCTTTCCTCTTCTACACCACACTCACTTGGATGATAATCTGGATCTCCAGTTGGACTCTCTTTTATCATCAGCTTCTAGTCAAACTGTCCTACTTACCATTCCTCAACCAAGACACTCCCCATTACCCACCCTATACTTAGGTACAGACAATCCTCCATGCCAGGAATGTACTGCTTGTTCACCTCCATCTCTTAGAACTTTTAGCTTCCTTCAAGGTTCACTTCCAGTGCTACCTCCTATAGAAGGTCTTTCTCAGTACTCTGCTTTCTCCTCCTTGCCCTTTTTTTGGCAGGTCATGCATATGACTTTGTAAACATTCTACATTTACTTACCTATATGTTGTTCCCCTCTCATTAAACTATATTATCCTTGAAGACAGAAACTGTTTTTGTCTTTGTATCTCCATCATCTACAAGTTTTTGGTGTGGAATAGGTGCTGGATAAATGCTTGTTGAACGAATAAATTGGGTGGCATAGATTTTCGTCATACAGTGCCAGAGGAGGCCATTGTGTTTTGTTTATTCTTCCCCCCACCTCCAAATCTTCATCAGAAAGCATAGTGGATAGAGTGCTGGATTGGTTCTGGAAGACTTGAGTTTGAATACTGCCTTCTGATCCTTAGGAGCTGTGCAACCCTAGGCAAGTTACTCAACCTTGGTCTGACTCAGCTTTTTATGTGTAAAATGAGAATAGGGTCAACCAGAGGATCAAATGAGATAAGGGATAAGGTTTATTCTGCAAATCTTCAAATGTTATCTAGACACCAGCAATTGTGATGAAGATGATGATAATAATTTGGCACTATCTTAGGCAGTTCGTGTAAATCAACACCTGGACGTCTTAATTGATAGAAAATCTGCCAGATCAAGATGTTACCATTGCCTTTGAGGGTGAAACGACGTTTGTCTCCCCACAATCCTTCAAAAACTTCTCAGTTGACTATACCATCTTTACAAGATATCACTTAACATGTCTCCTCCCCTTTGAGAGAACTGTCTGCACTTGGTGCTTTTGCTTCTCCTCTCATTCACTTCTAACCCCTTGGTTATCAGGCTCCCAAATGAAACTGCCTTCCGGAAAGTTGCCACTGATTTCTAAGTGCTCAAAATAATAGGCCTTTTCATAAGCCTCATCTTCTCTCTGAGAACTTTCATACTGTTAGTCACTTTCTCCTGCTAGATCCTCCCTCTTCTCCAGTTTTTCCTGCTAATTCTCTTTCCTGTTTCTGTTTTTACTTCTCTGACTTCCTTCTTGGTCTCCTTTGCTGGTTCTTCAGCCATGGATATCCCTCAGGTCTCTGGCCTGGGCCCTCCTCTCTTTTCACTCCACACTACCCTTCTTGGTCTTTTTATCAACTCCCAGTTGGTCAAAGCCTTATCATATCCCATTGAAATCCTCCTGGGACCCTTGCCTTCTTAAATGTCCGGTACGTAGAAAAACCTCTACTACTTTCTCCTCCATTTATGTTTTATTCTAGAGTCAGATATTTAGAGTTAGAAGGCACCTTAGAGATGATTGTGTCCAACATCTTATTTACGTAAGAGGAAGCTATGATTTAAAGCTTAGCATTGTCCAAGGTTGCAGAGCTAGAGGGAGGAATATCTTTAGAGGCCAGTGGATATCTCTAGGCAGATACTACTTAGATCTACATATCTAGCTCTACATGTTTCCTTCTGAACATTTTAAACTGCATGCCCTTATAGGCATCTCAGACCCAGCACATTCAAATTGCCTATTGTCCAGCTAAATAAACAGAGATCACATAAAAATTGTAACAATAATAACATATTTATTTAGTATCTTAGTGCTTAATGTGAATTAGAATTGTTTATTTTAAGACTGGCATGGTAAGTTGGAGTCAGATTGTGAAGGGTCTGGAATATTAGGCTATAAAGAGACAATGGTACTTAGAGATAGAAGGGAGCATGGCCATGCTGGCACAGTTGAAAGACTACTGTGTCAGAGGACCAGAGTTCAAATCCTGCATAAGTGACCTCAGGCAAATCAAATCTCATTCCACAGCTTCCTCATCTATAAAATGAAGAGTTTGTACTAAATGGCCTCTAAGTTTCCTGTTAGCTCTAGCTCTTTGGTCAACTAGTCATTTTACATTGAAGGAAAATGAAACCCAGAAAGATGAAGGAACTCATGTAGGTAGTGAGAAGCAGAGGTAAGATTTAAATCCAAGTCTTCTGACTCCAAATCCATAGCACTTTCCACCCTGTCATTTGGTATCTGTCTTCCATGGGTATTTTTATGAAAGATCCCTTAAAGAGCAATGTAGAGCCCTGACCTTAGAGGCAGAGAAGCTAGGTCCAAATCTTGGTTCCATCTGGTCTCAACTGTATGGGGCAAGTTACTTCTCTCTGTGCCTCGGTTTTCTCATCTGGAAAGTGGGGATAATGTTTGTACTATATAATTCACAGGGGAATAGTGTGATAAAGGCACTTTGTAAAGTTCTTTATAATCATGAGCCTTTATTAAGGCTACACGCTCTTTTTTTTTAGACTCTTGCAATTCTGGATGAAAGAAAAGGTTGTAACCAGATAATTCCCCTTTTATCCTCTGATCCTTGTAGCTGGAAGGAGGGCAACACTAGTTTCCTGCAGGATCTCTGAAACTATTCCACCAAGCTTCCTCTGCAAATTGCTCCAGGGGCTACTGGATCTTTACAGAGGGCATGAAACAAGCGGTGTTTCTCTTAGGTTTCATCCTCATTTGTTATATAAATTATATTTGGGCCCTTCTCCTTGAGCAACCCTGATATGTGGGCAGGTATCATCAATACTTCCCAGGTCTCCATTATTTTGGCTTCCTTCAGTGGGGCATTCTCTATCACCCATCCCATTTCATCCCCAAGTAAGTGACTGACTGATGGGGCTGTTGAAACATTTTTTTCCCATCTTGTATCTCTCAATATCTTTTGTGTTTGACTAGAGTTGGAATCATATTTCATTTTTGGCCAAGGATGAGCTGCAGAACCCTTCATCCTTCTCTGGTTCAACCATCCAATTGAACTCTACAAACTGACATCCTATATCACCTATTGCTGTAAGTATCTCACTGGGAAAAAGGAAGCTGACAATTCAGTCACCAGTGCCAGTTAATCCTTGGCCTCTCTACTGTAAATTCCACTTTACAGTACGCTGAAGGAACAGAATGAAATTCCAACCCATCTTGGGCTGATCGTGAAGAGGCTGTCAGAGAGTAATGATTTTCAATCACTGCCAAGCAGGTTCTAGATTTGAACCAGTGACCTAGAAAAGGAAGTCTCCATAGCCCATTACTAAATTATCCCCTAAGCCCTCTTGGTCCCCCCACTAACACCCTTTCCGATAAAACTCCCTTTCTGTCATTGACTCTGTCAATGCACACAGCAAATCCCTGAAGTATGAAATTAATTTGAACTATAGAATTGGACAAACAAGCTCTGAAGTGAAGTCTTTAGAAATGAAAGCAAATATTTCAGCTGCTAATCCATTTGTGGAGAACATCTTTGGGCGTTCGCTTAGTTGGCTGAGGAGGGGGGTGCCATGTGGTGGTGGTTAGTGAGGGGGGTTGAGGGTGAAAATAAATAAGGAGCTATGAGTTATTTCCCACACTGCAGCTCTGAACATTCAAAGCTGAACAGTCCTTATCTCTTTGAGTGGATTTAGGCAAACCTCTCACTGTGCCTTACGCTTAGAAGGGAAACCTGGAGATTAGAAGGGAGGATCAATTCAGAAATGCAGGGTCAGTCTTTCTCAAACCGGGTTACTTGGGTTGGGGCATTTGAAAAACATACACTTGAAACATTATGAAATGATTTTTTTGTGTATGTTGACTCTGACTTTCCTTCCTATGTAAATATCAACCCTGAACCCGCCATGAGAAGAAACTTCCTGTGGTAGGAAACACCTTATCTTGTACTCTGGCGTCCCAGTAACATCTGCATCAATGTAACCCTTGCTGGGGGCCAGCAATGTTTTCCTAAACCTTGATAATATATGTAGTGAACTAGCCTGAAAAATAACCTAGATATTATATGAGGCTAAATTCAGCACATTCTCTGAACAAGCAGGAGGGGAAGGGAGGAAATCGATGTACTCATGTAGGCTTTCAGTGTGTTATATCTGATGGGCTATTGCCTCTCTTTCCCACCCAGAAGATATGGATGTTCTCAACTAACCCTAAAAATATAGAAATTTATTTTAGAATTAATTTTGAACTTCTGCTATGAGGTAATTATAACCAACACAAAAAAAACCCCTTCTCTTCGAAAAACAATAACCTCTTTTCATATCCACAAAGATATGACTTTAAAATGGACAGAGTAGCAAGTTCCTGCTCATTTTAGTTTACGAATGTCATACTCTTTAAAGTGCTCCAATAGACAAGCAACAATTAATGTTTGTGTCTGAGGCAAAAGGTGATGGGACAGCTGTGCTCATGGTTGGGAATCCATAGACTCTTGGAGAGTGGTCCTGGGGAGGCTATGAAGTGTGACAGGGAAGTTATCAGGGTGGGGCAGGGGAGAAGGGAGTGGTGGTGATAAGCCATCTGGTCATTTCATGTTTTAACTTCAAATTCTAGCTAATAGAGTCAGCGTGGCATAGAGAGTCAGCTATGAAGGCAAGGAGACCTAGGGTCAAGTCTTGCCACTGGTAATACTGCTTGTGTGACCCTGGACAATTAATTTACCCACTTAATACTCCAGGCAAGTCTCTAAGACTCTTAAGTTGTAGAGAAGGCACCAACCTGCATCAGTAGAGGGAACTCCCTACCCCAATGGAATCAATAAAGCCTTACCTGATCTCCCCAGTAAAACTGATCCTTGTGAATCTCTTGGGTCACTGCTTAGAAGTCATGTCTATATTAAATGAATTATAACTTGTAATTATTTGTATGTGTCTTATGATTTCAGGCTCTAGGAACCTGTAGCCTCAAGGCCCCACGTGGCCCTCTAGATTCTTAAGTGCAGCCCTTTGATTGAATCCAAACATCACAGAACTAATCCCCTCAATAAAAGGATTTGTTCTGTAAAACTTAGATTCAGCCAAAAGGCTGTACCCAAGGACCTAGGAGACCACATGTGGCCTCGAGGCTGCAGGTTTCCCACCACTGACCTAGAAGAATGTAGTCTGTCTTTTTCACAGTAGTTTTTATAGTCTTTTATATAGTAACTCGACTATGAATTCCTTGTGGGCAGAAATTGTGTCTTATTTCATCCTTGATTTACCAGTATACAGCAGGTATTCAGTGCATGTGTACCTAACTGAATAGAATGCAGTTATATCTGTTTAGAGATTAAATTTAGTTGAATGTGGTTGTATTAGAAAGCTCTTTCCTGGATACATTAAAGAGTAATTATTAAGAGTGAGATCTATCTACCATGTTAAAAAAAATTCTAATTTCTTTTTCTGGACCAAGTCGTAGTTATTGAACACCCACTAACTCATGGAGGACAAAAGTCAAAGAGAAGCTCCTTGCTAGGTGCTATCCACTGAAAACATTCTCACATAGGAAAGTTCTCCCTTGAACAGATTTTTGTCAAGGGGAAAAGAAGAGAATGAAAACACAGATCATCCAGAAATTTAATCCAATACATCAGACTTTAGCTATTATTATGAAATATAGAGAAGCTGATTGGATACTAAATCATGATGATGAATAAGTTTCCTTCCATCCTGTGGAAGGCAGGAGAAAATAATAACAATGGCAATAATAATAATAACAGTAGGCTTCCACACATTTTTTTGCACCGTAATAACAAGGAAGACCAGCCAGAATGTATACTTGACCTGGCATTTAATGAATGAAGGTAGATCATTTCATATTTCAAGACAAACAAACTTAATGGTTCATGAATTTGAAATATTTTGATGTATCTAGACTGATAATTTCTCCAATGTCATTGCTAAGCCAAGATATCTTATTTTAAAATAATCATTGCCCTAGGTTTGTATAACTGTCAGAGAAATGATGATAGCCTAGAATTCAGCCAGTCCATCTCTTAAGTAGGAAACTCCATCAGGTAATTATGTATGCAATGGGGATAACATTCTGGAATAGAAAGACTTTACTTGAATGGATTAGTCAGGATAGTGTGGAAATAAATATATATGTTTATATATATTATAATATATATTATAAATGCATATCTATATTATATATAAATAAATATAAAGAGGATATTAAGAATTATCACCATTTATCCATGGTAAGTTATTTAGTGTCCATACCTATTCAACCAATAAGAGATACTTGGATTTGTTGAAGGAGCAACTGGTGATGTCACCAGTCCTCTTCAAAAGTGAGGAAGAAAACCCCAAATGGAGTCACAAAGAGTTGGATGCAACTGAACAACATGCGCTAGCTATTATTGCCCTTAGAGTAGGTGAGGGAACCGATCATAGGATTTACATCAGCAGAGATTTTAGAGATCGTCTAGTCTAAATGTCTCATTTTACGTATGGGGAAACTAAGAGCTGCCCAAGTTCATATGGCTCATAAGTGACAGAGCTGTGATTTCTATATTCACTTCTCTTCCCCTATGCCAAGTGACTTCTATCCTAGGTGTCTTTATCTGATTGAAGGAACCCTATACAAGTAAAACAAACATTCAATTAATCAATGAAACAAACAAAAATGAACAGAATTTACTTTCTGTGTGAATTCAGATCACTTCTCTGAGTTGTTGAGTTACAATGAATGGGTTGATTTCTTTGGATGAAAGTGACGCTACTGAGTCACTATTAGGCATGTGTACATTTGTGTGTCTTTCTACTGAGCCATCCACACTCATTCTCATCCAGTCTTGCCCCAGAGTATCAGAGGCTTGAGAGCAGGAAAGGACTTTCTAGATCATAACTATAACCCACCTTTCCTCTATAGGAAAACTGAGGTCCAAAGAAGCAAAGAAATTTGTACAAAGTTATGCAGACAGCAAGTGCCAACACTGGTTCAAATCCTGGGGCACTCCTAAAATTCAGTGCAGTTTTCGCCAACAGTAGGCATTTTTTTGAGACAGCTGGCTAGGTTCAGAGGGCGGTTTGTGGCCAGGGATCCCTTTTCTCTTTGAACAACTAACTGGTGCTTACAAGGACTGAACTCACCAAAAAGAGGGATTGACTAAATGCTTAGCTAAGCATGACAGCAACAGGTCAAATGAAACACTTAGGATCCTAGGTTTAGAGGTCCTTCTAAGTGAGACAGATGATACTGATGTGGAAAGACATAAGGGGCCTGGAGAAAAAAGAGAAACATTGAGCTAGTATATGAATCAAATAAATAACCAATTAACATTATGTGCATTTAAAGAAGCAAAGTACCAGTTAGGGGCAGCAGAGAAATTGGGGTTGCATGCAGTAGCATGCTGGAGCCAACTCAAAATCAAAAGCTGATTATTTAATTTTCAGTGTGAGCATTTACCTTGTAAAGCTACGAATCAGAGCCTAATTTATCGCTTTGTGGGTTATTTGGACTGGAGAAGTGGTGGTGATGAAGAAAAGGATTTAGTGAAGTTTAAAAGTTTCTATGTATATTACATGTGTGTGTCTGTCCATCCATCTGTCTGTCTGTCCGTCTATCTATCTGAGGGAGAAAATGTTAACAATGTAGGCTAAACTAAAAAGTGTGCTATGTGTCCTTCTTCCCCTCTGCCCCCAACAGCCTTAGGAGGTGAGTAGTCTAATTGTGATTATCCACATTTTATAGATTAGGAAACTGAGGATTAGACAGAGAAAGATATTTGACCATGGCCTAGGGTGGAACTGATACTTGCATCTAGATCTTTTCATTTCTGGTGTATTGTCTTTTTCCTTAGGCTCTATTTTCTTTCCAACTGGTCCAAGAAGGCTACTTCGAGGAGGTAGAGTTTTATATCCTGTATGAATGAGAAAGGCTTAATGATCTAGGTCCTCAAGGGCCTAGAGAGCCATAAGTGGCCTTGAGGTTACAGGTCTCTCATCCCTGATCTGGGTAGACAAAAAAACAACAACCCCTCCATCCCCCCACATTCCCCCAAAAACTCAGTCTTTAAAGACTTTCCTTCAATAAGGTGTTTTATACTCACAAGACTCCTTGAAATATAACAATAGAGACAATATTTTTTGACAACCCTGTGATCGTTATTATCAAGCTAAGCATTAAGTCAGAGAAACAGAATTTCTGAAGTTGTTCTCCATTGTCATGGAAGAGATCTAGAGTAGAGTCCAAATGGAAGCAAAATTCTCTATAGATAGTTAGTTCTCCAGATATTCCTGATTGTGAATGGTACTGCACTGAGTACATCAAGACTCAGAGTATTACAGTGTCTAAAATGAGATCCATAAGTGGAACATACTTAACAGGATTTGGTCCATTGCTATAGGAAAAACTAAGTGGATGACAAATATCTCTTAGGTTGGATGTCTCTTGCGCATCCAAGGACAACATGTATGTTTTTCTCACAGTAGTGCCTTTAGGGCACAACAAGGTGTAGTGCAAAGAACAATAGCTCTGGAGTCAGAGAATCTAGGTTCCGATTCTACTTCAGATACTTATTAAATGCTTAATCTTCAGGAAAACACTTACTTTTCCTGGGACCTCAGTTTCCTCATGTGTAGAAAAAGAGAGGTAGACCAAATGACTTTTAAAATCTTTTCTGCCTTTACATCTATAGTCCTGTAATCCTAGATTTGTGTGTGTTCCTATGTGTGCAATACCAGTCTGTAAACATACACATGCATATGCATATATATCTGCACATATGTACAGATGTATATGTGTGTATGTACACACACACATATGGAGAGACAGACAGACAGAGAGAAAGACACAGAGAGAGACAGAGACTAAGACCGAGAGTCAGAGATAGATAGATAGATCTGTATATGTGTGTATCTACAGACATACATGTATGTCATGTTGGACATGTACTACAAAAGGCAGTAGATTAGGTCCAAAACTATATGAAAGGAAGTGAAGCGGTTATGTTGCCTTTGGAAAATGGCAAAGTTATTTTAATACATAATAATAACTAACATACATATGTATGTATATATATGTGTGTATGTGTATACACACACACATATATATATATATACATACGTGTGTGTATGTGTATACACACACACACTCATATATATATTTATACACTACTTTAAGGTTTACAAATCACCTTAGATGTATTTCATTCCATCTTCATAACCACCCAATGAGGTAAGCTGTTATTATTATCTTTATTCTTATTGATGAAGAAACTGAGGTAAACAGAGGTTAAAGTGACTTGCTCAGAGGCGCACAATTAGCAAATATCTCAGTCAGAATTTAAACTCAGATCTTCCTGAATGAAAATTCAATGCTTTATCCTTTAAACCACTTAGCTGCCTCCTTTTCAAGATGCACTACCCCCCAAAAGAATGAACCAAATTTTCCCCTGAATGAAAGACCCCTATTTCTGTTATCAGCATTCTTCTACTAATATTTGGCAGTAAGGCAAGGAATTGCAATCCCTGAAGAATTAAAACTGGGATCACCCAAAAGGTAACAGAGAGGAGCTTGGGGGACATGATCAATTATGAAACATTAGAAACAAGGGGCTATGTAGAAATGTTGCCAAAACCATAACCACTCCTCTCAGATTCCCTTTCCTCTTCTGGAAAAATGGGGATAATTACCACAAAGTGTTATTGGGAGAACTGGATGATAGAATGCTTGTGAAGTGCCTGGAAAACTAAAAGTGCTATATAAATGTTAGCTGTTCTCATTTATCTTCTCATCAAATAAGCATTCATTAAGTGCTTACTATATACCAGGCACTACAGAAACAGTCTTCATCTTCAAAGAGTTTACAGTCTAAGAGAGGGAGACCACATAGACATATGTAGGTACGTACAAGATAATCTTAGAAGGGAATCTGGAAGCACAGTGGAAAGCTTCCTACTGAAGGCAGCGTTTGAACTCAGGCTTAGAGGAAGCCAAAGGTTCTAAGAGGCAGAGGTGTGGAGGGAGAACATTACACAAATAGGGATTAGCCAGGGTCAAGATTCAGTGATGCGAGATGGAACATAGAGTGTGAGATAGGCCAGGAGGTTTTGATCTTACCATTTGTGAAGTGATGTGTAAGAAGCTGGAAAGATAAGAAAGGTCCAAGTAGCCACAGTAGAATGTAAACTCTTGGGAGGTAGAGATGGTTTCTTTTTTTTATGTTTTTCTCCAGCTTGTGTATTCTCAGTATTTAACCAGTGACTGGCCCCTATTCTGTACTTAAACGCTTTTTAATGTTGTTGAAAACACCTTGGCCAACATAGGGATAGTCCAATGGAGACACTGATCATTTAGGTGCTGAAATGTGCAGGGCAGCAGTTGGTTTTCCCCAAGCATCAGAGAAGACCTAATGGTAATAGCTATTGGAGCTCTTTAAATTAGGACCTTCAGCCCCTTTCCTGTGGCTAAAGGAGCTCAGGCTAAGGAATTTGGCTCTTGGTATGGAATAAAAAATTTTAACAAATCAAAGACTATTTACTTAAAGTGGCCAGTTTGAGTGGCACGTCAGCAAAAAACAAAACAAAACAAAGCAAAATCAAAATAAATAAAACCCGTTAACTTCAGGAAATCTGTCCAACAGATCCATTCATTTATAAACAGGCCATTTTTGGATTTGTTGATGTGTGCGTATGCATGACACGTTAGTCCTCTGAGGAAGAGGTTTCAGGTCTATGAGAATTTTGCCTTCTAAAGTTGCGTTCTTTATAAGTTAAAAAAATCATAATAAAGTCCAGGCTTCCCCCCTCCCCTCCCTCCCAACAGTGTTTTCTACAAAATTATGAGTCGTTACATTTTGATTTTCCGAGCTTGCTGCAAATGGAGGTGAATCGGACTACATTCCACATCATAATTGCTTTCTGTATGAAGAGGTCTTTTCCAGGCCCGTCTGGAGGCTGCTGTTTTAATCAGAAGCCTGTCTATTTGTATGTTAATAGTTTCATCTTGGTTTATTGGGCTTGTTGATGGAAAAGCTGGAATCAGATGCTTCACTATTTTCGAGATTTCCTATTAATCTACAACTTTTGTGCCAACATGAACCCATTTCAGCCTCCTCTGCTCTAAATCCTCTTAATGAAAGCATGAAGAATGACAAAATACTTCCTTTCAGAAAGTGAGGGCTGCGCCAATTCCCTTTTTCCATGCTCCTTCAGTGGGGTGGAAGGGAGATGGGGGCGACTCCACAGGTGCTTTGCCCAGCAATCATGGATCCCCAGTAATCCATTCAACTCATCTCATGCTCTCTTTGGGCCTGAGCCCAGAGTGGACCAGCTGCTGCTGTGAGGTCACCTGGGATAAAGTAGGAATGGGAAGCAGGTCAGGTGTGTGTTGAATTCTGGCCTGCCTGAAGGTGCTTTCTAATGTCACTGAGAGAAGATAGTCCACACCAGAGAGGACACACAAGTCAATTCTTCGCTCTTTGTCACAGATTATTGAAGAGTAAAAAACCTGGAACTTTCAGAAGCTGTAGCAATTTAAGCTTCTACTGTGATCACTGTACCCACCGGAGGGTTCAGAGTTTTTTGGACAGGGTAAGTGGCCATTTCAGTTCAGTCTTTGAATTAAGAACACACACACACACACATACACACACACACACGCACACACACACACTCTGAACGAGGACATTTGGACACTTCCCTCAAGGAGACATATCAAATGGTAAGATGGGGGTTGAAGGGTGGGACATGGTGTGTACACAAATTTGGCACAAATCAGGACGTAATAGAGGAAAAACAGATATCCAGAGACGATGCTCTAAAAAATCTGAGGAGAGATTACTTTCATTGGGTGGAGGGAGGCAGATGAAGAAGAGATTAGGTAGGGAGCAGAGAAAAACGTGGAGGAGGAAGCATTTGGAAAAATACTATGGACTATAGGGGAAAGAGTACTTTACTGAACTTCTACTGAAGTCAGAGAATCTGAGTTCAAATTTCAGCTATACTAAAGACCTGTGAGTTTTTGATCATATTACTTCCCTTCTTATGTTCCGAGTTCTGAAAAAAATGATGGGTTAGACTAGATTGAGGATTCTTAACTCTTTTTGTGTCATGGACCCCTTTGGCAGTCAGATGAACCCCTCTCAGAATAATGCTTTGAAAGACAAAAAATAAAATATATAGGATCACAAAGGAAATAAATTATATTGAACTATAGTCATCAAAATAAATATTTTTTAAAACCAGGTTCATGGACCCAGGTTAAGAACCCTTGGAGTAGCTTGAAGGCGATTTGAGAAGAGGATGCATTAGTAACTTAACATCTAGAAATGGATTCCTGCAGAAGATAGGGTTTGAGTTGAAACTTGAAGGAAGCCAACAAAGAGGCAGAGGTTATGCAAAAATATTTTATTTTAAAAAGGTGCTTACCACCCCCAGGTTAATAACCTCTGAAGTAGATAATTCCAAAGATCTTTTGTAGTTCTAAACCTGTGATCTCTTAGGACTCTGGTATATCTATTTTTCTTCTCCTTCCACACTCCTCTAGTAGAATATAAACCTTTTGAGGGAAGAGACTATTTTCTTCCTTCCTTCCTCTTTCTTTCTTCCTTTCTTTCTTCCTCAGTTGGGGTTAAGTAATCTGCCCAGGGTCCCATGGCTAGTAAGTATGTGAGGCCGGATTTGCACTCAGGTCTTCTTGACTCCAGGTCCAGTGCTCTATCAACTGCACCACCTAGCTGCCCAGAGGGCAGGGACTAGTTTCACTTTTTGTTTTGTCTTTGTATCTTCAATCCCTGGAACATGATAGACACTTAATAAGTGCTTTTCTCATTATATCATACATTTAAAGCACCATAGAGATCATCCAGCTCAGCCTCTTTATATTACAAATGAGAAGACCAAGCCTCAGTAAGTTTAAGTGACTTTCCCAAGGTACGTCAGAGGTTGGGCTTGAACCTCACATTCCGTGACTGCAGCTCTGGTATTTATTTAATCACTGGACCACCCTGCTTCTCTTGCTTGCTAGAATTCAATTGGTCTGAATCTTGAAATAAGAAGATTTTAATATAGCTGTGTGATGTTGGGCAAATGATTTAACCCTTGTTTACCTTAGTTTCCTCATCTATAAAACGGGGATAATAATATCTTCCAGGGTTGCTGTAAAGCTAAAATGAGATAATAATTGCAAAGCATTTGCCATAGTGCCTGGCATGTAGTAATGCTATATAAATGCCAGCTATTACTGTAATCGTTACTATTGTTACTGTTGTTATTGATAATAATGATTGATGAACATATAGAGAGATAGCTAGCTAGCTAGATAGATGGATAGATAGATGGATAGACAGATGGCTAGATGGATGGACAGACAGATTGGAGAGATAGAGAGACAGAGAGAGATTGGAGGGAGGAAGTATATTAAAGGCATTCAGGACAGCTTGAATGAATGCATGGACCCAAGGGGAGATCACAAATATACTACCTAGTAGTTAAGGTTGTCTGGGACATTGAGGACATCAAGGAAATTAATGTGAAATTACAGTGGAAGGGAGATACATTGGAGCCAAACTATGGAAGAACTTGAATTAAAAGGGTTTAGGAGTATACATTTTATGCTACAGGCAATAAGAAGCCTTTAAAGGTTTTTGAGTGAGAAGCAGGACTAGAGAGGAGTGAAACTGGAGGCAAGAAGATAGTCTAGGAGGGGAGGTAATGAGGGACCAGAATGGAGAAGTGGCAGTGGGGATGGAGAGGAAGGGACATAAAGGAAGGACATTGGCAAGGAAGAATCCATAGGACAAGGCAGATAACTAGGTTAGTGCCCTTGGATGAGCTTCAAGGGCTTCTCAACCTGGGATCTGTAAATTACTTTGTTTTAAAGTACTTTGATGACTATTTCAATATAATTGACTTCCTTGTATTCTTATATCTTTTATTTTGTGCAACTCTAAAAACATTCTAAAAAGATCATAAACTTTATCAGACTGTCAGCGTTGTCCAGAACTGATGCGCGCACACACACACACACACACACACACACACACACACACACAAAATTAAACCATAACAACAAAAACCAGGGTTAAGAGCTCTTTCTCCACAGGGCCTGGTGAGTCTCGAAAGAGAGGCAGGAGGCTAAGTAACCCTCTCTTTCTGTTCCTTTCCTCATATGGTGACCAAGTAAGGCCCTATTGTCCCTTAGCTAGAGAGGCAAAAACCAAGGGACCTTCCTCAATGGAGTTGCCCATGGCTGTGCTCTCTCTGTTTTCTTCAAGGTCTTCCTAAAAGCAGGCCACAAGGGAAAGGGTTTTGGAGGAGTCATCCGAACTACATTCTACCTCCAGCTATGGTGCTCCCTTCTTATGTCACCACAAGGTAAGTCACTTAGCTTTACCTTTTTCTTCTGGTAACATCACATTGCCTGTAAAGTCCTCAGAGTCCAGAACACACACCAGAAATACTTTCTTCATATAATAAGGCTTGGATCTCCCAACCTGATTTGATCAATGTGTGTTTTGATTTCCATCTTGTCTCCTTGGTGAGTGACTATTATGATGTTTCATTCGCACCACTCCCTTTCTGACAGTCAGGTCACATCTAGTATGTAGATGGAGTGCTGTACTGGGAGTCACTGGGAGCCTCTGATGGCTCGACCAATCTGAACCTTAGTTTTTTTCATGTGTAGAAAGAGGGGGTGGGACCCAGTGGCCCAGTTTATTTACTTCTAGCTCTAAATCTATGATCTTACAATAAAACCTGGGTTTAAATACTGCTTCAAATACCAGATTTCTGACCCTGGGCCAGTTATTTTTTAACCCCTCTCAGCCTCAGTTTCCTTAGCTATAAAATGGAAATCATAATTATGGTATATCCTCACTGGCTCAAAAGAGGTATTGTATCATAATGTATCATCACTGTATCGAGAGTATTGTATCATATTGAATCATAAACATAGTGGGATTAGCTAACTTAAAAGTCATATGTATTTTATTGTTATCCAAGGGGAAAAATTATGATGCTTATTCCAGATCTTGAAGTAGCTGAAGAGCAAAGTCCCTAGGATTAGAACTTACCCCTTGAAGTGCCCATACCTAAATATCAGAGGTGAGAGAGATTTATGGGTCACCTAGCCCAAACCCTTTATTTTATAGGTGAGGAAACTGAGTTCAGAAGAAGGTAAGTGACATATGTAAGGTCCTCTGTGGGTCAAGAGGCAGATCCAGAATCAGAATGCTGTTCCCTATCCACTGTGCTTTGACCATACTATACTTTCTGTGACTGGAGTCCAGAGTTCTTCCAATAACACCACCAGTCAGTGGCCTCATTCCCATTCCAGCATTCAGCATAGATGAGAGTTCTATGGCCTGGGCTCTGACCCAACTGAAACCACGTGGATTGGCCAGGAAGGCCTGTGCGTAGAGTGCTCAGTGGGACTGTTTCTCCTCTGGAATGACTTATTCTGGTTATGATTCAGCTAGGAACTTTAATACTCCAGTGGGTGTTTGGGAGAAGGTCTTGAACCATTCTTCACCTATCTGAGACCAGATTGTCTCTTCCTCCTGGATTCATGTGGTAGAGACAACCTGGAATGGTAGAGGTAACAACAAAAAAAAAGGTGACGTAGCCATGGCATGGGGCAGCTAGGTGGTACAGTGGATGGAGCACTGGACACGGAATCAGGAAGACTCATCTTCATGAGTTCAAATCTTGCCTTAGACATTTAATAACTGTGTGACTCTGGGTAAGTTATTTAGCCCTGTTTGCCTCAGTTTCCTCATCTGTAAAGTGACTTGGAGAAGGAAATGGCAAACCATTCTTGTATCTTTACCAAGAAAACCTTAAATAGGGTCATGAAGAGTCAGACATGATGGAGACAACTGAACAACAATAAAAAATCATAACATAGTTTACATAGTACTCAGCATTGTCACTCCCCACCCCTTCTCTCTTTTTTCTTAATATGGCACAGTTTTACCCTCCATCCCTTGCTGTCTGTCCTTCTTATTGATGCATAGATTCCTATCCATTGCCTATCACAGGGAAGAAAGATCTGTTACCCTATCCTTCTCAGTGTTATGTCTTCCATTTCTCCTTTCTTCTCAATGGTCTATAACTTCTGTTCTTTTCAGGGAGATACAGCATCTCCTCTCCCCCTCCTGCCCAGGAGTCACAAAAAATAGTTCTGGTCAAGGCTCTGTGAGTCTACTCCTATAAGATTCCCAGTATTGGAATTCCCTCCACTAATGCAGATTGGCAGTTCATCTGTATTAAAGTTCTTAATTTGGTATCTATGAACATGAAAAAAATAATAACTATTTTAATATAAGTAGTTTCCTTTATAATCCTACATATTTATATATTATTCACTCTAATTCATTCTAAGAAGAGGTGCATAGGTTTCAGCAGATGGTCAAAGGAGTTCATGATGCTGATAAAAGGAAAGGACCCTTGATCCATAACCAATAGACTAGATCATGGGTTCATAAATGGAGAGTTGGAGGGGGTCTTAGAAACCACCTGGTCCATCCATTTTATTACACAGATGAAGACCTGAGGTCATCTCGCACTCAGGTTCTCTGACTTTTAAGTCCAACACACTATTTTTCTTCTCATGTACCATGAGAAAGAGGACCATGGTTTGAGATTCAGAAAGAACCTTGTCCAACTGTTGAAACAGAAGCCCAGAGAGATGCCATAACTTGCCTCAACTGTATGGAAAACAGATACCTCTCCTTTCCTTCCCAAGGATAAGCATCTTGACCATTTTCTCAGACACTTCCCATGTAGACTGGGCCAGAACAGCCTGGGAAAAACAAAATCGTTGAGGTCATGGTAAGTGAACTGATGCAGTAGCTTGGCTATTAATTTACCTCTTTCTGAGCCATATACTAGACCTTCTGTGGAGGTGTCAAAGTGAGAGGGAACATACCGTTCCTGCCCTAGAGCAATTTACTGATGATAACGTGCTTCATAAACCCATTACAATGATCTGGGCAGTGTCTAAGAAAGAGCATTTGATCTGGAGACAGGACAATTGAGTTTGGATTCTAGTTTGGTCAGTGATAAGTTGGGTGACCCTGCGTGGGTTATTTCTCTTTCTGGGCCTCAGTTCCCTTCTCTGTAGAATGAGGATAATAAATCTTGTATTACCCTGGGTAATACGCTTCCCTTCTCCTGGCCTTAGTTTTTTCATCTGTCAAATGCAGAAAATAATGCTACCTCACAGGGTTATAGCAGTAGTATTAGTTGTGGTGGTGGTGGTGGTGGTGGTGGTAGTAGCAGCAGCAGCAGCAGTAGTAATAGTAGCTAGCATTTATACAGTGCTTACTATGTGTGAAGCATTGTGCTAAATGCTTCACAATTATTATCTCATTTGAGGCTCAAGACATATTAACCCCATTTTAAAGATGAGGAAACTGAAGTAAACAGAAGTGAAGTCATAGCTAATAAGTAACTGAGGCTGATTGGAACCCAGGTTTTCCTGACTCCAGGCCTACAGCTCTATCCACTGAGCCACCTGGCATCCCTTCTTTGTAGAGAAAGAATTTTATAAGGCATTAAATGCATTAAATGTTTGAGCTAGTATGTTTTACATAGATATATGTGTGTGTGTGTGTGTGTGTGTGTGTGTGTGTGTATGTGTGCATCCTAGACTCATGATTTCACCAATGTAGAGAGTTCACAATGTGGAAATTATCCTCTTTGATGCAAAGAGGCAATTTGTCTTCAACTTTTGAACTTAGAGAACTGCCTAGGGCAGCAGGTCTCAAAATTGTGGATCTTGGGTCCTTTCTACACTCTTAAAAATTAATGAGGGCCCCTTTCCCCCAGAGAGCTTTCTGTTTATGTGGGTTATATCCAGGGGTGTTCTGGAGCCAAGTCAAATGCGCTTACAAAAGATAACTCTTACATTTCCAGTATGAAATTTGCAAGCTACAAATCAGGGCTTGGTTTATTGTTTTGTTGATTCTCCAGACTTAAAAAAGTGAAGGAGAAAATGTTAATAATTCATAGTAAACTCAAAAGTATATTGTACATACATTTTTCCCTCTAGGAGAAATGGTTGCTAAATATTTACCAGCACACTCCTAGTTGTATCTATTCATATTTACCATATTAGAAATGAAAACATCAGTGCTATTATGAAAATAGTTTTCACATTATGAACACCCTGAATGGGTCTCAGAGACCTCCATGGGGTCCATGGACTATAATTAGCGAGCACCATTAGACTAAGGGCATAGAAAAGTTAAGTGATGTGGCCCCCATGCTGACAGGCCTCAGAAGCAGAAGTGAAATGAAAGGGACCTTAGAGGTCATTTAATACAACCTTTATTTTATTTTATTTTTAACAGGTGAGGAAACTGAGGTTCTGAGAGGCTAGGTAACTATTTCCAAGACACATAGGCAGGACTGGAACCCATGTCCTGAGACTATAAGCTGAAGTACTCTCATCCATTCTGTCATGTTGAGCCAAATGTGTTGATAAAATTGACAACAGTAATTCGGCCTCCCTTGGTCATTTTATACCCTTTTAATCTACAAGAAAACTATACTGGAGATTGTTGTTAGCAGAGCAGATAGAATGCTGGGCCTGGAGTCAGGAAGACCTGAGTTCAAGTCCCGACTCAGAACCTCACTAGCTGTGTGACCCTAGTAAGTCGCTTAACCTCTGTTTGCCTCGGTTTCCTCAACTGTAAAATGGGGATAATAATAGCACCTGCTTCCAAGGGTTGTTGCAAGGATCAAATGAGATCATAACTGTAAAGTGCTTAGTACAAGGCCTGGCATATAGTAGGGGCTATATAAATGCTTATTCATTCCCTTATCCATATCCCTAGGTTTAATGATGCTTGACCTTTTAATGCTTCTGTGATTTTTAATGCCTCTATTGGACAAGGACAGTAGACTGAGAGAAACAGAAGGCATCTTCTGTTTGTATATGTACATTTTTGAAAGGGTAAGGTATAATACTGGGTCTGCAGTCAAGGAGAGGCCTGAATTCAAATCCCTCAAAGCGATGCTTATTTGTTGTACAGCCATGATAAAATTCCTCAATCTTTGGGACCCTCAGTCTCCTCATCTGTAAAATGGGGATAATCATACCTACCTCAGAGAGTGGCTCTGAGGATCAAATGAGATGATTATGCTAACCACTTTGCAAACTTATGATTGCTATCATAATGTCAGCTTTTATTATAATCACAATGACAGAGGTGATGATGCTGAAGACAGCTGTTATGTTGGTTTCTCCCCTTGATTCTTATGGAAATTGGTTTAAAAATGCAGATTTTAAAACTATGCAGTGACGTAAAAGCCGGCATCTCAAAATGCCTCTTTTGAAGCATTTTTGCCCAAACATCTAGGGATTACAAGCTTTTCTATAACTCCTTTCTTTGTTTTAAAACAAAGCCAGTTCACATTTTATTATTAGCCTACTCCAGTATCAAGAGATCCTCTAACTCATGTGGTGTACCTTGAGTGGCCTATGGCAAATCTTTATGTCTCTGGATAACAGGGCTCTCTGAGCATCTTTTTATTTATTTATTTAACCCGCACCAGAATTATGGAGCTCTATTTAGGAATTATGGGATGAGGTAGGATGGTGCCCTGCTGTGTCTGGAGAAAAATTGTTTGAATTCAACTTTCCACAGTGAACTAGTTAAAATAGGATACTTATATGTATTTTTTTAAACCAGTAATAACCATGTCAAACTGCCTATTTTTGGTAAGCAGGGGGTAGGAATCATTCTTCCTTTTATTAAATTCACATTAAACCCTATAACAGAGTCATCACTTTGCAATAACTTCATTCAACCAAACACTGTCATTCTTTTAAAATCCCTCTTTCCCTCAGGATGTTTGAAATGGATTTAAGAAGGCAGGAGTTTTATACATACACATATTTGACTTCTTACTGGTAACAAAAAAATGAACAAAACATGCACTCCTAGATCTTCACTTCTCCACTGAGTGGGAAAGTCCTCCAAAGAGGAACAAATAGAAATATCCATTCAAAGACCACCAAGCATTTATTATGCACAAGGCATCTTTTTAACCTCTGGGGATACAAGGACAAAATGGAAATGTTCTCTGTCTCCCCTCATTGCAAGGACTTGCATTTGAATAGGAAGATTAATCAATTCAAAACCATCATTCCTTTTAGAAAGGGGATGGCAGTTGACTTCCATCTGGATCAGCTTACCACCCCTGTGACTCCCAAGACTAAGCTACTCCCTTCCATGACCATTATTTCTTTGCATATGTTATCTCCTCCTATTAGAAGGAAAATTTCCTCAGGGCAAGGGTTGTACTTATATCCTTAAAATTGAGGATAGTACCAGGCATATGGTAAGTGCTTAATGAATGGTTTTTTCATTCATTCATTCATTCATTCATTCATTCATTCATTCATTCATTCATCTATCCATCGTAAAATGAAATCCTCTTTGTAAAGCACTTAACTTGTATCAGGTGTGTGAATTAAAATCTAGACAATCTACATAGATGTATCCCTCTAAGGATTTTTTCAGCTTAATTTGGTGAAATGTAACTTTTTAACTGTATCAACACATTTGCACACATACATACACAAATTACAAACTTTTCTTGAAAACAAATATTACTTTTATTTTATATAGCAGTTCATAGTTTGGGTTTCTGAAGTATCTGCAGGTCAGAGTCTTACGATGCTAACTTGTGACTGATTTCCATCGCTTGTCTGGTTGTTGTCTTCTACTCCTCCGTTTTCAGATACCTGCAGGGAGCTTGCTGTTAAGAAACAAAGTTCTAAAAACAGTGTGTACATGTAACTAATACTTGGTGCCTTCTCTTTTCCCTTCCCTTTAATCATCTATTCATCCATCCATCCATTCATTCTAGCAAAGGAATAGAACCCATGATCAGATAAATATACGCACAATAAACCCAACACCTAGGGGATTAGGAAAAGCTCCCCTATTAACTAGTGGGAAGCAGACAGGATAGATGACTTGAGTTGACCCTTAAGGGAAACTTGGGGATTCTAAGAAGTAGAGGTGAAAAGCCAGTGAACTGGAGGCATGAATGACAGCCTGGCTGATCCGGAAGGTACAGGAATAGGACAGAGAATGTTGACTTTAAGAGGTAACAAGTGAAGATGAGTTGGAAATCACTTAAGGGGAAAGCTACAGGAGTAAGTTGGAGTAATACCAAGAGTCGTTATGCTAATGTTTCCATCAGGAATGGGTGAAACTGTCCCCTTGACAGGAGAGAAACAATTAGCAGTGGAGCTCTACACCAAGGTCTCCCATTTTTCACAGAAACCAATTAATAAGCACATCTTCCTTTAAAGCAAAGGGGGGTAATTTCTTACCACCTACAGGCTTGGAAATCTACTTTAACAATTCTTCCTGCCATCTTATCACAACTTCTATCACTCTACTTAGGAAATGCAAATATTAATTATTAGTTATGAAAGGTTGATATGATTACGAAATGGGCTATAGTCTCATTTGTGCAAATGGTCAGGTGCACTCCAGGCATCTGAATTCAAATCAATTCAGCAAACATTTATTATGTTTCTGCCCTGTGCAAGGCCAGGTCCCAGGTGAATAAGAAAAATGATTTCAGGATTGTCATTTACATCCTTCAAACAATCGCATTTCAACATACTGGAATGAGCCCAAACAAAATGCATTTTAAAATACCAAAGGATGGATTTCATTTCTTCTCTCTGGGTCTCAGATTTTTTTCTGTGAGGCTGTGATTAGATGGCTTTCTCCATGCTATTTTAGAGATGAAATTCTCTGTTCTGAGGGCCCTTCCTCCTCTAACCTTCAGGGTGTGAGTTGCTACAGTCTCCTCTACCTCTGACATCCAGTGCTGTGTGCTAAGGACTCCTCCAGCTATGACCTTCCAGGTCTTATGCACTGAAGTCCCTTTTACCTCTGCCTGTCCCAAGGCTCTCTACACTTATGACCTTCTGGTTTCTATAAGCTACAATACCTCCCCATCCCTCTTCCTCATCTCTACTAGCCTATGTCATTAGAGACAGCTTGTGACTCAGGGGATAGAATGCTAGGCCTGACTCCAGGAAGCTGTATGACCCTGGGCAAGGCATTCAACTTCTGCTTGCCTCAGTTTCCTCAGTACAAAATAGGGATAATAATTGCATCTACCTCCCACAGTTATTAAGGAGATCAAATGAGGTAATATATATCAAAATCACTTAGCCCTGTACTTGTAACAGTCTGTGCAATATAAATGTTTCTACCTTTCTCCATGCTCCATCATGTCCTAAAGGTCCCCTCTATCTCTGACAAACTCTTATTCTCTAAAGAACTGCACTTCCTATACAATAATCTTTTCTTTTCTATTCTACTATGTTATAGAAATGCTTGTTTTAGTTTTTAAATTCAGAATAAAATACAAAACAAAAAACCACAGTTCCCAGTGTTCTAATGGGACATCAAGGAAATCTGGGGAAATCAAGGCAGTTTTGAAGGTAGCTCCAAAGAAGAAAAAAGTTGGAACAATAGACAGATTTTCCTTATGTAATTCAAAGGGCCAGCCCTCCAGTTATTTTTATCCATGGAGCTCTATGCAGACACTCTTCTTCTCTTCCTTTTGGACAGACTAGTTTTCTCCTCAATGCCTTTTTATTCTAACCTAGCAGGGGAATAATCAAAGAACAGATTGGACATTCTTATCCTATTTTCTTTCTTTGTGGGCTCTGACTGGACATTGACATGGATCATCTCTCTCCCTGTCTCTCTCTGTCTCTGTCTCTGTCTCTGTCTCTGTCTCTCTCTCTCTCTCTCTCTCTCTCTTTCTCCAACCGCACTTCTCAGCCTTGTGTACCTTACCTGGACTCCTTTTCCTTTGAGGAGGCTTCTTTTTAGGGTTACTGAGACTCAGCATCAGGGAATATGATGATTTAGAGCATAAATCTGAAGAGATGTAGCCCAGAACCTTCAGTTCAGTTCTAGGACTGCGCCAGGGAAATACGTCTAAGCAAGTCAACAAACCTTGATTAAGCCCACTTTCACCTCTTGTCTTCTTCCTCGGAGACATAAAGCAAGGTGTAGATCATTCATGATGAAGGAGGGAATTAAAAATCACATGGGTTGCACTGAGATTCCTAGGATGTCAGAGTGGGAAGGACTCTCCCAAAATAATCTAGTCCAATGCTTTTGTTTTATAGGTTATAGTGTTTTTCCTTCATTCTTGAAGAGGATCATAACATCAAGATGATGATGTGACTTTCAGCTGACTTTGATTTGAGTGAGGGTTGTTTTATAGATATAGGAACTAAAGCCTATGCTTAGAATCCAGAACAATGGTGGCAGTTGGTTTCATTATCCTCTATTCTGATCAGACCATACTTAAAATATTTGTATTCATTTCTGGGCATCACATTTTAGTAAAGACATCAACAAACTGGAAAATGAAAGAAGAGTGTTAATAGGATAAGGAGGAGACTAGAGACAATCCCTCATAAGCATAATTTAAAGGACCTAGACTATAAAAAATTTAGGATGGGGCACGATATCTGTCATCAAGTATCTGAAGAGGCTGTCCTGGGCAAGAGGACTGTCTATCTGGCCCAAGAGAGATGAAGAGTAGACACTACAAAGAAACCAATTCAAGCTGAATGTCTGGAAAAACTTGCTAACAATTGCAGTTGTCCAAAAGTAGACTGGGCTGCCACTAGAGGTGGTGGATTCTTCATCACTTTAAAGAGAAATTGAATGACTATTTTTCAAGGATGCTCAGAGGAGGTTCTTGGCCAGATATGGAGAGACTAGTTGATTTCTGAAGTCCTTTCTAATTCTGAAATTCTGTAATTTTATGAAATCACTTGGCCAAAGATCAATGGCAAAACCAAGGCAAGAAGTAGTGGGTAGAAGGTATGTGCAGGCACACCTTACAGGGTGCATTATCATTGGTCTTGCCCTTGCCCTTCAGGGAACTAAGGGATGGTGGTGGTGTTAGAGCAAAGTGTGCAAGCTTATAGGGCATACCCTTAATCTATTTTGATTAGGTGTACCCTGGCATTTTTGATCTCCATGTTTTTCCCCATTACACCATATTTCCTTGTCTAGAAGTTGATACCCATACATAAAAACCCATCCAATATTAAATATTGCTAGTACTTCTATAAGAATGTTCTTCAGGAATTAATGAAATAAAGCAAATTTACACTTCAAACCTATAGTTTTTGAAAGACTGAAATTAGAAATTGGTCGATAGAAACCAAGTGGGTAAGATGAGATACTTGTGACTTAAGGAATTTATTCAGGAGAAGTGATTTGAAGAATGTGATCAGGGAAATGAAACACTAGAAGAAAAGTCAAGTCAGTCATTGGTGAGAGTGAGGGAAAACCAACCAACAGTTTACATGTTCTGCAGGTATCCACGCAAAGTCAAGAGAATGTAAGTCCTCATCATGTTGGTTTGGGCCACAGTAGAATTTTTATGGGAAAACATGCCTAGAATGGGCAAACATGGATGGGTTGAGAGACAATATTATTGAAGTTATACTTACATAAATACTATCACAGATCTATTGGTAACGCTGCCTGTCATCTGTGTATGAATTGTGAATGTCAAGACAGATGTTCCCTCCTCCCCCCCTTTTTTCATGTGCTATTTGATGTTTCTTTGAAAGTCTGGTGATTTAAAAAAAGAAATATGGTGAAGAGGTATGAATTCGGTGCCAGAGGACATGATTTTAAAGACAGTTTCTAAGTGGATGACCTTGGGAAAGTCATTGAATATTTCTGGCCCTCAATTTCCTTCTTTGAAAAAGGAGTGGCTGGTCCCACGTGACCTCACAAGACCCTCTCAACCCTAAATCTATGATCCTATTAACCCAACTGGAGTCTAGCTATCAGAATATCCCAAAGCTAAAATACCATAGATTAAAAAGTAATAAAATCACCAGTTAATAGTAGATATTTGGAGAAGCCCTCTGATTTTATGGGACTTCACAGGGGCCACTTTCAATGTGATGGGGTTTCTAAAAATTCATGCCCAAGCCTGGCTATGGGGATTACATTTTGCAGTGGGTTTCCCAGTCATGGGGAAAAAAAGTGGTTTCATCTTTGCAACCTATTCACTCAGTAGCTGCTTGTGCATAAGATCCCCAAATGCTCAGCTTAAAGTCTCCCACTGGAGAGAACAGACTGATTATGACAAACTCTGTCAATTTTTATTAGCCAAACAGCTGTTATGGTGAGATGAGAGATCTGACCATCATTCTTTCAATGACATGAGCTTGGGAACTGTAGCAGGCAGCTTCCTTTTCCTCCTCCCTGTTTCCCTCCCCAACCCCAGGCACATGTGAGTTTCCTGCCATTCATCCCAGAGATAGCTGCTTGTCCCAGAAATCTGGACTATGGCCTTCAGGCTGACATGATCTTAGCAGGAAGAGATAAATGGGGCTTCACGCTTTATGACCCAGGATGGAGGAAATAGCCATTTCTACGCACATGAAGTTGAGAGAGTATCTTAAAATGGAGAGTAAAATAAAAAAAAACAAACAAACAAACCACCAAATCCAGTTCCTATTTTGTACCCACTGGGTGTGTGTGTGTGTGTGTGTGTGTGTGTGTGTGCGTGTGTGTGTATCACTCAATTTGAAGATGAGAATAAAATTCTTCTACCAGCTCAACTGTTCTTGGTTTGCACCTGAACCAAGACAGTGTTGGGTTTACATTCCATATTTTTAACTTCTTTACACTAGACTTGGGAAACTGGGCAATTTCTAAGTTGTATAAAGCTACACATTTCCAATTCTTGGGTGCATGGATGCTCCCTATATACCCTTGGGAACCAATAACTCCCTAACCTGGTAAACACCAGGAGACAAATAGGGGTAGCCCTAGACATTGCCTTCCTAAGAAATTCTCTGACCTTCCAACTTCTCTCTTTCCATCCTATCACATTTTCCCTTCTAGCGCTTCATTCTCTGCTTTTCAAAGTAAAGCTCAGAGACCTAGAGAAGTAATGGATTTCTGAGCCCCTCTAGTACAGATCTCTCATTTTATAGATGAGAAAACTGAGGCCCAGAGAAATTAACTGATATCCCCCAAATCATACAGTATCAGACATTAGCTTTGAACTCAGGTCCTTTGACTCTAGAAAAAACCAATGTTCTTTCCACTCTATACAATTCAATTCAGTTCAAAACATTTAATATTCAGTTTCTGTGTAGGATACCTTATACTAGGTGTTGGGGATAGAATTTAAACTCAGAGTTTTTGATTCCTGATCTAATATTCTTCAGTATTTCATACTGCCTGAACAGTTCATGCCTAAGTCTTTAGGAGAGGTTTGAGAAAGGCTTTGCTTACAAGAAATTGTTGCCCACCAAGCCAGCAAATTTCCCTTCCTGTATCCTTACCCTCCACCCCCATTCTCCTCAAGTCAATATCCTTGTACCAGACAGGGCTCTGTTATATTGAGGAGGTGGAGTAGGATAGGGAGGGACGAGTGATATATCCAAAGATCCTAGAAGTGGTAAGGAGGAGTAGGGAGATAGCTTTTATTCCAGGTCAAAAATGGTATCCAGGTAACCAAGTGGATAGAGTGCTGAAGTTGGAGTAAGGAAGACCTGAGTTCAAGTTCTGAGTCTGATTCTTACTCTGTGACCCTAGGCAAGTCACCTGATCTCTTTCATCTTCATCTTTAGTTTTTCTTCTAGAAAACCAGGAATAATAATAGCATCTATCTTCTAGGGTTATTATGAGAATCCAATAAGGTAACACATCAAAGTGCTTTGCAAATGTCAAAGTGCTATATAGATGATAACTATCATTATTGTAGGTGGAGTTGCCTTCCAGTTCTACATGCATGACCCACCTCTCAGTTGCACAAAGGTCTGCTGATTGGAGTTTTCCCAGGCCTTCATCAACTGATCACACACTCTCATAGTCTAAAAAGTGGAGTTAGGTAGCAATGACAGCGAGTTCGCACCTGGCACATTCCCACCCCTAGTTAGACACAGGCACTCAAGAATTATTTTGACAGTCACCACCCTACCTCCTCCCCCATTCAACCCACTGAGCATGTAAAGACACACTTTTGCACACTCAAAAATCCTGCAAACCTCACACAAGAGACATTCATATTCTCTGCAGACTGTTTCATATGCTGTACATGATCCCTTCCTGAGGAAATCCTGTCAAAACCTGCCAACTTCCCACCCTCCCCCCAGAGCATGGGAAGAAAAGAGTGGGGTATGAAGGGGATGATCCATTGCTCTCTGTTTTCCTCAGCTTACTAAGGCCAAACCAAGTTTGTACTTGGAGAGAAGACTGGAAGGGGAGGCAGAACTATAGCATGCAGGATGTGGTTTTGGCCACAAAATCTGTGGCAGTTTCTCCTCCAAGTCAATGACATCTCCAGGCCTAGGGTACGCAAAGGAAGGGGAGGGGATTCATATTCTTCCGTATTATTGGTATCTGAGTCTATATCTTATCCCCCTACTAGATTCAAAGTGCCATCAGAGCAGGGCCATGTCTTATCTCAACTTTGTGTCTCAGACTCCCAGCTCAGTGTTCTCAACACACACACACACACACACACACACACACACACACACACACACACACCACTTAAAATTTGTTGAATGAATGAATGGATGCTGCATGAGGGTCTTAAAGCCTCTTCAGACTCTGTCCCGAGATTCTTTACCCCAGGTGTCAAGATGCTTGAGTTCCATGGCCTTTGATGTCTGTCCTAGGAGTTGGAATCCCAGACTGGACCTGTTCCAGGTGGTCTTTGATAATCCCAAGTGGTAATTGCATTCCATCAGTAGTTTTAGTTGGCTCAGTTCTACACATCCTGTCCTCAAGGGGGAAGAGGTGTTGCTGCTTTGCATGCCAGAGGTGGCTATGTTTCAAGCCTCATAAAGTTTCTAAATCACCCTGGAATGCCTTGGAGGTGAATGATGCTACAGGCAGACTCCTGGACACTTCCTCTGGTCCTGTGCAAAATCTCCCTTCCCGATGAAATGCCAGTGGATAAAAACACGCATGCAACTCTTTCCAGGGGTTAGCTCATTGAGCATCCAGCCCTTTGGAAAGCAAAATAAATATTTGCTCTGCAAATCGGTGCTCCTCTTTAGAGTTTATGAAGCTCTTTTAGGTTTTGAAAATATACTTTCTTTTGAGTTCCAAAGATGTGTGTGTATGTGTGTGTGCGTATGTGTGTGCATGTGTGTGTGTGTGTGTGTGTGTGTGTGTGTGTGTGTCTTAAGACTTAGATTTTGAACTGGAAGGGCCCTTAGAAAACACCTGGTCTAAGCCCCTCATTTTACAGAGGCTCAACTAAGGCTCTAGGAAGGAATATTATTTGCCCACGATGCCAGAGATAAGTCAGTAGCAGAGCCAGGGTATACATTCAGGTTTTCTGACCCCAAATCTAGCATGCCTTTTACATTTCACAGCAAATGATCTATGAGTGAGACAAATGTAACTGACTGTACTCATTTTACCAGTCATAAAGCCAAGAGGATCTGGGTTCAAGCCTTCCCTCTGGCACATCCTGGATGTGTGAAGCTAGGTAGATACTTCAGAGAAAGTGTCAGTTTGAATTGGTAGAGGGATCTTCCTCTTCCAGGAATTCCCTGTACCAACAAAATCAGGACTCCAGTTCTTACCCTTTTTCACAAACTGAGTCCAACTTGCTGACTAGAGACCTAACAAACAGCTTAACTAATTGTTTGATAAAATAATGGCATGCAGATTTGAGGGTAGCGGCTCACACTTCCCTTTCCCATCCCCATTTTCCAGAAATGTAAACTGAGATAATTGAATTACAATTTTTCCAGGATTCCAGGAGGCATATAAGGAACCAATGTGTAATTTCCTCCTTCCCCCATCTGAGCTTCACTTTCCTCATCTGTAAAATGGGGAGAGTTGGCCTCATTGGCTTCTGAAGCTCTTTCTAGACCTGTGATCCTATGATGTGTAACCTTACTTGCAGAAATTTTCTGAGGGGATATTTTTGCACATTTGTAAGGAGAGACCCAGACATTTAGCCAAATGCCTGCTAACTGTTTTAATTCTTTAAACAAAGGTGGGAAATAGCTGAATTCACTGAGGTGCTCCTCCCATTGATTTCAAATCCCCTAGAATGGATCTTCCTGTGGGCAGAATTTGGCCCCAGGGTCATTCCCAGATCATACTTATTTCTGAGAACATGCTATTTCTTGAAATTGGTGATGCAATGCAGTAGAGTGTTTCAGGGCTGATCAATTACATTCCAGGCTGTCAGGATGTACTGTAATTTGACTCAGCTCAATAAATCTCAGCTTCATGAAAAAGCAAGCCTCCTTCAATGCCTCAAAATGCCCAAGTGAACACAAATAACCCCCCTTTCCACAACCAGGCAACATCCTCATCCCTGCTATTAAAACATTTCAACCAAACAGGCAAAATGAGTGTTAAAAGTCCATGGATTTGTTCCTTACTGTGAGCCTAGGTCTTCGGGGGAGCCTCCAGGTTATCTTAAAATCTTCAGTGTCTCAAGATGTAAAACCTATTTCCTTCTTGCATGGCTGGCAGAGAGGGCAAGGATTAATGACACTGACCCTAGACCCTTTGGGGTGAAAGATATAGAAGGTCATGGGGTTTTGAAACAAACTTGTTTACTTTACAGATGAGGAAACTCTACCCCAGAGAGTGAAGGTCACTAGCCTGAGGTCATGGAGGTCATAGACTGAGCAGATGGTAAAGTTATTTGGGATTCAAATACAGGTCCTTTGGCTCAATGTCCTTCAGAAAAAGCAGAGCAGGACACCTTCTGTGTAGTTAGAACTGAAAGTTTTCAGGAAATGCCTCCTGTTCAAAGATATACCATGCAATGTTAAACAGTCAGAGAGCTATCTGTGAGTAGGTGATCCCGCCCAGGATCTTTGGGATTTTGCTCACCTTTAAAATGAAGGACTAGGCAAGATCAGTGGTTCTCACAGTGATTCTTGGAGATCTCTAGGAATCCTTGAAATCTTTTGAGAGTTTCTGCAAGGTCAAAATTATCTTTATAATAATGTTTTTGTTATTATTTAGCTGTTTTCAGTTATGTCCAACTCTTTGTGACTCCTTTTGGGGTTTTCTTGGCAAATATACTGGAGTGGTTTGCCGTTTACTTCTGTAGCTCATTTTACAGATTTGGAAACTGAGCAAACAGGGTTAAGTGACTTATTCAGGGTGATACAGTTAGTGTCTGAGGCTGGATTTGAACTCAGGTCTTCCTGACTCCTAGCCCAACACTCTTTCCACTGTATCACTTAGCTGTCATTCATAATAATAGTAAGACACATTAATTTTTAATAGCAAATATTGATAGATATTACTCACACAAACAAAAGCTCTTTGATGGGGAGTCTCCAATAATTGTTAAAAGTATAAAGGAGTCATGAAACCAAAAAATTTGGAACTAGATGACCTCTCAGGCTCCTTCAGCTCTGACATGTCATGATTTTTTAAAGTGTATTCTTTTAATTGAGATTTTCTTAGTCAATAAAATCTGCCCTCCCCAATGAAAAAGAAAGGAGGGAAAAGCTATTAGATATACATAGGCATGCCAAACAAATTCCTCCATTGTATTTAATGGCTTTTCATGAATCATCATGAACAATAACTTCCATTTCTGTCACACTTTAAGTAAATTAACAAAGCTCTTGCCTCACAATGATCTTCCATAGCATCCTCATCATCATCCTCATCATCATCATCAAAGGTGATGAAGTTGAAGCTTAAGAGAGGTTTCATACCTTGCCCTTGGTCACAAAGGTCATGCCAGAGCTGGGATTTGAACCCAGGATATTGACTTGAAGTGCAGTACTTTTCACTATTCTACAAAATATACACAAAGAATTTGTGCTTGTCAAATTTGTGAGATGACCCAGTGCTGGGAATGATAGTGAGTATACAAGGTCTGTGACAGCATCCTTGTAGATGGGATATCTATGGATTGGAAGATGCCTCACTAAATGGATTTAAAGTTGGTCAAAAGGCCTGTGGAGAGATTACAAGAGTTCCATAAAATTAGAGAGTGGAAAATTATATCTTAATTTTCGTTAAACTCATTGAAATTCAGTATTTCCTTTAATTATTTAAAATTATTATTCTGAGGAGTCTATAGATTTCACAAGGTTACCAAAGGGGTCTATGAAAAAAAAAAGAAGTAAAGAAGTTAAGTATCCTGGGACTAAATGATCTTTAAAATCCTTCCTAGGTCTAAAAACTGGAATGAAGGCATACTTAGAAAGTCAGTGTCTCGGCCCCAGTGTCCAAAGCTGACCAGAAGCTTCTTTGAAAAGGTCTGAATCTGTGCATGCTTCTAATATGTTCTTCTGATTTCTTATCTTTTTTTCCACTTAGCAAATGACCCTGACAAGATAGCAAAGGGACATGTGAGTGTCTTGCCAAACTGAAGCCTGCTCTGCTCTGTTAACCACCAACAGAGTAGAGGGGGGAAAAGTCTGAAAGTCCAGTGTGATTTGTACTGAGATCTCAGGCAATCTATAAAGGTCATGGGCTCTGGAGTTCAAGGAGCAGTGTTCAAATCCTTCCTCCCATGCGTCTATGACCTTTGGCAAATCATTGAACCTAACTAGGTCTCAATCTGCTCATCTATAAAATGAAAGGATTGGACTACATTACCTCTGGCCAGCTCCAGATAATGAATTCTTAAAATGTGTCATGGACTCCTTTGGCAGTCCACTGAAGCCTAGTGACCTCTTCTTAGAATACTGCTAATCCAAAATCAGAGGACACGATAAATTTCAGCTACAGGCTAGTGAAAATAAACGTATGTATTTTTTTTTCCTGTTCAAGTTCAGAGACCTCCTGAAATCCATCCATGGATCTCTTTTTAGAGATCTGCAGTTGCCATATTAAGAAACTCTTCTCTAAATCTATGATTCTACAATAATGGTTCAGGGTAGAGGAATTTATAAAAAAAGATCTAATGTGATTTGTACTGAATTCCCCTGTCAAGGCCACCCTCCACTGAGCTAAGAGAGATCTTATCACCCTTCCTTGCTTCCCCTTCCCTGCCACCCCCAATTCAGCAATATACATATACATATACATATATATCATATGTATGTATGTATCTACTTTTAAAGTCCTGCAATAACCTGGTCCCTCTCTCCCTTTCCAGTGTTCTTAGACCTTGCTCCCTTTCATGTACTCTGCAATAGTGGTCTCTTTGTTCTTCCTTGCACAGGACACTCCATTTCCCAACTCTGTGTTGTTCCCCATGCCTGAAATTCTCTTTATCTCTGTTTCCTGGTTTCCCTGACTTTCTTCAAATCTCAGGAGGCAAGAAGCCTTTCCCAATACCCCTTAATGCTACTGCCTTCTCTCTGTGATTATCTGCATAGATCTTCTTTGTATATAATTGTTTACCTGTTATCTCCCTCATGAGATAGTGAACTCCTTGAAGGCAGGGACTGTTTAAGCCATTCTTTATATCCTGAGTGCTTGGTGCACTGCCCTGAACATAGTAGGAGCTTAAGAAATACTTCTTTACTTGCTTGAGAGCACAACCTCAGGGATGGACAGCACTGACAGTTTTCTAGTCACTAGGCATAGAGCCACGTGTAGTCTGGTGAGGTCTATAGCACTGTAGGTACCTTGAGGCTGAAAATGTAGAGACTGGGTCATAAACTTTGGAGCTTTAATGGACCTCAGAAATCATCTAGTCCAGTTCTCTTATTTTCTAGATGAGCAAACAGAGGTGAAGTGACTGGCTCCAGGTCAAGTGGGTGATAAATAATAGATCTGGGAGTCTTTGATTATAAATCCAATGCCCTATACTCTATATTGAAGTCTGTGTCTGTGACCAGAACATCACCTCTTTTCCTGATCATTTAAGTTACTCTTCTGACTCTGTTTACCCTAATAGGTCATTTTAATGGCCATGAAGGGGCTGAAGCAGGCACTGTGGAGTGCTTAGAGCTTGGTCAGATATCAAAGACTCCAGGTCATCTACTGCATCATCTTGACTTTTGTCCTGCCACTAGACTTTGATGACTCTGGAAGAGAGTGAGGCTGAGACTTGGTACAACTCTATCTCACTTAAATCCAATTGAGGAATGGGCCAGGACATCACCCCATGATGTTATGGATCCTCTTGGAAAACAAAAGACAATAACTGAGCTCTCAAGCACTTGAAGAAGCTGGAGGGTCTGGGTTTAAATCCTGGGAGGGAATTTGAGAAATCTCCCCATGTCTTTGAACTTTTATTTCCTTATTTGTAAAATAAAGGGGAGAGGCTCAAGGACCTCTAAAATTCCTTCTAGCTTGAAATCCAACAATTCAATGACATAAAGCATTTTGAATCACTTCTCATTTCCTTCTAGGAAAATGGGCAGAATCATTCAAGTGGAAGTTACACTCATGCCAGCATTCTGATGGTGAGTGGGTGTGTTGCTGCCTTTACAGAGGATTCATCCTCTCACCTAGCTGTGTAATACGGGACTGGGAGGGCAGAAATGGTCCACAGTGGGGTTTGGGCTCCCCAGTGTGCTCCTCTGAAAAAGGACTTGTGGGTAACTTCAAAGGCCTTTACCAGCAGACAGAAGCTGGCTTGGCAAGGACTGACTGATCTGGGGAGGCTCAACTCAGTCAGCAGATGAAAGGAGGCCCTGGCTGCAACCTGCCCCAAATTCTCCTCCTCCTTTTCACCCTTGAGTTACCCTGCTTCTCTGTTTCCAAAGAGGGTGAATTTCTTCATTTCTTCCCTACTCCCCCTTCCAATGTGTCAACTTTCCTTCTTAGTGGTTGTAGGGCAGTGACAAGTTCCTACAGACTCCCTGGCAACTTTTGCTCCAACCACAAAGACAGAGCAAAGACAGAGCCTTAGGTGTCTTTCTCCCATAGTCCAGGGTTTGGGCCACTCTGGACCACTGTGATCACAAATGGCATCAGAGAAGGCCTCCTCTGGTTTGCCTCTTCTTGCCAACTTCTGACAGGGCCTGACTTGTCTCAGGGAGCCACTGAATGGCTAAAGTACATTGAAAAGAGATCTTTCATGTCAAAACCACCCAAAAAGCTATCCTGAAAATCAAATAAGCATTTTAAAGGCAGCATTTCTTTTCCCCCTTCTGCATTTTCTTCAGAGTCAATTCAGAGTTCTGCCTGGATCACAATGTTCTGCTGACCCTCACCCCATAATTAATCTCTTCCCTTAGTAATCCTGGCAGTACAGAGTAGGGAAAGACCACTAAAGAAAGAAAGCAAGAGTTTTAAGTTCCAGGCTCAACTATGCCATTAAAAATCTCTTTGGCCTCAGGTAAGTTACATCTCTTCTCTGGATCTTTGTTCCTCATCCATAAAGTGAGGGAGTTATGTATGTTAGGTGATTTCTGAAATCCTTACAAAGGCAACATGGCATATTAGAAAGGATTTGGAGTCAGATAATCTGAATTCTAATTTTGTCTCTACCACTTGACACCTGTGTGAGTTAAGCAAAAACACTTCTCCCTGTTGGGGCTCAGTTTTCCCATCTATAATATGGCTTGTTAGGAATTCTTGATCTCTCTGATCCTTCTCTAATCTGAAATGCTATATTTTAAAATTACCTTCACCTCAGAGTCTGTGTTTTATTTTGTTCTGTTTCTGAAGATTATGTCTTTAGGTTCTAAAAGTCCTTTCAATTACACTCTATGTTGTATATTTTAAAGTCCTTCCCGATTCTAACATTCTGTGTTCGAAGCTCTCTTCCAGTCTTTCATTTCTATTTTCTGTATACTACTGTCTCTTCCAGGGCTCATTCTTTGTGTTCTATATTCTAAGGTTGTTTCCCACTCGCTGCAATGTTCTATGTTCTAGAGTCCCCTCCAGCTCCAACATTCTATGCTTTATTTTTTAAGGTTTCTTCTAATGCCAACATTCTATTGTTCTATGTTGTTGTTGAGTCATGTCGGATTCCTCATGACCCCCTTTAGGGTGTGGCAAAGATCCTGGAGTAGTTAGCCATTTCCTTCTCCAGCTCATTTTATAGATATGGGAACTGAAGCAAACAGGGTTAAGTGACTTGCATGGAGTCACATGGCTAGTATCTGAGGCCAAATTTGAACTCAGGAAATTTGAACTGCTCAACCTAGGTGCCCTATTGTTTTATGTAGTAGACAATTAAGTTGTATCCTTCCAGTGTGGAAGAAACTCTTCAGGGTTGCAAATTTTTTTCTTTGGGCTGCTATGCACACCCTTTAACTAGTAGAAAAGGATATTGGGCAGACAATCAAAGCATACTTGGCCTCTTCTGGATGCACCAGGGATTAAGAACACATCTTGGGATTTCCTTTATTACTTTTGTTTCTGGTGATGACAACAGCCACAAAAAGTCCTACATTTTTATAACAATGCTTTTTTATGTCTGACAAAGTGCTTTGCACACTGTGAGAATTTTGGGAAGTAGGGTGTTAAGGATTCTTACAAGAGAGAGGGCTCAAGATACAAAAGAATGAGTTTCTAATGGCAGTTTTAAGCAGGAGGGGGTGGGGCCTGGGAGGTGTGCCTAGCATTTCTTTATAAATAATGGTGCACTATGTCTATAACCACTGGGCTATCCTTCTCTGGTCTTTGCTATAAGGCTGCCAGAACCTTATCATCCTGCATCTTCCCAGGACTTAACCAAATCTTATCTGTATCCTCTGCCCCTGTAGCCTCTCCCTGAGCTGGAGAGCTCCTCCCAGGGCCTCCTCTCAACTATCTTCTCATTTCCCACCTAGATTTAGTCCTCTGGGTCTTTCCTTCCTTTCTTCCTTCCTTCCTTCCTTCCTTCCTTCCTTCCTTCCTTCCTTCCTTCCTTCCTTCCTTCCTTCCTTCCTTCCTTCCTTCCCTCCCTCCCTCCCTCCCTCCCTCCCTCCCTCCCTCCTTCCTTCCTTCCTGCAGTAAGGGTTCATTGACTTGCCCAGATTCACACAACTAGTAAGTATCTGAGGCCAGATTTGAACTCAGATCCTCCTGACCCCAGGGTTAATGCTCTATGGACTGTGCCACCTGTCTACCCCTACCTCTGGACTTTTCAATCAAGCCATCCAGACCTGGAACCTTTCCACCTTCCCTTTTCATCTTCCTTTGATGTGTCATCTTCTCCCATTAAAGTAATTAGCTCTGGAAAGGTAGAGACACTCTTTTTCTTTGGATATTCCTGAGGTTCCTCTGGAACCTCAACTTTGGGATCAGAGGGATTCCCTTCCTTGTGGTAAGGCGTTTTTAGTTACTCTTTGAACGTACCCACAGATGTTTGCAGAATATAGTCAGGAATAAATTCTTTTACCCTCTCTAATTCAGGAGGGAGCCAGAGATGACTCTGGGTTTTTAAAAGTTCTGTCAGGAAACACAAATTTTAGAAGATTCTACCAGACAGGAATGCTTCCAGAAACTTGCCCACAATCACACAACATTAAGTATCTGAGGTCGGACAACTACAGGAGTGGTGGTCTATTCACTGTGTCACCTAGCTACCCCAACCCCTTTTTAAAATTGAGAAAACTGAGGCAGAGAAAAGTGAAGGGATTTCCCAAGATCTCAAAGCTAGTAAGTGTCTAAGGTCAGATTTGAACTCAGGTCTTTCTGACTCCAGCTTCAGCACTCTATCCACTAAAACTATGAGAAGATAAGCATGATCCAAAGCAAATGTCATAACTTCGGATAAAGTAAAGATCACTCAGTAGGTTTCATGAAGGAAGTGTCATTTGAAGTAGGGTTTCGGAGATGGCCAAGAGGTGAACATGTGGAGATTATAGAGAAGGGGAGGCTAGATCTAGAGAATATTGTGGGCAAGACTCTGGAGAGGGGAAAGCAGAGGACCTGTACTGGATAGGAAAGAGTTGAGATAGAGTGAGATAGGTAGAATGGTTCTGCCTCAAAATGACTCGGAAAATCTGGGGCTATCAGAGACTAGGTTTCAACCATTGTTATCGCTTCATTACCAAACATTCTCAGTACCTCTTAGGAACCCAAGGAAAGACCTTGTTTCCCAAGCATGATGCCAGTTGAAGTGGCCTGAGGGGGAAGGTCTAAAACTTTCCCTTTCAGAGTGACTGGGCCTGTGATTTCTCCCTTATAAGGTATTTCTAGGTGAGGACACTCCCTCCACAGATGCTGATCAGCACATTTAATATGACTTGTAGTGTTGGCCTTATATTTTTGTCCATAGTTTATGTGGAAATTTGATCATCTTGAATGTGTATATTTGATGCAAGAGTTTTACTTTTCTTTCTTTTTCCAGTAAAGGGGAAAAAGTAGGAGTGAAAAAGGAAGTAAATGCTTGTTAATTAAAAATTAAAGTGAAATAAAAAAAACCAAAATTTTATAGTCTGAGAGTTTCCTAGAGTGCTAAAAGCTTGAGTGACTGGCATAGAGTCACACAACCAGACTTGTGAGAGGCAAAAACCTTCAATCCGGGTCTCTCCTGCCTTGAGGGTTACTCTCTCTTTACTACCCATGCTTCCTTCAGACTTTGGAGAAGGTTGGCTAAAGATGGAGAAGGGTGGCATTCCGTCCTAATGAACACCAGCAACCTCTCAGATCCTTACCTAGGAAAATTAGACACACAGCCAACTTGCCCAACACCCAACCAAGGCACAGAACTCTAAAATTGTGCAATGGGCCCAAAAAGGAGAAATTGGTGGGGAGGATCTGGGGGAGCTAATTGGATCCATTTAACTTTGCAGAACTTGGCTCCTGTTGAAACAGATCTAGCCCCTGATAATTATACTACCCAAGTTGGTGACTGAAAAAGAAATCTCAGCAAGCTAATTACCTGACTTTGTTGCCTGTTGACTTCAAGGAGGTTTCCATCCAGGAGGTTCTGAGTGCTAATTGTGCCATTCTCCCTGCCCCACACCAATTAGCTGTGTGGACTGTTCTTAATCTGAATTTCTTAATCTAAATTTCTTCATCAGTCAAGGGATGAAGCTGCTTTATTGACTCAGGTGTGTGCTCCCTGGTTGCTGGTTATTAAAGGCTAATTAGTACATGATTAACACAGGCAAAATTAGGGAAACAAAGCTCATGGTTGAACCCCTAGAAGCAACCAGTACTGCTCCTTCAAGACAAACCAGTTCTCCAAGTCAGAATGTAATAATTGGAAGCCAACCTTATTATCCCATGAAGATCTTCCTTGGTAAAGAATATGTGCATGGGAAGGTGCTTGGTTTGACTGATAGAACTGACTATATGATATCCCATCCCTTTGCACTGTGCAAAAATCTCATTTTTAAGTTTTTTTTCTGATATGGAAGTTGAAGCACAGAGGTGACTTGGCCAGGGTCCCAGAACTAGTAAGTATCGGAGACAAGATTTTAACTTAGGCCTTTCTGGCTCTAAGTCTAGCATTCTACCCATTAAACTAACGAGGTCAGGGATTCTTACCCTGTAGTTCATCAACTTCTTTTATTTTTGCTTATTTGACTTGAATGTTTTCACTGGTGGTACAGTGGGTAGAGCACTGGATCTGGAATCAGGAAGATATCTTCACGAGTTCATATCTGGTCTCAGACATTTACTAGCTGTGTGACGCTGGGCAAGTCACTTAGCCCTGTTTGCCTCAATTCCTCATCTGTATAATGAACTAGGGAAGGAAATAAATGGCTAACCACTTCAGTATCTCTGCCAAGAAAACCCCAAAAAGAGTCATGATAAGTCAGACATGACAAAAACAACAAAACAACAATAAAAAATTTTTGTAATTGTATTTCAATAGAATTTCTTTCTTTTGCAATCTTGTATCCTTATTTTATGCATTTAAAAGCAATACTCCAAAAAGACATGTATATACTTCACCATATTGTTGTCAAGAGGGTCCATGATGCAAAACCAACCCCCCAAATGAATCAAAACCTAGCCTTAAGAACCTCATACCTAGATATTCCCAGAGACATAATCGCCCTTTAAATTCACCAGTATGGTGTTAAGATTTCATTTGGCCAGAGGTTTGTTGCCTTTCTGCATTGTCTTTATTTCCATTACTGTAGTCACTGTATGCATTGTTCTTCTGGCTCCACTCTTTTCACTGTCACTTAATAAGGCCATTCATATTTTCTCTGAATTCTTCATATTTGTCATTCTTTATGACCAGAAATATTTCATTGCATTCATATAACATAGTTTGTTCATCTGCTCCTGAAATATTGTCCATATTATGTTCTCATCTTTTTATTTTAAAAATAAGACTAATACAGATATTCAGGAATATTTCTGTAGATATGGATTTTTCCTTCTTTTGGTAACCTCTGGGTATAATCTTATTACTAGAATCTCTGCATCAAAATGTATAAATAGTTTAGCAAATTTTCTACCAAAATATAAAAGATCCAGAAGAAATATAAGGAAAACAGTAAAGGCTAATGATAAGGCACTCATTAAGGTCAAAGTATTTACTTACTGTATTATATGCTATCAGTATTTTTTAAAATTGTCCTCATTACTAAGGTAGTTGGAAAGAAAGGTTGGGTCTGAGTTGTGTATGATGGGTGATTCTAAAAAACAAAACTGGGTAAGAAAAGGTAAAAGGGAGGAATTATATTATAAAATTGGGTATGAAAGGAAGAATTTACACAGAGGAAACAGGTGGGAGGGGAGGGCTGGTAAAGTTAGAACCTAATACTCATCTGGTTTGAAGAGAAAACAACGCTTCCATCTGGAAGGCTATGGAAGTCTTCTGACCATAATTACAAATTGTTTTCTAAAGCAACAGAATCAATTCTCAGATCCACCAACAGTGACTCTCTTTCCACAGCCCCTCCAACATTGTTCTTCAATCTTTGCTTACTTGTTGGATTGCAAACATTGGTGTTATGATTATTTGCTGATTAAATGTTGAATATTTATTATTATATCGCTTTGGTAATTCATGATTTTGAAACTTGTTTCCCGTGGTTATTGATTGTTTTAATTTCTTATTTTGGGAACTGTTTATTCATGTCTTTGACCACTGATCTATCAGGAGAAGAATTTCATTTGAAAAAACATCTTGATAATGGTTTGTGCCCATTAAATAGTGTCGTTGTTTGCCTGCCTGACAGTCCCTTGATGATAGCGTAGGCCAGGGAGCTAATTCCTTTGATAGACCTCTCCAGTCTTTTGTACTGTGGTCAGAGACTATTTAGAATGGAAGTGGACATTGTCCTGGTGACTTTGTTTGACTGTTAAGCTTCACTCACATAAAACTGTTCTATACTTTTGTTTTTTACAGTCAAAGTCCATGGGTCTGCTTTCCTCTTTACACAGCCTAGTCAAGCGCAAACATGACTTTTCAGACATAGGAGAGACAGTAACTAATGACCCCAAGATGGATAATAAACTTTTCCTAATACTGGCCCAGAACCAGGAATTAGTTACTTCATCTCCCAGTGAATGATTGGACTATTTTGGCACCAGTACCCTTTTGAATTACCCACCTTTCACCCCCTGGTTTTGGAAATCTCAGACAGTTATATATCCCTAATGAGAACCCCACTGCTGTTGTCTTGGGCATGGAGCTATTGGCAGTTTTTTGTTAATTCTGAGGCAAAGAATTGTGACTTTCTCAGAGAGGACACAGAATGGTATATTAGAAACCATGATGGATTTGGAGTCATTCAAATTCCACTTTTGGCACATACTATCGGTGCCCATTTGAGCAATTCACTCATCCTCCCTGGGATTCATTTTTGTCATCTGTAAAATGAAGGGCTTGTTCTAGGTTGCCACCAAGATCCCTTCTGGGAGAAGCTAGATGGCACAGTACATAGAGTATTGGGCCTGGAGTCAGGAAGATGAGTTCAAATCTGATCTCAGAATGGTCTCACACTAGCTGTGTGACTCTGGGCAAGTCGCTTAATCCTGCTTGTCTCAGTTTATTCATCTGCAAAATGATCTGGAGAAGGAAATGGCAAACCAGCCCACTATCTTTGCCAAGAAAATCTCAAATGTTGTCACAGAGTTAGACACAACTGAAACAGCTGAACAACCACAGCCGTATCCCTTCCAGCCCTAAAGAAATCTTGGATCCAATGAACTGTAAAGCATTATGAGAAAACTAACTTTTCTCCTTGTGAATATCCAAATCCCAGAGTCACTCATTTTATGTGACTGAAACTACTTATGGATTAATAGAAATTTCACAAATGGCAATTGACTGCAGGGTGTCATCTTTTAGAACTTTATATTAGTGAGACCATGGAAAGGGAGGTAGGGAGCAGATCGCCTTTGCCTAAGGCAGAGGATCTTAACCATTTTTGTATTATGAACCCCTTTGGTGGTCTAGAAAATCCCACGGACCCCTTTTCAGAAGTGTTGGTCAATATGAACAATTAAATACATAGAATTACAAAGATAACCAATTATGTTGAAATATTATTAATAGTATTTTTAAGTGAGCTCTTGGGCTACAGTTTAAGAACCCCTGGGTGCTAAGAGTACCGCAGCGGCTTGCTGACTGACCCCAGACAGTGCTCACAATCATAGGATATCAGAGTCAGAAAGGATCTCAGAAGCCACATCATCCTGCCCATAACTGAACAAGAATCCTCTCTATAACTTCTTCAGCTAATCATTATCTAGTCTATGTTGGAAGACTTCATGCATGGACAGTGGTTCCCATTTGGACAGCTCTGATTGCTAGAGAAGGAAGTTAGTGTTTCCTTACATTGAGCCTAAATCTGCCATTTGGCAACTCTTCCCACCCTCCACCTCAGCCCACTGACATTGTTCCCAGTTCTCTCCTCTGGCTCCATATAAGAACAAACTGAATCCCCCTAGATTATAAATACTTAAAGATAAGCAATGGTGTGTGCTCCCCTCCTCCCCAATTCTTCATGTCTCCAAACTATATATTTCCTTACTCCTTCATTGAAATCTTTACATGGCATATAATGTCTAGTCCTTTAAAAATTCTGACTAGCCTCTTCTAAATGGTTCCCACTCTGCCAAGGTCCTTCCTAAAATGTATCCAGACATAAACAAAGCCTCGGTTTGACCAATACAGTTTTGAGTCACCCTGCAACCTGTGTTCTAGATACTACTACTTAAAATAATGCATAAAAGCATGGAAGATACTAAAATGACTGTTTTTTATTTTTATGAATTTCAGTGAATAAAGGGGAGGTTTTGAATTATTGAGGCAAATAAATTAGATACAACAGTATAAAAGTGGAGGTTTGATGCATCCTTCAATCCAGCAGAAAGTTGTAATAATTTTTGGTAAGATTCCTTTCAGTTCATTTCAGAGTAATTAATTAAGAGTCTACCCTACGTAACTCCCTGTTCTAGGAGGTTGAAATACAAAGAGCACAAAGATACAAGTCTTGCTCTCTAGGATCTTAAGATCTAATAATGGGGGATTGGGAGAGAGAAATGCAGCAATGGTTGCGATACTAGGAAGAGTGAGATAGGAGCAAAGCAGAGATTCAGACAAAACGCAATGAATGATTTGTAAAGAGGGTAATTGCATCCTATCTGAGTCCCAGTTTTTTTTATCTGGAAAGAAAGGGGATTGTATCAGATTACCTTCAAGATCCCTTGTGACTCTAAATTTGAGAATCTATGGAGTTTGAAAAAACCTTCCTCATAATAACAGATAGATAAGAAAATGGAGATCCAGGAAGGTGACTGTCCCTTGGTCACACAGCTTTTGCCCTTGGTTCAGGACAAGTCAGGATTTGAAGCAAGATCCTGACTCATGGTCTGAATCTCTTTTCATTGACCTCTTGCCTCGTGGCTAAGTGGCCTCAAGAAGTAACTTCCACTGAGGTTGGTCAAACATCTGTGTTTCATGTCTCTTTAACCTGTGAGGTGTCTATGCTTGCTAGAATCCAATTCACTTGAAGAACTATTACAGACTTTAAACAGTGAATGCTTCCTTCCCCCTCTCCCTGTTCTCCTCCCCGCTACTCATCTCCCTGGGGTCTGAATCTATTCACAGGAAAATTTTCCAATGGTGGAGAATGAAAGCTTTGGCATTCTACTGTAGGGTCTAAGGAGGGAGGGCTCTGCTATACATTTTCCCAGATCTGTGTGGGCAGCTACAAAGGAGCTTTTGAGGATAAACAAATAAAGAATTGAGAAAATAAGGAAGGAGATGGCATCTTAAGAATGTGAATATTTAGAGACTGCCTGGGAGGGAACATAGAAGAGGCTGTTCCCTTCTCTGTTAGATGGCCCACAACAAGAACAGGGAGAACAACTGTTGCTCCCAGGGGAAAACGGTTCCTTCAGACCCCACTCTTTCCCACAGGCAAAAGTTAATACCATTGAAAGGATGTGATTTTGTTTGGGAGTCATTGCGGAGGCTGATATCACAACCTTTTCATAGTTTGGCCAAAATCAGTTTATTAATTGTTTGTTTTGGGGCTATTTATTTATTTATTTGGTTGGTTGGTTCTGGCTCCAAAGAGGCCACTTTAATTCATGAAGACAAGCAGGACCCTGAAATGATGATGAGTTGCAGTAGTTCTTGGATTCCCAACCAAAGAAGTAGAGTTTTTAAAGAAAAAACAACTGAATATAGGACACTATAATGATCACCAAAAAAAAAAGTTCACTTAATTGGAGTAGGAATCATAGGATATTGGGTTTGGAAAAACCCCCTTTATTATACAGAGGGGGAAACTGAGGTTCAGAATCAGTCTATCAATAAACATTTTATTAAATGCACACTACATGGGAGGTGCTGTGCTAAGCTCTAGACATAGAAATAAAGTCAAAAACAGCTTTAGCATCCAAGGAGCTCACATTTTAATAAGAGAGATAAGTCAAACAAAGAAGTAGATGTCAGATACATGCAGAGTAAATTAGAGGTCGTTTCAAAGGGCAGGGGTTCATAGGAGGTGGGAGTGGAGAGAAGTACTGGGACATGGAAGGGCTTCTTGCAGAAGGTAAGATTCAAGCACTCTTGAAATTACCAGAGAAACCAGGAGGTGGTGGAGAGGAAGGTGAGAATTCCAGATAGGGGAACAGCCAGGACAAAGCCACAGAGGTGGAAGATGCAGTGTTATATGTGAGAAATGGGAAGAAGTTCAGTGTCATAGAATCCCCAAGTATGTGAGGGGAGTGAGTAGAATGGGAATATAGGAAAGGGTTCAGTTGTGAAGGGTTTTTAAAAGCCAAATAGAGGATTTTATACTTGACCCTGCAGGGAATAAGGAGACACTGGGATTTATTGACTAGGGTAGAGAAATGGTCGGATCTCTGCTTTAGGAAGGTCATTTCCATGGATGAGTGGAAGGTGGCCACAAGGAGGGAGAGACTCAAGGGATAGAAATCAATGAACAGGCTATTGCAATAACCCAAGCATGAGGTGAGCAGGGCTCATAGGAGGTAGGGTAGTGATGGTGCATTGGTATCAGTATTTAACCCCAAGTCTTCTGATTCTCTAGGATGGGCAAGTCATTCAACTAATAGTCAACAAGCATTGATTAAGTATTTACCATCTACCCAGCACTTGCTGAGGGCTGGGACCTCCCTCAGTTTTCTCACCTGTAAAATGGAAATAATAAAGTTTGTAGTATGTATCACACAGGGTTATAGTGAGACTTCTGTAAGATAATGAATGTCATGAACTTTGCAAACTTAAAGAGCTGTATAAATACCAAACAAATAAAGAAGTAAGTAAATAAGTAAAGAATTGCTTGTCCTAGGATTAGTCCTGGGAAAAGTCCCTAACCTGTTCTCATTCTTTTATATTTAAAGTTTCACGCACGAACTGTAGCACTGGTACATGTAGTCTCATCCTCTGAAGGCTCATTGAGAGAACTGTCAGGACAACTCCAATGGTTGCTGTCCTTCATTCTCAAAGAGGACCAAAATTCAAGGAACAGTGTGACCAACTGTGGCTGATTAAAGCAAAACCACAGGTTGGACATAAGTCATCCAAATGAACATCTGGATGGAGACCTCTCTAAATTTGCATGTTTCTTTTTAAAAGCAAAAAGAAAAAAATATATGTGAAAAGAAATAAAAGATATAAAAAAATAACTCCAGTAGCAAATAGAAAGAGGAGGATGGTGTATCCTTCACCTTGTTCCTATGTGATTTTTTGGAATATTTTATTCCATGCTATTTGGAGGTTATGAATATTTAGGATGGTGACATCTTTAAAAAATGTTGTTCTTAAATGCTTAGGATCAATGTTACCTTCAGCTGAACGATAAAAAATTTACGTCTGCCAACACTTCACTTTGAGTATAGTTTATGCTGAATTCTTCCTTAAGAATAGTTTGAATTCTATCTTTGCATTTGTTGTGTGTTAGTTACAAAGGATAGCAAGGTCTTGATATATGATTCTGGCCTTCTGACAATGACTTTCTAGATATTCAGTAGGTGGCAAAATTTTTTTAGCTTGCACATACAGTTACCACCATTTTGAATTCCTATCATAAAATTCCCCATTCTATTAACAAATCCACATGATTCAGCCATCTCTTTGATATTTTTTATGAACACATTGTTGGTTGAGTTCATGTGGATGTCACCCATGGAGGGTCTTTCAATTCCACTCTCATGTCTTTAGTGGCTTTAGAGCCTCTATCCAGAGACAAACCATTATAGGGTATACATAATGAGTTCAGAGGCAGTGCGATATAGGGCATTGGGGCCAGGACTTTGAGTCCTTGATTCAAAGCCTGATTCAGATGTCTTCAGCTAGATGAGTCTTGGCCAGCCACTTCACTGCTCTGTGACTCAATTTACTCATCAGTAAAATGAGAAGCCTCTAAGTTCTCTTTTGGTTTTGAATTGATGATCCTGTGATCAGTGGGATTAACCTATTTTGGGCCTTTGCTACTGTTCACTCTGGTCTGAAAGGTTTTTATTTTGTTGGTGTAAATTCTTAATTTATTTAATCAGGTACTTTAAACACATCCATCAATTTTATTCCTATTATTACTATGACTTCTTTTGTCTCATTTTTGGCTTTGTGTAGCACAGTGTGTGGCACATAAGAAGGTGCTTTAAAATGATTCTTGATGATGATGGTAAGAAGATAAGCCCATCACCAGGAAAACAGCTGGACAGAAGAGAGGGGGCAGTTCAGTCTGATGTTTTATTTCTGATCTTCCACAGATTTAGAATTAATATTATTTCAGAAAAGAAGAAAGGAATTCCAAAACATACGAATTACTTATACATCTGGGTGATAGCCATCTTTTGACAGACTAGATATGGAGATATTTTGGTCAACTGGTCAAGAAATGATTATTGAGCATCTGTTCCGCACACAACCCTGTCCTAAGCATTGCGTGGGATTGTGTGCATCCTTCATTGCCGCAGAAGACCATGCTATCAGATAAATGATGACATGACTTGCACTTGACTTTGTTTTGAGTGAGGGAGGGCTGTGCAGGTCACCAGCCTCACTTCTCCTCCTGAGCCATCTAAATCCAGTGACCTGATATTCATCAGGATGACTGGAGATGACCCAGGATGCATTGGGAGACCTTGGACCCTTTAGGCCAAGGTCTTTGCAAGTACTTAGGGTGAGGCAATGTCCATTCATTGAATAGGCCTATTTAAGAAGCAGCCAGGGCATTGTCCCTTTAATGAGATCAAGAAAAAGAAAGATATCAGGCTGGGTGGGAAATAGCAACAGTTACTATTGATAATCACTTTAAAGCTTGGAGGGGAGAGGTGCCATTAGGCAGTGGCCCATTGGAGTCCCAGTTTCAGAGTGCAGTAGGTTTAAGGTTTTGGGATAGGACAGGACAGGACAGGACAGCAAGGAGATACTTCCCTTCACACCCCTTGAGGGAAGATAGGACATATATGTTCATGGAACAATAGCAGGCCATCTTTGGGAAGTGCTCTAGGATCCTCATGGAGGGTGAAATCACTGGGTCTGGGGAAGGTTAGAGAAGGCTTTCTGTAAGATGTGGGTCTTGAAGACAAAGAGGAATCCAAACAGTGAAAGGAGGAGGAGATTCCAGACTGGGGAAGAGCAAAAAGTCTGAGACAGGAATTCTCAAGGCATGCCTGGGAAGAGGGGTGGGAGTAGGCGGACCTTGAGTAGAGAGGGACTCATTACCCTGGATTTCATAGTCTGTTGACCTCTGTTGACTTTTGGTAATTCGATTGTATGTACATGCATGCTTGCCTGTATTGGGCATACCGTAGGCACAGATTTTTCTACTTTGATGAAGCTATGTGCTTAATCATGTGGGTACTCTGAGCATCTACACTTGAATGGTTTACTTGAAAAGGTGCTGCCCTTGGAGCCAGCCTAGGTTCAAATCCTATCTTTGACACTTATAAACTGGGTACCCATGGCAAGTCACTTAACCTCTCTGATCCTATTTCTTCATCTGCAAAATGAGATAACCTACAGTGCATACTTGAAAAGATTGTTTGTGAGAACTAATGAATATAATTTAATATAATGTAGAATAAATATTCTATTCAAGGACTGTGCAAACTTCAGGTGCTATACAAATACCAGGGCAAATCATTCAGCTGTCTCAGGCCTCAGTTTCCTTATATATAAAGTGGTAGTATCACCCATCTCATGAAACATTGTGAGGAAAATGCTTCCTAAAGGTTTGAGCATTTGAGAAATGTGAACAGCTCTCATGATCACCCCCTGAAATTCTTGTTAGTGACTTACTGTAGACTTCATAGAGTATCCACACAATGGGCTGGGGACATTTTACTGTTTTTTTTAGTATTTAGTAGATTACAGTGAAAATAATCCCATCATCCCTCTCTGTTGCTATATCACAGTCATAATAAAATAAGAACTTCTTCATTTTAGATTCATATACAGGCTTGGTGATTTCTTCTATGCTAAGTTTTGCAGACTGGTCATCAGCAGACCTGCATCTTTCCTATTTCACTTTTCATTACCTGCAATTGTGATTTTTATAGTTTGATTTTTCATACTGAACCATGAAATAGACACCTCATTATAAATCAAATACACATACATAGGTACACCTGAGATCATGGTCATATACCCTGGGTTGGAGTTACTGATTCATAGTGATCTCCAGACCTATATACAGGAGGCTGGCCACTGATAAATCTGGGATCAGGGAAAAGTTTTCCCTCAGTGTAATCCTTGGCTAGCCTTTCAAGGCTTGCTCTAACCAGGTACCTTGTGCCTCCAGCAGCTCTCTGCCTAAGACATCCTGCTGAGACACCCTACCCAAGCCTATCTTTAGACCAGGGATTCTTAACATAAATTTCATGGATCCCCTAGGGATCTATGGTTAGATTTCATGGTGTCCACGAACTTGAATGGGGGAAAAGTGGCAACTTTATTTTCAATCACTTTAAACTGATATTTAGGATTTCCTTCAGTTATTTACAAACATTATATGGAGAAGGGGCCCATAGACTTCACCATAGCCCCAGAGGGGTCTGTGACATAAAAACGTTCAAGAACTCCTGTGCTAGACCTTAATATTCTATCCTGAGATGTCCATTCCCCAGAAGGCAAGTCATCTCCCTATTACCGTGACCTAATTCATTCTAGTAATGCCAATTGAGAGCATGCAGTCCTACCCTATCTACTTACATGAACACAAAACACTGAGAATGATTCATTAATAGCAGACCAACTACACAAATACAATTAACAACATAACCGCACACATTCAAACATGTGTCATCCCTTAAAAGTAGTCCCTGGGGAAACTAGACCCTTATTCCAGTCAGGACACCATTTAATTCAGTTCAATTTAATCTAACTTTTTTTTTTCATTTAATATTTTATTTCCCCCCAGTTATATGTAAAAACAGTTTTAACATTCATTTTTTAAAAAAAATTTGAGTCCTAAATTCTCTTCCCGCTTCCCTCCGCTCCCCTCTCATTGGGAAGGCAAACAATTTGACATAGTTATACATGTGCAGACATGCAAAATATACTTTCATACTAGTCATGTTGTGAAAGAAAATACAGACAAAAAATCCCAAGAAAAATAAAAAAAATGCTTGCTTCAATATGCATTAGTATTCCATCAGTTCTTTCTCTGAAGGACTGCATTTTCATATGTCCTTTAGAATTATCTTAGACCATTGTGTTGCTGAAAATAGCTAAGTCATTCACAGATGATCATTGCAAAATATTGCTGTTACTGTGTACAATGTTCTCTTGCTTCTGCTTATTTCACTTTGCATCTTTGTAAGTCTTTCCAGGTTTTTTCTGCTCCTAATTTCTTATGCCACATAGTACTCCATCACAATCATATGCCACAACTTGTTCAGCCATTCCTTAATTAATGCACATCCCTTCAATTTCCAATTCATCCCAGCAAACATTTATTAAGTCATTATATAACCCATTATATACCAAGTACTGTACTAATTCTGGAAATCTAAGGACAAAAATTAAAAGTCATTATCCTCAAGGAGTTTCTAGTGTCCTAGAATTTTCACAATGTCAGTACTCTCCTTTGGCCATTTCTTTCAGTGAAAGGGCATATTCTTTGGAATCTCTTAAATGGTGGTAAACCTTTGCACCTAGAGGATTTGTTTTATCCATGTATTTAGCCCTAAGTCATTGAGAACCATGTTTGGGAAGGAAGAGTGAGATCCGACCGGTGAATTTTTGTTTGTTCAGAAAAGTTGAAATATGAGTATAAATAAAGCAATTAAATTGGGTTTCCTCTAAGGTCCTTAAACATCTAGGAATTTATACCTTATTCAATGGGCAATGGGGAGCCACTGAATTATTGTAAGGAGGCACTATTATACTGGTGAATTATGATGACCACTTAGGCAGTGATGGGGAGGATGGGTCAGAGAAGCAACAGAAAAAGGCAGGAAAAACTGCTAAAATACCAAATATGTTCTTGGTCATGGTAGCCCCAATGATGCTTTGACCTCTAGGGGAAAGACTTTGGTAAAACAACCTTTCTTTGAGATTTGAGGTTCTAATATATTTACAAATAAAATGGTCACATTGCTAGTCAGGCCTTATGTTAAATATGGCAGAGGCATTCAGAGGAATGATTCTGATCATGGGATTTTCCAGTAGGTAGTGAAGATATCTTGGGAGGATGGTGGGTGTTCAGAATCTTTCAAGATATACTTGCTCCCCAATTTACTATTTGAAGACAGATAACTATGATGTGTAAATAGAAGCCCTAAGACTGGGTCTAGAAGACAGAGAATGAAGAGAGCTGCGGGTTGTTTTCTGGTTACCTTGAAAGTTTTATTGATGCTTTTTGTTTTTACATGATAGTCATTTCCAATTCATTATGTGATACAGCAACTGAGTCAAGGAAGTCATCCTCAAGTCTTCATATATAGTCCCTACCTCTTCAAAAAAAGGAGTGAAGAATGTATGCTAATCTCTTTTTTGGAGATAAGATTGATCATTATTCTAATTACAAGGCATTTGGTTTCATTTAAGTGGGAATCTTTTTTATCTGGTGTTTCTACTCATACTGTAGTCAAGTGATGGTCAATTCAATGAGATAAAAATCAGTAAGAATTTGTTGAGTATCTCCTAAGAGCTGCTGGGTACCATATGGAAAAATAGGCAAAAGGTAAATATATCAACATCTCCCCTACTCTTAAGTAGGTGACGTTTTAATTGGAGAGACAAGGTAACAAGATGGATCCCCATGAAACAATTTTGGAAGGCTGTGCTTATGATTTTCTGGGAATTCATCACCAGGCTACCTCTTGGCTACTTTCTTTTATATTCCCTCCTTTCAGCTCCATTTTGTGTCTTATCTGTCCCGTTAGAATATAAGCTTCTTGAGGGCAAGGGTTGTATTACTTTTTGTTTGTATTTATATCCAGTGTTTAGCACAGGGCCTGGCACAGAGTAGGAACTTAGTAAATGCCACTTATCTACCTCCCTGTTATTTTTGTTTAGTCATATCAGTCATGCCCAACTCTTTGTGACCCCATTTGGGATTTTCTTGACAGAGATATTAGAGTAGTTTGCCATTTCCTTCTGCAGATCATTTTGCAGATAAGGAACATGAGAAAAAAGGGTTAAGCAACTTGCCAAAGATCACACAGCCGATAAGTGTCTGAGGCTAGATTTGAACTCAGAAGATGAACCTTCCTGACTCCAGACTCGGCACTCTATTCAATGCATTACCTAGCTACCCTACCTACCTATCTAATCATGTACTTTTCCTGGTTCAGCTCACCTTCCTCTGCATCAGGTCCTATAAGTCTTCCCATGTTTCTCTAACTCATTATATCCATCATTTCTCGCAATGAAAAAAAAATTTCATTACATTCACAGATTACAATTTGTTTAGCCAATTGCTAACATTCTCTAAAATGGATAGTCACTTAATTTCTAGGTTTTTGCTACCACAAAGAGTGACCTTTGGATATTTTTGGTACATATGGAACCTGCTCTGCTATCTTTGTCCCCTTTGGAATATATATACCTAGAAGTGAGATCTCTAAGTCAAAGAATATGAGAAATTTAGTTAATTTCCTTCAATAATCCCAGATCATTTTTAAAATTAATTTATTTAACTTTTAACATTCATTTTCACAAAATTTTGGGTTCCACATTTTTTCCCCTTTTGTCCCCTCCCCCCACCCCAAAACACCGAGAGTTCTAATTGCCCCTGTCTGTCAATCTGCCCTCCCTCCCTCCCCACCCCTTCCCTTTGGAAGGCAAGCAATTCAATATAGACCAGATCTGTGTAGTTTTGCAAATGACTTCCATAATAGTAGTGTTGTGTAAGAACTAATTATATTTCCCTCCATCCTATCCTGTCCCCCATTACTTCTGTTCTCTCTTTTGATCCTGACCCTCCCCATGAGTGCTGACCTCAAATTGCTCCCTCCTCCCCATGCCCTCCCTTCCATCATCCCCCCCGCCCTACTTATCCCCTTATCCCCCACTTTCCTGTATTGTAAGATAGGTTTTCATACCAAAATGACTGTGCATTTTATTCCTTCCTTTAGTGGAATGTGATGAGAGTAAACTTCATGTTTTTCTCTCACCTCCCCTCTTTTTCCCTTCACTAAAAAGTCTTTTGCTTGTCTCTTTTATGAGAGATAATTTGCCCCATTCCATTTCTCCCTTTCTCCTCCCAATATATTTCTCTCTCACTGCTTGATTTCATTTTTTTTTGAAGATATGATCCCCTCCTCTTCAGTTCACTCTGTGCACTCTGTCTCTATGTGTGTGTGCGTGTGCGTGTGCATGTGTATGTGTTATCCCACCCTGTACCCAGATGCTGAATAGTTTCAAGAGTTACAAATATTGTCTTTCCCTATAGAAATGTAAACAGTTTAACTTTTGTAAAGTCCCTTATGACTTCTCTTTGCTATTTGCCTTTTCATGCTTCTCTTCATTCTTGTGTTTGAAAGTCTAATTTTCTTTTCAGCTCTGGTCTTTTCATCAAGAATGCTTGAAAGTCCTCTATTTCATTGAAAGACCAATTTTTCCCCTGAAGTATTATATTCAGTTTTGCTGGGTAGGTGATTCTTGGTTTTAGTCCTAGTTCCTTTGACTTCTGGAATATCCTATTCCATGCCCTTCGATCCCTTAATGTGGAAGCTGCTAGATCTTGTGTTATCCTGATTGTATTTCCACAATACTTGAATTGTTTCTTTCTAGCTGCTTGCAATATTTTCTCCTTGACCTGGGAACTCTGGAATTTGGCCACAATGTTCCTAGGAGTTTCTCTTTTTGGATCTCTTTTAGGCGGTGATCTGTGGATTTCTTGAATACTTATTTTGCCCTCTGGTTCTAGAATCTCAGGGCAGTTTTCCTTGATAATTTCATGAAAGATGATATCTAGGCTCTTTTTTTGATCCTGGCTTTCAGGTAGTCCCATAATTTTTAAATTGTCTCTCCTGGATCTATTCTCCAGGTCGGTTGTTTTTCCCATGAGATATTTCACATTATCTTCCATTTTTTCATTCTTTTGGTTTTGTTTTGTGATTTCTTGGTTTCTCATAAAGTCATTAGCCTCCATCTGTTCCATTCTAATTTTGAAAGAATTATTTTCTTCAGTGAGCTTTTGAATCTCCTTTTCCATCTAGCTAATTCTGCTTTTGAAAGCATTCTTCTCCTCATTGGCTTCTTGAACCTCTTTTGCCAATTGAGTTAGCCTATTTTTCAAGGTGTTATTTTCTTCAGCATTTTTTTGGGTCTCCTTTAGCAGGGAGCTGATCTGCTGTTCATGCTTTGACTGCATGTCTCTCATTTCTCTTCCCAGCTTTTCTTCCACCTCTCTAACTTGATTTTCTATGAGCTCTTCCATGGCCTGAGCCCATTGAGTGGGCTGGGATATAGAAGCCTTGACTTCTGTGTCTTTGCCTGATGGTAAGCATTGTTCTTCCTCATCAGAAAGGAAGGGAGGAAATGCCTGTTCCCCAAGAAAGTTCTATAGTCTTATTTCTTTTCCCTTTTCTGGGCATTTTCCCAGCCAGTGATTTGATTTCTGAATATTCTCCTCACCCCCACCTCGCCTCCAGATCCTCCCAGCCAGTGCTTGAGGTTTGAGATTCAAATGCTGCTTGCCAGCCTCAGGGCTTTTGGTGGGGGCAGGGCTGCTATTCAGTGTGTGATTAAGTTCAGGTGCTCAGGTGGGGGCAGGGCCGCCTCACGGGCTCAGTTCCCTCAGGGGGTTTATGCAGAGACCTTCAACAATGGATCTGGGCTCCTGCCTGCTTGGGGAGCCCTTGTCTGCTCCCGCCTCCGCTGCTGCCTCCCAAGGGGGCCTGAGTTATGGGGGCAGCCCACTCCCCTCTCGACCCGCCAAAGAGACCCTCTCACCGACCCCTGTCACCTGTGGGTGGAGGGACATGCACGGCCGCTGGAGAGTCCGTCCCAAAGCCCGCTCGGATCTTTTCCTCTCGGTGCTGCGGCCGCGGCAGGGCTGTACTCAGCTCCCAGTCCCGGCGCCCAGTCCGCGGCGTGAAGGACCTTTTGCAAGAGGTTTGCAGGTCTCTCTGGAACAAAAATCTCCCTCTCTCCAATGTTCTGTGGCCTCTGGGTGCAGAATTCACCGTGAGTTACTTTTTTGTAGATGTTCTATGGGTTGTGAGTTCGGAGCTATGTGTATGTGCGTCTTTCTACTCCGCCATCTTGCTTCGCCCCCCCAGATCATTTTTAAGAGCATCATGGGACTCTGAGATGGAAAGAACTTTTGAGGCCATCTAGTTCAGACACCTTGTTGCCTAGGGAGGTTGAGACTTGTCCAAGATCAAACAGAAGTGGGGTTGAACCACTTCACAGCTTTACTAAGAACACAGTGAATCTATCTGCCTGCAGTCCCTCCAGCATCAAACTGAGTCCTTATCACCAAATCAAGTTTTTCCCAACTTGTTCTGGCCCCTCTATGACATTCAGAGGTGCATTTAGCTGCCTAATGAATTGTTTCTTCCCTCCAGGCTCTGGAATGATCTCAAAGAGTTAACACATCAGAACAACACTTGCAATCTATCTTTCAAATGGTATTAAATATTCATTTTCCAGAACACTAATAGATCCTTTCCCCCCTCCCTCATACAGACCAGAACCTATGGTGTTTTCACCATCCATAATTTAAACCCAATCCTTTGAAGGAATGTTAAAATGATAAACATGTTGCTTGTGATGTGTGACTGTTTAATGGTGAAGTTATTGAGTAAGGAAATTAGATCCATGTCAGATGTGGTTTTGAAGAAGATACCTGCAGAAGAGGAGGATTTTCAAAGGCATTTTTCTTCTGTGTTACTTGTGTCCCTCTCTTCTTGAAGTATCTTAAAAACACATTGGCTTTTTTTTCTCCTTCTGATTCCAGTTTCAAAAGTGGGCTATTTTATTTGTTTCAGATTTCTCTCACAGAAGGAATCCTAAATTGATTACTCATTAGATTTTAGCTGATTTTTGTTAACTTTTTCGATGTGGTTATACTAACACGCTGACAGCACATATTTTATTTAACAGGGGGTGAAAAAAGTGGTATGTTTAATGTTCACTTTGAGAAACCCCTCCTGGAGTTTCCATCTTCTGAAAGGAAAAAAAAATATAAATTGACTAAGAGAGAATTAAGCACCAGTGAGGAATGAAGCATGAGAATGCTAGTGTGTTAGACTTAAGAATCTAGAGAACTAATTTTAAAACTTGCTGCTGATCCCTCCAAACTATATGACTATGGGCAATACATTTAATTTCTATGAGTTTGTATTTTTTCCTCTGCAAAATGGGGATAGTGAATCTCACATTGCCTCTTTGATAGTGTTGTTAGGAGGAAAGTGGTCTGTAAAATGTAGAGTGCTTTGACTGGGCAAGGTATTTTTTTGGGGTATGTGTGTGTGTGTGTGAGTGTGTGTGTGCATGTGTGTGTGTGTGTGTGTGTGTGTGCATGTGTGTGTATGTGTGTGGGTTCATTATGGGCTTTTTCAAGGGGCCTAAGCTAGGACTTCCACAGTGCGAAGAATGCTTTGATCCATGTTGTAGAAACATCTTTGCACAGACTTCCAATGTCATTTAATAATAGTATTACCAATGCATTATAACCAAACCCTACTATTAGCATGGTTTGGTCCATTGCCCATTTATGATATCATTCCTATAGAGCTAATTGCCTTCCTGTAATGTTGTTTCACCTAATTTTATGCTTTTGCAGAAACAGCGGATCATTTTCGGATTTACCTTGATTTCTTCATGGATCTTTCCTCTACAAAGGAAGATATCTATACCCTTCTAATTGGTTGTGAAATCTCACAATGCAGGTGAAGTATCCCATGTCCCATTCTAGAACCCATTTGTCCATCAGTCAGTCAACATGCATTTATTAAATCTCTTTCTATGTGCTGGGCACTGGAACCACTCTCTGGGAATACAAGAAAATGCAAAATCACTGTCCCTCCCCACAAAGATTTCACATTCTAATGGAGGAGACAGTACATAAACAACTATGATAATACAAGATAGGTTTAGAAAAGATACGAGGTAATGTCAGAAGGAAGGAAAGGAGAGGTGGGAAAGTTTGAGTGCAGAAAGCAGGATTTTAACTGTCTTACAGGATGCCAGAGATGCCAGGAGGCAGAGTTGCTATTGTGTGTGCTTCTCTAGCTGGACTAGCTTCCCATCACTCCATGCCTTGGCCTATGTCCTCTGATTCCTTCTTCTCTTTCCTTATCTTCAACCTCACTTGCCAAGATCCAATGGAACCAAGAGAGAAAAGGGGAAATCAGGTGCTTTCAATCCCATGGGAATGCTTAGTAGCACCAGCTACTAAGACTTTCCTGGAAGCACCACTGGATGTTCTGTGAAAGAAGAAGTAGGAGGATTGTGCAAATACATTCAGGTTGTATGTTGCAATAAGATTTGAGAGTGAAAGAGTAGCATGTTTGAGGAGTGTATGAGATTCTCATAGTATTTTATAGGAGAAGAAAAGGGAGTCAACTGATAACAGTAGCTAGTATTTATAGAGAGCCTTTTAAAATTTGTCCATTCTGTCCTCACAACAACCTGCTAATGAAAGTGCTATTAATACTCCTATTTTATAGATAAGGAAACTTTGGCCTGGAGAGTTTAAGTGACTTGCTGAGAGTTCCAGTAAGTATCTGAAGTAAAATTTGAACTCAGGTTTTCCTAACTCCAAATCCTATGACTCACTAGGCCAGTTAGCACATTCTGAAAGTGGACAAATCAGTGAAGATTTTGACCTCAGTTTCCTCTGCTGTAAAACCAAGAGGTTCCTTCCAGTTCCTAATAGGTTTCTGTGTTCCTACATTTCCTCTGAAGAGACGCTTTATCTTTGGTGGCTTATGTGAAAGAATCTTATAAAATAATAAGCACTTTAAAATGTTTGTTGGACCAATATACATACATACATATATATGTATATATACACATACATATATAATGTATATATGTATATATAAACATATGTGTGTATATGTATTAGAATTTTATTAGAATATCATAACATCATAGACATAGAATTAAAAGGAATCTCACAGGCCATCAAATCCAACTTTATTCATTTCATTTTACTGACAAAGAAACTGAGGCCCATAGAGGTGACTTCCCCAAAGTCACACATGAAAAAATTAATATTCAAATCCATGTCCTTTGTCCCTGAAATCAATGACCCTGCCATAAGGTCATGCTGCCTCCCAAGGAGGAGTTTTGTACCAATTGAAAACTTTTTTGTGAATCCCTGTTCAATCTCCTCAAGCATAGATTCAGTGCAAAAGAATGCTAGGTTAAGAAACAGTCTACCTAAGTTCAAATCCCAGGCTTGCCTATGCCTATATGACCTGGGGCAAATCATTTAACATTTCTGAACCCTAAATCCTTACCTATAAAATGAGGGTGCAGGATTAGACAACCTCTAAGGCCTCTTCTAGCATAAAATCTACCATTGTCTATTCTGTGTACCTATTCTTGAAACCTGATGATGCAAATTTAATAAAAAAATGCAATTAAAATTTAAAAAATAAAATGAAGAAAAAAATCAGTTCTTAAATTTACTTGGGACCAATTCTGAATTCTTTCTCTTCCAGGAGATAGCATTTCTAGAACCTGTCAGGAAGAAAGTCTACCTTTTGCAGGGCCCAATTTTCAGACCAAGGGAAGATCATCACTGCGGAGGACGCTGAGCAGCCCAGACTCGCATGCAGACCAGGGGTAATTTCATGCACAAAATGGTTATTTTGCTCAGTTTGCTGAGCTGAAGATAAAGGTGCCTGGTGGAAACCTGACATGACTTTCACTATAACAGCATAAACAGGCTGCTGCAAGAGTCCAAAACCACTTTAAAGGAAATGCTTAGTTTTCCAAAAGAATCATCAGTGCCTTGGAAATGTGATGCCAATGGAACGGGGCTGGGGGGGGGGGGGTGATATTATGGGGGAAATAAGCAGAAAGAGCAGAATGGAATCTACAGCTGATTTTTTGACTGACTCTGGGAACTCTGAATGGTCCTTACGCTTATAGTGCATCCCCTGAAGAATGGTGAACAATTTGAGAAGTGGAAGTTGAATATCAGAAATAGAAGGAATTGATTCAAGTCATTCACTCAAATATGTTATTCACCCTATGATGGGTTTCAGGAGCTAATGATGAAGGCAGTCCCTAAGCCTGAAGTGAAGCAGAGAGTGGAGCCAATTGTTCAAATCATTCTAGCCAGGAAACTGCACACACCCCCCCCCCCCCCCCCCCCCCTACTCCCTTACTATTTGATTATGTGTATGTTTTTTTTTTCTCTTTACTGGATAGAATGATCTGAAAAATTGCCCCAGGTCTCCAATTAAAATACATTCAAAATATATTTTTTAGCAAATGGGGGAAGGGAATATATAATATATATAATATTTATTTATTAAGTATCTATAATAGAGTAAGTGCCAAGCACTTTATAAATATTATGCTGTTGGATCTTCATAATAATGCTTGGTGTAATAAAATTATTCCTACTTCAGACTTGAAGAAACTAAGTCAGGTGAAGCAAAGCGACTGCCCTAGGGTCACACAGCTAGTAAAGTGGTTTAGGGTGGATTTGAACTCAAGTCTTCATAACTACAGCCTCAGTGCTCTATTCACTGAACTAGCCAGGATGATACCACAAGGTAAAACAGAATTCTATACTAGATGAAATAGGAAATTTGGATTCAGAGGACCTGGGTTCATAGCCTGGCTGTGATGTTTTAAACCTGTATCCTTTCAAGTCAAGTAGTGAGTATTAAAGTGGTGTATCCCAGCTGGGCATTCAATGTATCATTCAGTCAACAACCTTTTCTTGAGTGATTGCTGTGTTTTGGTCACTATGTTAGACTCTTGGGAGTATAGAGAAAAACACAAACAAAACAAGTCACTTGACCTTTCAATTTCAATTTCCTTGTTTATAAAACCTCACATGGCTATTAGAAGGGTCAAATAAGATGATGTATATAAAGTTCTTTGTAAAATTTAAAATACAATAGGAATTTCAATTATTGCTGTTGGTGTTAATATTGTCATTGTTTTGGTCCAGGCTTATTTTGTCAAAGGGATCAGTGAGATATTGGACAATTGGCATTGACCCTAATGCTAGAGTCACACACAAATGTTCTCCTTCCGTCTCTCTAAATTCGAGTGTTGGACAGCTCCCAGTCAGTGTACAGTGTTTCCCATGTGGAAAATAGCTGTAGTCCAGCAGCCCTGGTCACCAGCCATCCTCATTTATCAAGGTCACTAAGCATGTATTTAATTCTGTGCATCCCCCTGCTAACATTTGGAAATTACCCTTCATTGAAGAGAGATCACTGAATTTTCTAAGGAGTCAAGTACGAGTTGTGACCTTGGGCAAGTCACTGCTTTTCTCTGGATATTCATTTCCTCATCTGTAAAACAAGGATATTATGATCATTAATGTCTAAAGTTCCTTTCAATTTTAAATCTTTTGATGCTGTATGCATTTTCTGTGTGATTCATGGATGAATACCACTACTATTTGCTCCATATAGGTGTGACTCTTCTTGGCAAGATTTTGATTTTTTTTTATCCAGATATATGATTTTATCCTTGTCAGGAATTCTTGGTGTAGAAACTACCCCCTGACCCTCACCCCCTACATCACTTATGTACATTTTGCCTCTGCAATCTATGGTCTTAGATAGATATTTAGAGGCTACTAAGAGGTCAAGTGACTAACACCTGGCCACATAGATAACATCTATCAGAGGTAGGATCTAAATCCAGGACTTTCTGACTCAAAGGTCAGCTCTCTGCCCAATATACCACACTGCCCCTTTCCAGGATTATAGGATAAGTCAGTCAAACATTTGTTACCAACTATGTGTGAGGTATTTTGCTAAGCAATAAGGAAACAAAGAAAAGAAAAAAATCTTTGTTCTCAGTGAGCTCAAAATCTAATAAAGAAGAAAGATTTGAAAACTCAGACCTTTGTTCATACATTAGTCCTTACTATAACTAGGGTTACAATTAGTGCTTTTGGATTCTTTTACAAAAGGCAATTATCTAACAACGATCATGGAAATTCTCTGCATCAGAAGTGTTCTATAAGGAAATGGGTATCCTCCTCCCTTGGGCCCTGCATAGAGTCAGAGTCAGGGACAGAAAGAGATGAGCATTGAGTGGTTGGTAGTTGACATCTTGTGGAGTATGAAGCTGACCAACTGGGCTGGGAAATCTTGCTCTCAAAAAGTGGATCCCATGGAACATGGGATTCGTTCATTAGAAAAGCAAGAAGGAAAATACAAAGCAAAAAGGGGCCTGAGCGGAAGTCATGCCTAGAGATCAAAAGTACAGGCAGGAAAGCACAGTCCAGGCTGATGTAGAGTTCAGAGAAACTGGTGTACTACATGGTCTGAGCCTAAGAAAAGAAGCTCCAAACACCCTTTCTCATGTCCAATGGGCATAGTACATAAGCAGCCTTTTGAGTCGAAGGATATGGATGCTATCTATCTCCACCTTCCTTGTCTTCTAAATGAGCCTTTGATGTGGTGAGCCCATAGCCTTTCCAGAATTGTAAATAACTCTGCCCAAGTAGTGACAAACATTGACTATCCTTCTTAGTGAGGTTGCGAAGTTTATATTTCAATCTGCATCTCTGCTTGCCCAAATTTGGAAAGTATACTGAAATTTTCTGAGAAGTTAAATAAAAGTTGACATTTGAGAAAAAAAAAAGATCACAAACAATTGCTAGAATACATCCGTGTGCTTATGGCCTGTGATGAGAGGATGCCAGTCTTTAAATGGGGAGGTTCAGATTTCTTTCTGGTTAAATGGGAATGCCCTGACCAAGACTGACAGCCGCCAGCTCATGCTTTGTTTTCAGCTCTGAGTAGCTGCACCTGGCCTGCATTCAGACATAGCTTTTCCTGATTTCTGTCCTTCCCTCATTCCTCATGTTCTCCCTCCCAAACAACCTTGTATTGAACTGCTTTCTGTGCATTTGTATTTATTAACTTTATATCTGCTGTTTGTTGTTTTTTTTTTTAACCTGCACTAGTTTCCCTCATTGGAATGTGAACTCCTTGAGAGTCGGGATGGTTTCATTGTTTGTATTTTTACTGCCCTCCTCCACTCCTTCCAACAGCGTCTGACGTAGTAGGCCCTTAAAAATACTTGCTGATTGATCAATTAGCTTAGACAAGGTCATTAATATAATCTTTACTACCCAAGTTCCTGATTCTCCCACCTACTGGTTCCTTTGTCAGGAAGACCTGAAGTGATTGCCCCAATCTCTTGTCTGGGCATCTACTTTTCTTAAATATTTAGATTTCAATAAAAGAGATATGATAGGTGTATACTTCCCCTACCACATCCCATGTAGGTTAGGTTATTTTTTTTTCCCTAAGAGATGAAGAAGCTTTCCTCAAGACCTGACTGACCCCAGAGGATGAGGCACAAGCCACTTAGCTGTTGACACAATTTTCTGGTGACCTCAGGCCATGCTGAATTGGTTTCCTGTTTGTGTAAGTGTATAAAAAAGATGTATAAAAACATGGTGGCTGTCCCTAGAAGTTACTACATGCTTCTTGGTTGACCACATGTTCCCATATGGAGGCAAGGGGAGCCATGTCTATCTGGTTATGTGCTATATTTTTGTCATTTGTTATGCTATGGATAAGTACATTTCCTTTTGTAAATATTGTATGACCTATTACTGTCTCTTTTCATTCCCATATTGGACCTCACCAACCAGGTGACCTGTCAGGCTCAGCCTAGCATATAAGAATAGGAGCTTATCCCTACCTGCCCCTCATTCAAGCTCTACTCATGTCAAAAATGTTTATGGGGGAGGGGGGACGGACCTGCAGCTTCAAGGCTACATGTAGGTCCTTGAGTGTGTCTCTTTTACTGAAACTTCACAGAACAAATCACTTAAAAGGATTTATTCTGTAAAACTTGAACTCAGTCAACAGAAGACCTACATGATCTGCATGAGCTCACTCTGTCAGAAACTGGCTGTGTGACCTAGAGCAACTCATTTTCCTTCTCTGGACCTCAGTGGTCCCATTTGTAAAATAAGTTGTTTGGCCTAGAGGACCTCTAAGGTTCTTCTCAGCTCCAAATCCCATGAGCCTCTGTATGTTCCTAAGGGACTGATTCATGGAATAAATTAAACTTACAGGGAAGCTAAGAAAGTTACCAATATCCTTTGTATACTTTTGTTTATTTAAACCTCACATGCTTGTAATGAGAGCAAGGAAGCTCTTCTGAGCACACACACACACCCCTTTTCAGATAAGGAAATAGACTTAGAGAAGGGCTTTGCCTTTGCTGGCAGTGACACAGTTACTGACTAGAGTAGCTGATTTGGGACTTAAGCCCCAGTCTTCTGCCTTTTCCAGGATACCACATTGCCTCTCCATAGAGATTCTAATGCTTGGATCATCTGAATTTCGTGTGGCACAGAGGCAGAGGAAGACTGTAGACTTTGGAGGAATGTTCTCTTCCAGAGGAATGTGTAGCCTCTCATTGAAGGGAAAAAAGAGGGAAGTGTATTGGAGTCCAATAAGAATCCCTTGACTTCCTGCTGCAAGAACCTTCTATTTCTCCAAGTTTGGGATGGAACGGGGGAATAAAGGGGTGGTATTCAACATTGCAGGGGACAGCAATGCAAGGGGAAAATCATTCAGTCATAACTGGGTGGAAAAAAGAGAGCTCAGCACAAACATCTATTCCAGGCTGGAAGTCACGTGGAAAGCAGTAATTGTAGATCACAAGGAGGATGTGCAGCATAGTAGCAATATGCTAGGGTCTGGGAGCCAGGAGAAATGGGTCCTAGACATGCCTTGTCTAAAAAGTTGTTGGAGGGTCTTGAACCAATTCCTTCTCTCTAAAATTCACTTCCTTTATCTGTAAATTGGGGTGAAGAGGTGGGGGAGGAAGTTGTACTAGGCAATGTCTGATGTCTCTGTCAGTCTGGACATTCCTTATTCTAAGGTCCTTTCTAGCTTGGCCCTCCAGTCTCTTCATTATCTTCAACTGCCTTATTCCCCAGCCTCAACTTTGAACTCTATCACAGATTTTCCCACTCTGATAGGTGAGCTTTTGCCTTATCTTGCTAGGAACTAGGATTCTAAGCCACTCCTGGATATCTCCAAATCATCCTACTGTCTACAAATTGCCCCCTCCCCTTTCAGCTCTGCCTTTTTTCTTGTTACTCTTCCCAACTGGAATATAAGCTCCTTGAGGGCAGAGACTATCCTGTTTACTCATGTTAGTATCCCAAATGGTTAGCACAGTGCCTGACACAAAATCTATCTATGTATTATCTATTTATCATCTATGTTCTAAAGTCATCTTAGATCTGACATTCTGTATTCTATGTTCTAAGGATCCTTTCAGCTCTGATGTCCCATGTTCAATATTCTACATCACATAGCTCTGACATTTCTGTGTTTTACATTCTAAAGGTCCTTTCAGCTCTGACATGTCTATGTTCTATGTTCTGTGTCACATAGCTCTAGCATCCTGTATTCCATATTTTAAGAATCCTTTCAGCTCTGGCATGTCTGGGTTCTGGGTTGTAAGGGTCCTTTCAGCTCTGACATGTCTGTGTTCTATGTTCTGTGTCACATAGCTCTAACATCCTGTGTTCTATATTCTAATGCTCCTTTCAGCTGATATTTCCTAGTTCTATGTTCTAAAGGTCTTTTTAGCTCTGACATTTCTGGGTTCTAAAGGTTCTTCCAACTCTGACATTTCTGTGTTCTACATTCTAAAGGTCCTTTTATCACTGACATTTCCTAGTTCTTTGTTCTAAGGGTCCTTTCAGCACTGACATGTCTGTGTTTTAGGGTCCTTTTAGCTCTGACTTTTCTGTGCTCTAGGTTCTAGGGGTAATTTCTTCTCTGACATTTCTGTATTCTACATTCTAAGCATCCTTTCAGATCTGACATTCTGTGCTCTGTATTCTAAGGCTTCCCCCAACTTCAGAATCACATGATTTGCTCTGTCCATTTCCTCTGTACTGAAACAAACAGCCCCAGTTATTTTCTACAGTTCTTCCCTGAGCTAATTAAACACAACCTTAAGTGGGAACAATGCTGATGATGCAATTCAGAATTTAGTGTTTTTTCACATCCTCAGTGAGGTTGGCTATTTCAGACTGCCCATCTCTACCCACTGCAGAAAGACAGCATTTGATACCCAGAGAAGCTTTCCTTCCTCTCACTACATCCTCTTTCAAAGTTTCATTGATTAGCTCCTTCTGATACAAAGAAGGAGGGGTGATAGAGGGAGCAAGATTGTCCCAGTAAAGTCTAGACATAGCCTTATTTCCTGTTCACTGATAGAAGCCTCCCCCACATCAAGGCTGCAAACCTGAACCTACAATGGCATGTATTAAGCCATAGATTTTTCTTTGAGAGAATCAAACTACTATAGCTGTCCCTTGATCTTAGTTTAAAATGACCCAAATTCATGCAAATTCCCAGGGCAGAGATGACCAAAATGACAAACAACTAGGTGCTGCTGCTGGCAAGAAATGAAGATGAACTATGGCCATGGTCTAAATGCATTTAAAGTCTATGAAATTAATTAAATTAATATTTGTTAAATGTATTAAACTGTATACATTAAAAATATATAAATTCACATTTATTTCTCCTTAGTGTTTGCTTTTCTGGCATCTTTTCCAAACAGTGTCAGAGAAGACAGGCAAAGATTTAACCAACAGCATATGGAAGGAATTGAAGGTAAGTGGGAGAAGAAAATATTTCAGAACAAGTTTTTAATGGGAAAAAGAGAGAGCCATTTTTACACAGCTGGAGGAGAAGCTGCTTCCAGAGTGGAAGAATCCCCACAAACAGCCAGTTGGGGATAAATTTACTGAGGTATCCCATTATAACTGGTTTCTGACAACACAAAACTCAGGTTTAGTTGCCCATGGGAACGCGACAGGCCCTAATATCCATCAAGCTAACCCAAGTTCATAGGGAGTTGAACCAGATAACCTCTAAGGTCCCTCTCAGCTCTAAATCCATGGTCTTATGAATCACTGATTCTTTTCCAAGCCTACAAACCAACTGTAGCTCCTTTGGTCATTGGAATATATATTTAGGGGAGGTAATCATAATTGACTTTCATACCAACCATTGGAATAGTATCTGGTGCTGTCCAAGGTTTGACCTGTGGAGGCTCCATGTATGTGCACTGATTTTTCTGCTTCATCATCTCCAGTATCTGCAAGCCTGGCATCCTGTTCTGCAGATCTTCCCCTGGGGTCTGCCTTCTCAGGGAGTTCCTGTCCTCCCTCCCTTTTCTTACATTAATCACTCGATCAGACTAAAGTTATGGATGCAATTAATTTTTCCTCAATGAAATGGTTTGTGCACAATTACCCAACTGTAAACCACTGCCTGGGAACATCCCCAGAGGATAGAGGAGGGAGCATTGAGTGGAATTTTAGCTTTCTTAGGGAAGCCCATTTCCCTCTATCCTCCACTCTCCCGCCCCCCCCCCCCCCCACACGCACACATACAGCCTCTGAAAAATATTTTGACCTGAGTGACAGAATGACTCTCACCTGGTAATAAAAGGCCACGGCACTGAAGTGGTTACCGACCATTTTGTTCAACCAGACTATTTACAAGTAGCAACAGGGTATCTGTTTCCTGTCATCTCCATCATATATCTTGAGGCAGAGAGATTGGAGCCCAATTACAGCCTGATATCTAATCAATACACACCTTATTCCTGGAGCGGGAAGTAAAGGAATAGGCCCTTGGGAGACAGAGTTCAAATTACTCCACTGTCAATTCCAGATAGCAGCTAATGATAGGCTATACTTCGGAAGAGGGAAGGGGGAAGGGAGAAAGGGGACAAGGGAAGGTGGAGGGAATTTGCACAGGTTTTCAATAGTATAGTTAAATCAAAGATCAGATACGTATTCACTTAGGCTTCTGAAGCTATACTAAAGCTATCAGAAGAGGGACTTTCCAGGAGGAAAAAGCCCTTGTGTCAATTTGCTCCCACTTCAGCTTCAAAATGTTTACTTTCTTGAATAATGAGTTTATTTGTTCAAATAAGGCTCCACTCTGTGGCTCTGATACTCAATTCAATTCTGCAAAGACTTATTAAGCACCTATGAAGTGCAAGCCACTGTCCTTGGCGCTGGCAATACAATACAACAAAATGAGAGAGCTCAGAGTCTGTTAAATGGGATATGACATATACACAAATCATTATGATACAATGGGACAAAATTAGGAGGATAGAAGAGATCCAAACAAAGGGGTCCAGGAAAATTTGAGGAGGCAGAGAACATTTTCATCTGAGAGGACTGGGGGAGATGATGACTGAGTTGGGTCCTGAGAGAAGAGAAAGATTTCAATGGACACCTTCAGGTATTATTCAAGCAGGATAGTAAAAAAAAATAATTATGAGAGTGTTTTGTATCTCTTTAGAGATTGTAAAAATAAAACAGTGTAGTGGGGCACTTGTGAATTCTGCTTTCTCCACTTGTATTTTGTGACAAGGCATCTCATTTTACCTTGCCTCAGTTTCCTTATCTGTAAAATGAAAGCATTGAATATTGCCACCAAGGTCCTTTCCAACTCTAAAATGGTTCATTTTACTCATCTCTTTGACCAGTTATTTGTCCCTTTGCAACACATAACCAAGATTTAGCTCTCAATGATTCTGAAGATTGGGAGAGTGACTCTGTTTTGCCAATATTGAGCTATGGGGCAATCTCAGTAGGCTGACATGGAGAAGGCTGAAGGCTGGGCCAAAATAGACTCTGTTACCACTATGTGTATCTTGATGATATCAGACCTTTGCACATAGTAGGCACTTAATAGATATTGTCTGAATGGCGATGGCTTTTGCAGCAGCTGTCTCACGCCTCCTGGTAGTAGTTTGGTTTTCCTCACTGCCACAAACAGTGGCAGGTACATGAGAGACAAGAGTAGTAGATGGAGTGCAGCACCAAGAGTCATAAAGACCCAGATTCAATTCCTGCATCTGGCCCTTACTGGCTATGTGATCATGGGCAAATTTATTAACCTTTGTGAACCTCAAATTAGTACCTACCCCCTTGGAATTAATATGAAGCTCAAAATATCGTGATGAATGTAAATCACTTTACAAATTGTAGTGTTAATAAATGTTAGTTTTATTTTCTACTGGAGCTGGGAGTAAAGATCCAAGGCCTTGAGCATGAAAAGGCGGAATAAGCTGATGTGCTTGTCTGTCTTTTACCCGTATTCCACGCCCTAGGCTACAACTTTTGCTCCTCTGTCTCATGAGTAGCACAGACTCATTTCTCTACTCGATGCCTTGGTTCATCCAAATTCTAAAGCAGACTTCAAGTTCCTCCTGCTCTGAAACATCTTTCATATCCTTCAGGCACCACCTTCTCCAGGAAGCCTTCCTTAGGTAGGTCTTCACCAGACTACTTCTCTGAAACCCCATAGTGTTCATAGTGTCTCCAGCATATACATTTAATCAAATATTCTCTCAATTGTCCTCTGATTGGAGATAATGTTATCTCTGATATTTGGGGTCAGGATTCCTACCTTCTATTCTTGTCAATTGTGTGACCATGGGCAAGCTATCAAACATCCTTTACTCTCAGTTTTCTTATCTGTCAAATGGGTAGAGTATTAGCAATTTAGCAAAATGAATTATGAGGAACAAATTTGAGGAACAAAATCCTGATTCCCTAAAGCCAAGTCCAGCCCTCTACCCACTATGACACTCTTTTAAAGTGCTTTATAAATAAAATAATACATTAATTAATTAATGAAATATGATTAATCGATAGCATAAGAAGAAAACAGGAAAAAAGATACTATGAAAAATAGACATTTTTTACAAATATAGAAAGAAGGCTCTAAGCAATTTGTGCCTGTAGTTATGAGCCATAATACAGTTCTTTACAAAACACTTTATTTTTCCCCTGGCTACATGTAAAAATACTTTTTAACATTTGCTGCAATTTTTTTGAGTTTTGAGTTCCAAATTTTATCCTTCCCTCCTTCTCTTTTCCCCTCCCTGAGACTTTAGGCAATCTGATATAGGTTACACATGTTCAATCATGTAAAACATTTCCATATTAGTCATTTTGCGCAAGACAGAAAAAAAAGAAAGGAAGGAAAGAAAGAAGGAAGGGAAAAATAGTATGCTTCTGTCTGTGTTCAGGCATCAGTTCTTTCTCTGGAGGGTGGATAGCATTTTTCATCATGAATCCTTTGGACGGAATATACTTCCAAACAATTCCCTCCCTTCTCTCACTCCACTTGTTTTCTGAACGTACTTGTCTTACTTTTCCATTTAGGAAGGCAGCGTGTCAGCGTCTGGGAAGCCTTGAAACCAGGAATACCTGTGTGGGAATCCTACCTACTTACCATGTGACCCTGAGCAAGTCTCAACCTCTATGTGCCTGAGGTCAGAAGGGCCAAACATCTCATGTAGTTCACAAAACTCCCTAGAGGTGACAGGACTAGATTCAAATATAATTGGGAAATATTTAGCAAAATAAACAAAAATCACAATAGAACATGGATAATGTTTTATGTGATTTTCTATGACCCCTATGGATTTTTATGTATAATTTTATTGGTCCTCCTTTCTATTTGAGTTTGATACAATTGCTCTAGATCCCTTTAAGACTATATATTGTGGGGAAGATGCTGAAATGTACTGATTGAAATATCAAGTTCAGTCCATATCCCTTTTCTTTAGTTAATATGATTTTTGAGCAGTAGAATATATGTAGCCTGAGGACATATGCTTCATCTTTTTATCCTGAGCATCTAATGTAAATGCTTTTCACACTCAAATGAATAATTACCCTCAAGTGTTGTAGTCTGAGCCCACCGTTGTAACATCTGAAATATCTGACACAGAACATTGTCTCCTAATGCATCTGTTAAAGCTTTGAAGGAGACTGAAAGATGACTTGCTTATGGAGCAAATGAAACCTCAGTTCAAATCAACATGCATTTCTTAAGGATGGCTCTAAGAATGCAAAGACAAAAGTCAAGTTGTACTGGAATCAAGGAGTTTATATTCTATGGAGATAAACTGTAAGTAATCCCTCTCAATGGCTCCTTATGGTGTAGAAGTGATCTGGGGTCCTCATAGATTAGGCCAGGAGAGCAGATGCTATGACCGGATCTTCTTGCCATGTTGGAAAGTCTGGATTATTGATGGGTGATAGACTATGTATCTATCACAAGAGGATCAGAAAAGCTCAATGTGTAGACTTGACCACTAAGCGATATCTCTCTCTCTCTCTCTCTCTCTCTCTCTCTCTCTCTCTCTCTCTCTCTCATATTCTTGTCACTATCTGTCTCTCATGCAAGCACTCTGTCTTCCATATATACATATGCATGTGTATATATACTATGTACATACATACATATAAAATATGTACAGTATATGGAGACTGACAGATACAAATATAGATGTGTCCACAGCAACTCATACAGGTGTAGAAGTCTGGGACCTCTGTGGGTAAAAAAAGGAAAACTCTCTCCATGGATCCTTGAACTGCTGAAATGTCTTAAGCAGAACCATCTGTGCCCACTAGCCATGCAATTCCAGTATTGCCACATAACACAGGCTTCCAGAATTCCAGAGCTAGAAGGAGCTTAGAGATGAGCTAGGATGACCTCTTCATTTTACAGACTCTCAAACTGAAGCCCAAGAAGAGAGATGGATTGTCCATCATCCCAGAGCTCCAGAGGCAGCAGGGCTGGCACTCTAAAGCCAAGTCTCCCATCTCCTCACCCTGTGTTCTTTCCCCATATCAGGTTTTCTTGCAAAAAGTCACCCCTAATAAAGACAGCCCCTGCCAGCATCCAGGACTCAGCACCCTGCAGCTGCTATCGTGCCATTCTCAAAGTACCTGTAGGCCTTCTGGACAGTAACTATTTCTGCCCAAGCCTCTGAGCAAAACCTAGTCCAGAAAAGAAGAGGGAGAATGTGAAGGCTGCCTTTATTACAGCTAAACTGTTGGCTTCACTTCCTAAAATACTGTGGAATTTTCTTTCGGCGTACAGCTGTGTTTATAGAAGGCAATATCATGTATGTAAATAAATTCAGATGCTGCTTGAGTTATTTTAAAACAATCAGTCTAAGACTAATCAGCTTACTCAGAGACATAATCTTACCCCAAAAAAGTGACAAATCAGTAGAGAGTGTGCACCGTAAAGTAAAAGTTGAGTAAGTGGAATGTGAATGTTGTAAAGCTACCAATTTTATAAAAAGCTTACTCGCAAATATGGGCACACAGATATAGTAGCTTCTAGTTGTCTCTTCTCTGAAGTTTTACCATATATATATAGCTAGGCTGTCAGTCTGACAGCAAATGTTCACACAATCAGAGCATTTCCCTCCTGGAAGGGGTATCAGAGGCCATCTAGATGTCCCTGAATGATGGATATAGTAATTTACCTAGCACCTACTATGTGCCAGACACTGTGTTAAATATCTTGTAGATATTAACTCATTTGAGTCTTACAAAGCCCAGGGAGGCAAGTGTTATAATTATGCCCTTTTAAGTTGAAGAAATTGAGGCAAATAGAAGTTAAGTAGCTTACTTAGTAAGTTTCTGAGGATGGATTGGAACTCAAGTGTAGCTTCTTGATTTCAAAGTCAGAGAGAAGCAGAGAGACACCGCCCCACTGAAAAATCCCTGATATGACACAAAGAGTTATGTGACTTTTGCTTGAAGACTTCCAAGGAGGGAGACTCCCATACCTCCCAAAACAACTTCTTCTGTGATAGGATGGCTCCATAATGCTGTCCTGACATGAATCCCAAATCTGCATCTTTTCAATCGCTAACCAAAGCACCTAATTCAGCCCTTTGAAGCCAAGAAAAGTGAACCAATTAATTTCCTCTTTAAAATGAGGCCCCTCAGATATTTGAATACAGTTGGAATCTCCTTCACTGTCTACCCTGTCCCCCCCAACTCTGGGGCTACTCTGTTCCAGACTGATTATTCTTTGTTCGTCTAGTCAGTTCTTAAATGACAAGTTTTCAAAACCTTTCACCATTCAGATCATGTTCTTCTAAAAAATGTTGAATTTGTCAATATCCTTCATAAAATATAGAGCCCTTCATTGGACACAGTGACCCAGATATGTTTTTGTTGGTCAGATTCCAAACACCAAACTTGAACCTTATCTTCCTTAAGTGAGGCATCTATCAAGATTTGGGGTTGGAAGAGTCCCCGAGGCATCTATCCTCTTTCAACTTCTAGAAGAATCTCTAGATGCCACATTTTAAGAGGAATATGGACAAGTAAGAGAGTATCCAAAGTAAGATGACCAAAATGTTGGGGGTATATGAGGTGACTCCATTTGAAGATCATTTGATATAATGGGTAGCATTTGACCTAGAAAAGGAAAGATTTAGGGCAAGATGTTTATGTTTAATTATTTGAAGGGCTGTCACATAGAAGAGGGATTAAACTTTTCTGTATTAGCCCCAGAGAGCAGAACTACTATAATAATTATTATCCTTATTATTTCTATTTTACAGATGAGGAAACTGAGGCACATAGAAATTAAATGAATTGCTCTGGGTCTCATACCTAGTAATTATTTGAGTGGGATTTGAACTCATGTCTTCTTGACTCCAAGACTTATACTCTATCCACTTCATCACCTGGCTGGAAATCAGAGAGAGAAACATAATAATGCTTCCTAACAATTTGAACTGGTAGGAGTAGAATGGTCCTCCCCTTCTTTTCTGAGATTTAGTTCATTTTTCATCACTGGTGGTCATACCACAGGACAGATGACTATTTCTTGAGGATATCATCAAGAAGACTTATGCTTGGGTTGGGTTGAGGTAGATGCTCTACAAAGTTGCTTCTCTCTCTGAGCATCTGTGATTCTACACTCCCATAAACCACAGCAGAAAAAGATCACAAATTTATTTATTTAGGGTTAAATATAAAGTTTACATATATATGATATAAACTTCATAAATACAAGGTTAGTGAAATAGAGCTAGAAAATAGTTTATATAAAAAAGATCCCAGGGTCCTAGTGGTCCATGAGCTGAATGAATTCAGTGTGACTAGAAACCAAGGTGGGAGACATGATTAATAGAAGCATGATGCCTTGATCAGAGATCGTGATGTCACCATTGTTTTCTGCCCTGCTCAGGCCACATGTAGATCTTCGCGTTTACTCCTGGATGCCGTTAGTCCTACAAATCAAAGATCTTTAGAGATACATTAGGAATAAACCTTTTGGTTGCTTTTTTGTTCCTTTCTACTATAGGTAACTCCCAGAAAGGAAACTTCTACCCGTGCAGATCAGCAACTACTCTGTAATGCAATCTCAGTGAACTGCCTACGAGCAACTAAAAGGTTAAATGACTTGTCCACATTCATACCACCATTGAGTGTCCGAGGCAGGACTTAAATTCAGTTGCCTTAAATTTCAAAGTAGTTCTTTTTTCATTGTATCATGTGTAGTTATTACTATACAGATAGTATTAACATATCACATTTCTATAGTCCTTTAAGATTTGCAAAGTGTTTTCCCCCAACTTTCTTCCAAAAGAATTTAGCTCAATAGAATGTACACTCCTTGAGCAGAGAGATTGTTTTTCTATTGTCTTCCTATCCCTTCACTCCTTCATTAGCACAGGATCTAGCACAAAGCAGGCATTTAATAACTATTCAATTGAACTGAATGTATAAGAAACCTATAGAGCAGGTATTATTATTGTTCAGTCTTTTCAGTCCTGTCTAACTCCTTGTGATCCCATTGGTGTATTCTTGGCAAAGATCCTGGAGTGGTTTGCCATATCCTTCTTTAGCTCATTTTACAGATGAGGAAACTGAGGTAAACAGGGTTAAGTGACTTGTCCAGGATCACACAGCTAGTAAGTGTCTGAGGTCAGATTTGAATACAGGAAGATGAGTCTTCCTGACTTCAGGTCTGGCACTCTATCCACTCTGCCACCTAACTAGTGTTATCACTCTCATTTTACAGATGAGAAAACTGAGGCTCTGTTAGGGTCATGAGCAGCCCAAGATCACCCAGTAATTGTACCAATACCCAGATTCACATCTCTTGACTCCATGGCCACAGTTTTTCCCAGGTCATCAGGCTGCCTCTACTCAAGTAGAATAAGAAGCTTTGGTCTGGAAAGCGAGGTCTTTACCCATCTTTCTAACACTGTAACCCTTCTTTTTAGTTAGTACAAATAGACTTCAAAATGAATGGGCTGTTTTTGGAGATAAAACAATTTTTCTTTATTTCCAGTTTCTTGCATAGACAGTTGGAAGCTGATGCAGTGGGAAAGGAAAGTTGCTGGACAGTGAGCATCAATGGGAAGCGGGATACTCACAGCCCAGCCTGTCTGAGTAGCTTCCTCTGATGACCTTCCTTTTCCTTTCTCAGCCCCCTGGGACAGCCCTTTCTCTCCCTTTCTCTATTGTCTAATCTAAATGATTCCACACCTGACTTAATCACCTCCTACTTGGCTGGCCTCCCAACATGCCTGCCTAGCCACCAAGCTCCTATTCTACCTTAATCTTAGAATCTCTATTTAACCAGATAGGATGGAAAGAGCAGAATCACAGAAAGGAGAAGAACATGATGTTTTCAAGCATTTGCAGAGCCATCTGCTTTAATCTAAAGAGCAGAATTAGGATCCAGTGGGTTGAGGTAGAGGTAGAGGGTTACAGAGAAGTAGACTTCATTTCTACATGGAGAGACACATTCCTAATCAAGACACCTATCCCCATATAGAAAGTATTACCTCCATCAAGGAAAAGCTGGCTAGCTGTGACAGTTGTAGAAATTCAGGTAGACTTTGGCCAAGATGTCTTCTAAGTATTGGTTCTGACAGCTGGTGATTTCAGTCTGGGCCATACCATTTCAGCTCAGCTATTAATCTTTCTACTCTGTGCTCCAACAGCACCAGGAGTTGTGTATATACAGGCCCACATGATCAGGAAATATTTAATGGATTTCCCTCATCAAGTGCTTTAGCTGACCATAGAAGTCATTTTTCTTCAAACCTTTATAGCTCAGACCTCATTAAGTGGTGAATATTGGTATATGTGTGCCTGAAAGTGGGTGGGGATTGTATGTTACTGATAAATATAGGGATGCCCTACTTTTCCTTTGTCCAAAAATGCCAACCGCAAGACAATATAATGGATATGCACAGTGTAAAGTCAAAACATCCAGAAGAGTGAAAAATGTGTCAGTCCTTCACATTCTTTGTTTATTCCACATGAATGTGGGCACACCAATGTGGGAAGGGAGGCCAGTCAAGGCTTAGGAAGATGGATTGGAGAAGAGAAGGTTTAAAATTAATTTTTGAATGTTACTATCTACTACAATTAGAGTCCAACCAAAAAGTAGTTAGACTATAAACCTATTATCCTTTGCTTCACTGGAGATCCTAAGTCATTTATAATATAACCCAAGTTACATATAAGACAAATATAAGAGAATCCAAGAATACTTTTCATTTTGTGGAAGGAGGATATAAGTCTCAGGGCAAAGGCATGGGAGCCCTCAAGCAGTTGTAAGATTTATATGCTAAGAAAAATAAAACCAAATTCTGAGGATTCAGTAACATAGTCAACAGACAGTTATAAAGAACCTAACATGTTCCTAGCCCTGGAGAGCAAATCTCAGAACAGTGCCTTCCCTCAAGAAGCTTCTATTCAACTGTAAGAAATGTGATCTCTCCACAGATAAGGCAATATCAGGAAAGGAGTAAAGAGGACAAAAGAGAGACCAAATTGTGTGGTAAGAATATTTGACTGGGAGAAAAGACCAACCCCGGGGTCAAGGATCAAGGAAAGCTCTACGGAAGATACTTAAATCTTGAAGGAAGATTAGATATATGGATAGTAGAGCTGATGAAGAAGAATATTATGGATGTGGGGATAACTTTCTAGAACGAAGAGACAAATGATCACATGCTGAACTCAAGGAGCAGTTTGAGAGTGTTTTATCTGAAGTGAAAGAAGCTAGAATGGAGTAAGGCTGAAAAGTTGAAGGCAGATTTGTGAAGGCTTTCAATGCTATGTTGATGAGTATTTATCTAATGTCATAGGCAACAGGGGCATGAGAGGGACCTTGTCATATGTACCTTAGGGAGTTAATTCTGGTAATACCACCTCAAACCATTCAGACTGGCTAATATGACAGAAAAGGAAAATGATAAATGTTGAAGGGGATGTGGGAAAATTAGAACATTGCTGCATTGTTGGTGGAGTGGTGAACTGATTCAACCATTCTGGAGGGCAATTGGGAATTAGACCTGAAGGGCTGTAAATTATATATACACTTTGATTCAGCAATACCACTACTAGGTCTGTATCAAAAAGGGATTTTTTTAAAAGAAAAGAATTTATTTGTACAAAAATATTGATGGTAGTTCTTTTTTGTAGTGGCTAAAAATTGGAAATTAAGAGCATGCCCATCAATTGGCAAATGGCTGAACAAGTTGTGGTTTGTAATAGAATATTATTGTGCTATAAGAAATGACAAAAAGAAGGATTTCAGAAAAATCTGGATGCACCTGAACTTTTTAAGTTGTTTTCTTCCACAAAATGACTAATATGGAAATGTTTTACATGATTACACACGTATAACCATTATCAGATTGGTTATCATCTCCGGGAGGAAGATGGGGAGGGGAAGGATAGAGTTTGGAACTCAAAACTTAAATGTAAAAAAATTGCTTTTACATGTAACTGTGGAAAATGAAATAACATTTAAGGAAAACTAATTGTGGTAGCTATGGAAAGGACATATTTGAGAGGAGGAGGTTTAAAAATATATTTTTGTATCTTACTATCTACTAGAGATAGATTCCACCCAGCAAGCTAGTCAGAACATAAACCTATTACCCTTGCTCCACTAGAGATCATAAGTCAAATTCCAACAGGCTTTAGAGAGAAGAATGTTATGGTCATTAAAAGGTATGGATTTTGAAAAGTTATATGATAAAGTATCTCTCCTTGTCCCTCCCCATAGGTCATGTCCTAAGTAAATGTCTATGTTACTTATACCTAGTCCTGGTTCTGATACCTGGAAAGGCAATGCAGCATCGAAGGGCAAAATAAACAAGATATACTATAAAAATTTGGCCTATATGAACCTCAGTCTTTCCCTAAGGGAGGTTATAAAATCAAAGAAAATCCTAAAATTCTGGAATTGGAAAGGATTTCAGAATTCACGTAGTCCAGATCTGACCTAAGATAAAGGTAATGGGTCAAAACTGCAAAGAGATGAGTTTAGTTTTGATGTCAGGGAAAGCTTTCTAATAATTAGAAGTGGCATGGGCAACCTTGAGAGATGACAGGTTCCCCTTTTTTGGAAGCCATGAAGCAAAGACTGGATAACCATTTGTCAGGTATGATATTATAATGAGAATTCATTTTATTTATGAGTAGTACCCATTGTCCACCAATGTCCCTTCCCACTCTCAACTTCTGTAAAAGCAGAAATCACTTCATCTACAGCATCTCTAATAAGTGATTATGTGGTGTTTACCCGACCACCTGAAATGGTGGGGAATTCTGACTATTGGCTCTGACATATATTCCCTATGTCTTCTGAGACAATATAGACAGCGCATATAAAATGGAAAGCATGTTTGAAAGTAACATTGAAAGAAAATTTGGACCCAACTCTTCTGACCCTCTGTGTAGCCCTGAGCAAGTTATTTAACCACTTTTGGTGTCATTTTCCTCCTCTGTGAAGGAGAAAGGTAGATTAGATGGTCTCTATGGGCCATCCCAACTCCCTATCTATGAACCTATGATCTCCAAAGGTGTACCATTCCATTATTAGACAACTCTATTGGAAAGTTCCTCTTTGAATTGAGCAAATCCCTTTTTTCCTCTCTTGGGACCAAACAGAAAACATTTAATACTTTTTCCTTATCACACCACTTCAAAATATTTGAGGAAAGTGATTGTTTTCCCAGTGTCTCCTCTTCTTTTTTTTCCAGTTAATTTGGACTTCATTAAATATCTTAATGCTAGACCACTAATCTGAACGACTCTGGCATAATCTCATTGGTCCACCAAAATAAACCCAAAGAGTGAAGTCCTTTGGGTGAATGTCTGGCTATTTTGTCATAGAATAGAATGGAAGATGTAAGTGAAATTCTTGCTTTTGCAGGCCAGCTAGTTGCAAGATACCCTAAAGAGTGTCTCTGAGACCTGACATTAGTTAGCAAGTCAGTAGGAAGCTCCTTAAATGTAAGAAATAGCTCCTGGGCTTTCTTGAATAAAATGAAACAAAGAAATATAAGATGAAATACATAAATGGCCTCTTCTACCAATGATTATTTCCATGTCTACATAAGCATGATGCAACTGTGGGAAAAGCAGAGGCATTATGGACTGTCTTGATTATTTTATTTGGTCTCTTGCAAGGTCTGAGGAAGCAAATTCCCTCTGTTAGGTCATTTATTGTTCACTCAACATGATATCAAAGAACTGATTTCTCAGAATTTTAATGAAATAATGATGTATTTTTTTCTTTAAAACCAGTGAGTTGACTGTTGGAGAATCATTTAGATCAATGAACTTCTTTTGGAGAAAGTCAAGCCTATTGTTTGTTTAATTGTACAATGTTTTCATCCTCTACCTCCCTTAAGAGCACTATATAGTACATTGATCTCTAAATTCATCTAACTTGAGGATTTTTTTAAGGAAAGAACTTTATAAGACCTGCTATGGATGGCTAGAGACTTCCAAATGTCTTGAAACTCCATGGAGGGTCTCCAGTATAGACACTGATTTAGATGATTCTTGCACACAGCAGAACAGGCATGTATGTATGTCCATTTTCTCGGTAGGATTGTTTAGATCAGAAATTTGGAAAACCAATTAATAAGCCAAGTCATCAAGTCTTTACACCACAGAGTCAAAATTTTTGCCCTTTTCCTTTTTCTCACCTCCCTGAATATGATAGAGCTCGTTTTTGCCAGCTCTAAGGAAGCTTATTGTTAAATTTTTCAATGTGAGCATTCACATATTAGAAAATAGCAAATGCTATAAATTAGGTCTTAATTTACTGTTTTATCAATTATGTAGCCAACTGGAAGTGATAAAAGCAATGTTAGTCATGGAGATTAAAGTTAAAAGTATATCCAGGGTACATTTTGTCTTCTGAAAAGCTGTTTGTTAAATATCAACCAACATATCCCTGAAGTTATGTCCCATCAATTACCAAGTTCAGTAGCTTTGACTTCTATCATACTCCTCATATCTTTCTCTGCATCTTCCTTTACACCGTTACCATCCTAGTTGAGGTCCTTGTAACTTCTCACTTAGTTCTTTGAAGTAGTTTCTTATTTGGTTTTCCTTCATTTACTACCTTCTCCCCTCAACTCAATCTTACATGTCAAGGCCTTAATGATCTTTGTAGGAGGTATTTCTGACTACGTTACTCCTCTGTTAAAAAAATCTCAATTTCTTATAGGACAAAATGAAAATTCCTTAGCCTGGCTGGTGCCCAATGCCTTTTACAATCTTACTTCAAACAATCTTTCCAATCTTATTTCACGTTACTTCATTCATTGTTGCCAAATTCAGACTGTTAGCTATTCCCCAGAACTATTATCTCCTGGTCTTTGTTCATTTTCTAGGACAACTGGAGGTGGCTAGAAAGATGGTTCCTCTCCCCTCTTATCTCTACCTTTTTCTACCTTCAAGAATCTAGTACTTTCCTCCTCCTTGAAGTCTACACCAATCTCATCAGCTAAAAGGTTTTTTTCCCCTCTCTCTGTAGATTTTCTAGAGTATTTTATCTGAGTAATACAATATTTCTATCCAAGGATGTGCTATTAAATGCTTGACCACTAGCTCACTGAAAGCAGGACATACTTTTAAGTTTAATTTATATTATTAACATTTTCCATCACTTTCTTACCTCTAGACAATCAACAACAACAAAATCAAGCCCTCATGTGTAGCCTTTGCCAGTTTCTGGAGTGTAAATGTTCACACTGGAAACTTAACAACTGGCTCACATTATCCAGCTAGGAGTTGACTCCAGAATATTTGTCTCTATTAGCACCTAATTCTCTCTTAATAAAATAACAATATGTACTATTATGCAGGGCTTGCTAAGCACTTAACACACATTATCTTATATGATCCTCACAACAATATATTTTGTAGGGGAGAGGACAGCTTTATTGATGAGGGGGCTCCCAGGGAGACAGAGCCAAAGTGATGGAGTAGAGGCAGCAACCCAGTCAAAATCTCCCAATATTCCCTTCTAAACACTTGAAAATAAAACCTCAAATCAAATTATGGAGTAGCAGAATCAACACAGTGTCACGGTCAGACAAATTTTCCAGGCTATGATAACTTAGGAGGTCAACAGGAGAGGCCTATGGCTCAGGGAAGAAGTCAGCCTGGAGCACATTTAGTGGCAATACTAGCAGGAGACAGCTCCAGCAATGGTGGCTTTCAGCCTGGAGACTGTAAGACAGTTCCACAACTGGTTAGAAAGAGATTACAGGGGACCCTTTGATGGCAGGATGCAGCTGGCACTGATTGACAACTATATTGCTCATATATAGTTCTAGGTCATAATTCTAGGGCAGAGAAGAGCACTTGAGGTCAATCACAAGTGAACAGAAGCTCTAATCAAAGTTCCAAGGCAAAGAGGAGCACTGGCACTTGCAGCTGTAGGAGAGTAGGGGATCTGGTCACAGTTCCAAAGCCAAAAGGTTCATTTCATGGTGGGGGAGCAGGGGTTTTTTTTCTGGATAAAGGCAAGAGCACAGTTGAGACCAATAACCACACCTCAGAAACAACAAAAACTTGCAGACCTCCAGAACAAGCTCCAAGAACAGTAGCATGACAAAAGTTTGAAGCTTTAAACAGTGCCTCTCCACCCCAATGTGAGCATAGCCAAATTTTAACATAAAGTTCAACATAAAAAAAAAAGACAGGAAAAAATGTGCAGATGACAACAACAAGCAAAAAAAACCACAAAGACACAAAAATCAGAAGACAACAATGCAAAAGCAGTTAAAACAAAGCCTCAAAGAAAAATGTTAATTGGACACAGACCCAGCAGGAATTCTTGGGGGAGGTAAAGAAAAAATAAGAGGAAAATTAAAAAATTGATAGTGCTGTAAGAAAGTTATGAAAAGAGAATTAACAGCTTGTTAAAAGAAGCATAAAACAATAATGAATAAAATAGTACTTTAAAAAACAGAATTGACCTAATGGTAAAAGAGGCATAAAATTCACTGAAGAAATGAACTCCTTAAAAAAGATTAATAGGCTAAATGGGAAAAGAAAGGAATTCCTTAAAAAGCACAATTGGTCAAATGAAAAAAGAAGTGCAAAAGCTCAGTAAAAATATAATTTGTTAAAAATTAGAATTAGGCAAGTGGAAGCTAATGAGTTTATGAGATATCAAGAATCAATCAAACAAAATTCAAAAAGTGAAAGAATAAAAGAAAATGGGAAATGTCTCATTGGAAAAACAATTGACCTGGAAAATAGAACCAAGAGAGATAATTTAAGAATTATTAAACTACCTGCAAACCATGATGAAAAAGAAGAAGCCTGGAAAGCATCTTTCAAGAAATTACCAAGAAAATCTTCCCTGAAATCCAAAAACCAGAGGGTAAAATAGTAATTGAAAGAAACCACCAATCGCTTCCTGAAAGACATCACAAAGTGACACCTCTCAGGAACACTACAGCGAAATTCCTGAGATCCCAAGTCAAAGAGAAAATACCTCAAACACCCAGAGAGAAGCAATTCAAGTATCATGAAGTCATAATCAAGATTCAAATATTTAACAGTTCCCATGTTAAAAGGAGCAGAGGGCTCAGGATATGATATTTCAGAAGGCAAAAGGGATAGGATTACAACCAAGAATAACCTTCCCATCAAGACAGAGCATAATCCTGGGGGGAAATGGACATTTAATGAAATAGATTTAAGCATTTAAAGCACAACTTATAAAAAAAAAAAACTGAATCAGAAATTTGCCATTCAAACATAAAACTCAAGAGAAGCATAAAAAGGAAAACAAGAAAGAGAAATCATAAGGGACTCAATAAAATTAAATTCTTTTCACTCATATATGAGATGGTACATGTAACTCTTAAGAACTGCATTATTATTATTCAGGCAGTTAGAAGGCATCTACATAGATAGAGGGCACGGGCTTGAGTCAGTTACTTGAAGATGATCTAAAAGAAAATGAAAGAGTGAGAAACAGGGATGAAATGGGAGAAGGGAGAAGTAGAATGGGGAAAATTTTCTCACTTAAAAAGACACACAAGGAAAAATTTTTACAGTGTAGGAGGAAAAGGGGATGGTGGTGGTAGGTTACAATTGACCTTCACTCTCATAAGAACTGATTTAAAGAGGGTTGGACACACACAGATGGACACACACAGACACAGACACGCACACACACACTCAGGTTGGTATAAAAATATAATTTACCCAACAGAGAAATAGGAAAGAAAAAAGATAAGAAAAAGAAAAGGATGATAAAAGAGAGGGAGGATTAAGAGAGATAGTAATTTGAAGAAAAACAGACTTTTGAGTAGGGACAAAATAAAAAAAGAGAGAAGAATAAACAGAAAAAAATATAATGGAGGAAAATGTAGTTAATAATCATACCTATGAATGTGAATGGGATAAAATCACCCGTAAAATGGAAGCAGATAGCAAAATAGATTAGAAACTGGAATCCAACAATATGATGATTACAAGAGATACACTTGAAAGAGAATGATGCTTAGAATTAAAATAAAGGGCTAAAGCAGAATCTATTATGCGTTAGCTGAAAAAGGCAGGGGTAGCAATAATGATCTCAGACAAAGTAAAACCAAAAATAGACCTAATTAAAAGAGATGATCAGAAAATCTACATTTTGTTAAAAGATATCATAGACAATGAAGTAATATAAAAACATATAGAGAGTTTCTCTAATAAAGCTCTCATTTCTAAAATTTATACTGAGTACAGAATTGAGTCAAATTTATAAAAATAAGTCATTTCCCAATAAATGATCAAAGGATGAACAAGCAGTTTTCAGAAAAAATCAAAGCTATCTATAGTCATATGAAAGATGTTCTAAAACACTATTAATTATTGTGGAGTTGTTTTCAGTCATGTCTGATTTTTTTGTGATCCTATTTGTAGTTTTTGTCGCAAAGGTACTATATTAGTGTGTCATTTCCTTCTCTAGCTTATTTTACAGGTGAAGAAATGGAGGTAAACAGGGTTGTGCTTACCCAGGGTCACAGAGCTAAGAAGTATCTAAAGCTGGATTTGAAAAACTGGAAATATGATACTCCCTGACTCCAGGCTCTGCACTCTTTCCATTGTGCTACCTAGATGCCCCACTACTGATTAGCAAAATGCAAAGTAAAGCAAGTCCAATGTACCACTTCATACCTATCAGAAATGACAAATGCTAGAGAGGGTGAGGAAAAATAGATACATTAATGAACTACAGGTAATGTTGTAAACTGATCTAACCACTCTGGAGATTATTTTGGAATTATACTTAAAAGACTATATAGCAGTGCATACCCTTTGCTTCAGCAATAACACTAGTCTGTACCCTAAAGAGCTCTAAGAAAAAAGAAAATGATGTATATGTACAAAATTATTTTTGGAAGTTTTGTTTGTTGTTGCAAAGAACTAGAAATTGAGGGGATGTTCATAAATTGGGAGATGGCTGAAAAGTTGTGGCATATGATTGTAATAGAGCACTATTGCACTATAAGAAATAACGAGGAGAATAGTTTCAGAAAACATGGGAAGACCTATATGAACTGATGCAAAGTGAAATGAGCAGAATCAGGAGATCATTGTGTATTAGTAATAGTAATATTATAATGATGATCAACTGTGAAAGATTTGGCTACTCTGACCAGTACAATGATCCAAGATAATTCCAAAGGTCTAATGGTGAAAGATGCTATCTACCTCCAGAGAAAGAACTGATGATCTCTGAAAATTGAAGCATGATTTTCTCACTTTCCTTTTCTTACCTCTTTTTGTGAAATATGACTGATATGGAAATATGTTTTGCAAGATTTCACATGCATAATTGATATATTACTTGCCTTCTCAGAGAGTGGGAGAGGGGTAGGAAAGAGGGAGAAAATTTGAAAATCAAAATTATAAAAAAATTGAAAATGAATAAACAATAAATATTTTAAAATAAATGTTTTAAAAATGAGGAAGTTACTTGTGCCAATACAGATTAGCAATTTTCTTCAATTTAGAATCTTTAAGAGTTGGAGAGTATGTCTTATGGTAGCCATCTTGGGGAGGGGGAGGAAACAAAGGAAGTAAAAAGAAAAAACATACATGATGACTTTGCTATGTGTTTAAAGGGAATAACAACTTGTCCATAATAGATTTGCAGTTTGATAAGCAATCATCTTTTTATTATCCTATGTTATAGAAATGCTTCTTTTATTCTATAAATTAAAAATAAAATAAGATTTTAATAAACAGTTTGGGGAGGGGGTAATACCCTGAGTGTTTAAGGGACTTGCTCAGAGTCACAATGCAGACATGTGTCAGAGGAAGGACCTGAGCCAGTTTTTCATGATTCTGAGGATGGCTCTCTATCTATTGCTAAACCATCCTTCTTTAGGGGTGCTATTATGATCTATTTCTCTGATGAGAGATCTGAAGTTCAGTAAGTTTAAGTATTATAGAATTTGAACTCTTGCCAGAGATATCTCCACTTTCCAATTTTACATCCTCCATCCAGAGCAGAGTTCCTTGCAAATGACTGATAAATGATAAATATTTGTTAAATTGAATTGCATCTCTGAGCCCCTACCTTTATGACACAATATACATGGATCCTGAGAAAGTTAGAATTCTGTTAAACAATCCTAAAACCTTAGATGTGAAAAGGGACCTAGAGGTCATCTAGTGTAAACTCTGCATTTTGAAAATGAGGAAACTGAGGCTCATAGAGTAAGAGTGAGTTATCTCTGGCTAAAGGATGTGAAAAAGCATTTATATAGCATTTATTATATGCCAGGCACCATGCTGAGCACTTTGTCAATATTGTCTCATGTGATCCTCACAACAACCCTGCAAGGTAAGTGCTGTTATAATCCACATTTTACAGTTGAGGAAACTGAGTCAAACAGAAGTTAATTGACCCATTCGAGGTCACATAGGGAGGTAGTTTCGAGGTCAGATTTTAACGCAGGTCTTCCTGTCTCTAGGCCCAGCATTTTATCCATCGTGCCACCTGTCTACCTTGATTGCACAATAAGCGTGTAGAAGAATTTAAGATTATTACCCAGATCTCCTGATTCCCATTACAGGTTTCTTTCCATTACATCTGGCTTCCTCCTCTTGCAGACTCTGACTAGAAAAATCTGTTTTGTCAGTTGCTTACTGAAGACATTGTCAAACATACTGCCTATTTAACTGAATGCAATTTTTAAAAATCACAGTACAGGCTAAAAAAATTAGGATTTGATGAAATAGTAGAAAGCAAGGGAAGATGGTTTATGTCATGCCAAGTAACTAATGAAAAATAATTTTCCCCCATGGTGTAGCTATGTAGATAAAGCTAGAAAAATCTTTAAAAAAACCTTCTAGAATGAAGTTAGATAATTAACAAGTTGACAGTGAAGATAGACAAAGTGTTTCTAATTATCAACAGGCTTTTTCTATTTTCTGTTAACAAATGTATCTAAACTACTTTCATTAGTAATAAACATCCGGTTTTATGAGAGTGGACTAGTAACCTGTGAGGCAAGCTAGGCATTTTTTTAATTTTGACATTGCAGCATAATTTAATGACAAAATGTTCTCACCTATCTGTCTCTGATAACAGAAAAAATATAAGATCATAGATGACAAAGGTTGTAAGACCCAACTCCTCTCATTTTATATAGAATGAAGCTGAAGATTATGGAAGTTAACAGACTTTCCAAGATTTCCTAAATAGTAAATGGCAGAGCTGGGATTTAAAATAAAGTCTTCTGACTCCAAGTCCAGTATCCCAAGGTCTTCAGTCACTGTAGCATCACACAGGATGGGAATACATGGCTGTGTTGCATTCTGCATCATGTAAGAAAATGCCTACATTGAAGAAACCAGTAGAAGGATTTTGATAATTCATTTAGGAAGGATTTTGATAAGCTGAAGAGCATGTGGAGGAGAGCAATCAGGATGTTGAAGGACCTTGAGTTTCTGCTTAATGATGAGTATTTGTTGAAGGAATTGTACATATTTAGCTTGAGGAAAAGGAGACTTGGGAAAATAAGGAATGAGAGAGAGTCACGAGAGTTGTCTTCAAGTATCTGAAGGACTGTTTAGTAAAACTGGGTAGGAGGGGTAGAGACAAGATGGCAGAATAGAAGCATGGACTTGCTTGAGATCTCCCCCCAAAACCCTTAAAATACCTGTAAAAATGACTCTAAATAAATTCTAGAGCAATAAAAGCCACAAAATGACAGAGTGAAACAGATTTCCAGCCCAAGACAACCTGGGAGGTGAACAGGAAGGGTCTATCTCACTGGACGTGGAGCAGAGTGCAGTCCAGTGGGGCCATACCTGCAGAGAGAGAACTGGAACAGGCTTCAAGGCACTGAATCACAGGCAGCTGCTGGGGTTTTCAGATTTCTCAACCCACAAACACCAAAGATAGCTTCAAAGGTCAGTGAGAAAGATCTTTCACCTAGCTGAGAAGGGAATGTGG